>NC_084795.1:161899065-162215830 GCF_963169125.1 Humulus lupulus
CTGGTTGTACCCGGAGTAGGCGTCCATGAAGCTCAGTAATTCATGCCCAGCCATGGCATCCACCAACTGATCTATTCTCGAGAGCGGGAAACTATCCTTAGGACAAGCTTTATTCAGGTTTGAAAAATCGATGGAAGTCCTCCATTTTCCATTCGGCTTTGGGACTAGCACTGGATTCGACACCCATACAGGGTAAAATGACTCGCGGATAAACCCATTGGTCTTCAACTTGTCAACCTCTTCCTTTAAGGATGCGTACCTCTCTGGGTACAGCGCCCGCCTCTTCTGCCTAACAGGCCTCGCTTCAGGAGAGATATTCAAGTGGTGGCACATGACACTGGGATCAATACCCACCATATCTTCGTGACTCCACGCAAATACATCCAGATTATCTTTCAAAAACCTTATCAACTCCTCCTTCACGTCACTCTACAAGCTTTTTCCTACCTTCAGCTCTCTCAATGGTTCCACCACTACTATCACCTTCTCTACTTCTTCCAAAGGTTCTACTCCTGACTTCTCCATGGTACGGGGGTCTAGCTCCTGTGGGCTCCCCATGGGCACACGTAGCGCCTCGTGTATCACCATGGCCATTGGTTCCTGCAGTTTCACAGACGCGCGGAGGGAGGTGTTGTGGCACTCCCTCGCCTCTCTCTGTTCTCCTTTCATACTAGCTACTCCTCCTAGAGTTGGGAACTTGATGACCAAGTGATATATAGAAGTTATGGCTTTCAATTCTCTCAGGGATGGTCTCCCCAATACCGCATTAAAAGCTGAAACACAATCCACTACGAAGAAATTAGCCATGATTGTAGTCTGCTGGGGTTGCTCTCCCATGGTGAGCGCCAACTCAATCATCCCTAGGGGTCGCACCGAGTCTCCCGTGAAACCATATATGGAGGATTGGCAGGGTTTCAGGTGACGAATACCCAGTCCCATCTTTTCCAAGGCAGGGTGATACAGGATATCCATTGAGCTTCCATTGTCCACCAGGACCCGATGCACATGCATATTGGCCAACTGAACTGTCAACACCAGTGGGTCGTTGTGGGGGAAATGCACACCCCGCTCATCCTCCTCTGTAAACGTGATTGAGTCGTTTTCCCCCTTGAAGCTTTTCGGGGGTCGCTGCTCCAAGCTCATGACACAGGGTGGCGGACTTCACCTGGCTTCCCTTGCATACCTGTCTCGTCCCTTCCGAGAATCTCCCCCAAACCCTGGACCTCTGAAAATTGTTCGGACTTCCCCCTGTATCTCTGGGGCACGTCCTTGCGTCTGGGGTATCGCCGGCTCGTCCTCCGGCTTCGGCCTTTCTCTCCTGACATAACGGCCTAGGTGCCCCCTGCAGATGTGTTCCTCAATTTCTTCCTTAAGGTGGATACACTCTGCTGTGGTGTGACTGATATCCTTATGGTACTGGCAGTATCTACTGGGATCTCTTTTGGACCGGTCCTTCCTCATCGGTGGGGGCTTCTTGAAGGGAACCCGATCTTCGTTGGTGAGGTAAATATGCTCCCTGGTATCTGTAAGGTTCGTATAGAAAGTGTAAGCCATTTGCCTATGATCACTCCCCCGTTTGGTCTTTCTTTATTAATCATCCCTTGACCCATCATCATACGCCCTCCTCTTCTTTGCTCCATTCGATCCTTCATTGGCTGGGGGCTTCGCGTGGGGCTCCTCTTTTCCTGCCTTTAAGTTTGCGTGGCCATCCTCCACCCGAATGTACTTCTGTGCCCTCTCGTAGAAGTCATTACACCCGAATGTACTCCGGCTGTAATGGCCATTTTTAACTCTCGGCAAGTCAGGCTCCCCACTTTTGCGGCCTCCATGTTGAACCTGTGAATGTAGCTCTTCAGACTCTCCTTTTCTCCTAGCTTCACATTGGCAAGGCTAGTGCCTGACATCGTGTAGCCCCGCACGGCGTGGTGCTGTCGGAGGAATTCATCAGAAAACTACTGCCAGGACCTGATGCACCCCGGCTTAGTCTTTTGAACCATTTGTATGCGGGTCCTTTCAATGTGACAGCAAAGCAGTGGCATCTGGCCCCGCTACTAATTCCCCTCAGCTTCATCAGGTCATTAAATGCGTCTAGGTGGTACTTTGGATCTGTGTTTCCTTCGTAGGGGGTCATATTGGGTTCCTTAAAGTTGGCGGGGAGCCAGATGGCTTGGATCTCCTTCACGAAGGGTGACTCATTGTCAAAATCTTCCTCAAAAGCCTGACCGCCAGAGGCGGTGACGATCTTGCTTCACAGGCTCCTCATTTCTGTGTCCAAGTCCTGCCTCCTCTTGCTTAGGGAGTCCCTTACAGCAGACGGGTCAAGATTCCCATTTTCTCTACCCTCTCGAGGCGCCATAGGGGGCGTGGTCCCTTTACCCGCCCTCTTTTTGTTGAGCACCTCCCGTAAATCTAAGGGTGCTCTCTTAGAGGTGACCTCGTCCTCGTTGCGAGGGGCAGCGTTGGTCCTCGAGTCTGGTTTCTGGGCCTGCTTCGGCGGTTCAAGATGTTCGTGTTGCTTCGTTCAGGGGGTGTTACTTGTGGAGTCTCGAGTCCTCCCATCGTCTACCGATACGGTGGTCTCTGCCCCCTCCCGACCTTTATCTTTTCTCTTGGGCAAGGTCACGCTCGACTTACTCTACAATAGGCCATTCAGCACCTCTTGCATATTCTCCAGGGTGGTCTCCAACCTTTGGTTCTTACGGTGGAGCTCACGTATTTCTTCTTCATAGAATCGAGATTTAGAACTCGAGCTCACGGAATGGACTCGGGAAAGCTTATCATGTCTACGCGTCGAGGGGCCCGAGTCCAGCCGGTCGGAGTTCGGTACTTGTGGTGGTTTAGGGAGCGGGAATTCGTTGGCATTCCCCGGTGGTGCCCTTGGAGGACTCTCTCCGGGCGGGACGGCCGGTGACGAGACCTCTCTATAACCCTCGTGAACCTCAGGGTCCCTTGGGGGCCCAAATCTTTGGGTGGAGGAGGATCCTTCAAGGAGGCCTTCAGTTGGAATCCGTTAAGGTGGACCTCCACCTCTCGTGGCTCCCTAAGTCGCTTTGAACGTCTCGACATTTCTCCTTGCCGGAAGTAATGGTAGAACAGTAGCTTGGTACTTGGCTTCCCACAGACGGCGCCAAACTGTTGATGATGAGAACTCGTCAACTAAGTTAAGTTAGAAAATTTTCAAAGTAAAGATTATCAAAAGAAAAGATTTAGAAATCTAAGTATAAACTCCAAGAACAATTGCAGAAGAAAAATGGTGAAATTAGTTTGCATTCACTATGGTGCACTACTACAGTAATTTGTCCAACCCCCTCTCATGTGGAATTGGGGTTCATTTATAGTGGGCTCTAATGGCCCCTGATACAATGTGGTCCAGGGGACCAAGCAGTACGCTAGTACACTGCCAGAAGAGTGGTCTCAGGGGTAGTGGTGTCTGCTCCAATACATGATTAGGGTTGGTGGGAGCACCTCCAGTTTAGTACTTGATTGTGCCTCCACTACTTGCCTAGTACGAGTGTCAGAGGAGTGGCTGGTGAGGACCACAACAGGTACCTCGCTCGTACTACAACTACTTATCTGGTGTGGGTACTATGTCCATACTCCAGCTCCTTTTAGTTTGTCAATGCACTCCGTACCCATAGGAAATATGGTGCCCCATGGGTGGCACTAATCTTAGGGAGAGAGCTGAGGCCTCTTTAACGAAGCCTGCCACGTATGCAGTAATACTTGGCACCCATGTGTGAATCGTTGATCTCACTTCACGAGATCAATGCCAGGTGTCCTTTATTTGCGAGGCACAGGTGCGAGGCGGTAGTGACCCATGCAATAGCCGAGCCTGGCAAGGCTCCTAGTGGCGAGGGGCCTTGCTATACTTGCCTCCTTGCGGCCTGGATCCAAACGTGCGAAGTGATGGCACGATGGCCTCCCAAAAATATGATGGCCCGAGAGCCTCATTGGGCACGCGCGCGAACGCCTCACGGGGGTGCGCGCGTGAGGGCCTTGCGTGGCCTCGCGCATGGGTGCGCCTGACGGCCTCGCGAGAGAGTGAAGACTCGAGGGCCTCGCGTGGGCGTAAGCACCTGATGGCCTCGCGTATGGGCGCGCCTGACGTCCTCACAAGAGGGTGGAGGCCCGTGGGCCTCGCGAGAGGTGGACGGCCTGAGGATCTAACGAAGGGGTTGGCGCATGGGGGCCTAAGCACGTGCTTTGGATCTTTTACATGCATGAGATTTTGAGCATCAATAAATATCAAACTCATACATGATAACAAAATAACATGATATTAATTTGGAAAAAAGTTTTCACTTATTACACCCATAAAACAAACAATGAAACTAACTATTCTAAAAATCAGGATCTTCTACATCCGATCCTTCATCTAGCATATCATCATCTAGCTCTTCATAATCTTCATTATCATGTGCCTCAAAATGTCCTCGAGGAAGGTTCGTAAAAATCCTATGTTTTTGCTCATTTGTATACAGAAATTATGATTTTGAAGTGAACCTAATTAAGAGAAAGTAATATCGCATTGCTGCTGGCAGTTCATCTTCATCATCCATTGTTTCCCATATCTCCTCTAAGGCTACAATTACGAGATGAAAATCTCTAAATAATCTAATTACTAAAATGTATTGTTCCGTTGCTCTCATCTTGATTTGCTTAGACTCTTGAAGGTGACCTATTTCTCTGTGGAAGAAAAGCAGTCTCCGAGTGATTCTCTCTAGTGTTCCTATGGTGTTTCTCAGTTCTCTTATTCTCTTTAAAGACTTCATGGCTCAGATATCCTCATAGGTTAATGCTCCATTCATACTTAACTGAAAACATAAATGCTAAAATCCTTTTCTATACATATAAGCATAATAACTATAACTTAAATACTTACTTGGCGGTCAGATTTGGAGCTTTGAGTGTGTGTATTGAGGAGAACTTCATGCGAATGAACCGTTGCTCAGATACCAACTGTAATGACTCAACTACTGTAGACTTTGGACTATTAATGACTACTATACATAGACACTAATTTTTAATAAAACTTACAAGTGAAATAATCATAATCTTCATTAAAAACTTGTAAAACAAATGTTAAACTACATAAAATTTAATGCAGGATATGGGATCCCATTGTTTTTAAAATGAAAACATAACATAACTTTAAATAAATGGATTACAAAATAAAGTGCGGAAAATACATATAAAATTTAAAGAGACTTCATCCTCGAATCGAACGCTCAATCCATCCATTTCCATTCTGCTTCAATACACAACCCCCAAGCTGCCAAGAACCCTTCCGCTACCATAGCTACTTTACTGCACATATAAACAAAAAGGAATGAGCCTAATGCCCAGCAAGGAAAATCTAACACATAAGTCATATACATAAAATTAATATCAACATATACTAAAACATATCATAAACATATGTCACACATACTATAATGGCCATTATTACTTGGGGCTCGTAAACTGAACAAGTCTTATGCCCATCAAATGTGTGGGGCTTGCTAGCTAAGCAAGTCATATGCCCATAAATTTATTGGGGCTTGTTAGTTATACAAGTCGTATGCCCAAGTCTACAATCATACATAATATAACATATAACATAACATAACACATAGATCATAAGATAACACATAACATAACATATAAAATCCTATCCTATTTTCCTTAACAAATATACCGTGATATGAGATCAGGTTTGGGACTTTGGGACACTCCTAAAAACCATCGAAGGAAGGTGAGTATACTAAAGAAAAAGGGATGAAAATAATGAAAGAACTATACAATCGAAAGATACTTACCAAGAACCTTATGTTCAAGATCTTAGATTTCCTAACCAAGAATAAAGAATAGAGTTAGGATTTTGAATAGAAAACTATAAGAACTTAAGGAAACAATACAGAAATGAACTAGAATTTGGAATACCTTTATGCTTCTATGACCGAACTACACCTCGAACCAAAAAATACTATGAACCTCACTTCCCGAGTGTTTATTAAGCTTATAAAGTTAAAGCTTATATTCCCAACCCAAGTGTTTAAGCACTCAAAAATAACCTAGCAGCTTGTAGCCTCTGAACTTAGCTTGATGAATGAATAAATGGCTGGGTACTAGGTCCTATTTATAGAGTTTAAGAATGAAAAGATCTTTATTTCACTTGAATAAAATAATGGCTTTTTATTGAAAAATATTTGAATTATCGTTCAGCAGAGGCTGAAGACTCGGTCAGAAGGATTAAAATGGGCTTGGTTTTGAAAACATTCAAAAATATGGTACATGAGCCGATTTATTTGCCCTAGTAGGCGATATATCGCCTGGGCTTATATTCCCGAGGCTCGTTGAGGTGGTCGTGCAAAGTTATGTGTTTTTCGTATCCCCGTATTGCGATATATCGCCCCCTATATCTGCGATATATCGGCATACGCTGAATATTTAAACACTAAATTGCACATTTTCAGCCTAATTTGAATTGAGTAAAGAGCCTTGACTAAGTCCTCTAACGATTTCAAAGCTGCTGACAGACCCTAGGATATTCAAATATTAATCTTAATAAACTTATTCCTCATAAATACTTAATTATCATTAAAAATACACATGACAAGTGTTACATTCTTATTGGGTCTATCTAAACCTCATAATATAATAATTATCACCATTAATATCAGCCATATTAATCAAACCTTAGGTTAAAATTAATATTCTTAAACTATAGGTTAAACTTAGAAAATCTACAAGTGTTTCTACGAGTGTCCAATTTAATCCTGGTCTGAACCAAAATCCACAGTCATAAAAATACTACAACTATTACTATTGCTACTACTATCTAACTAGCTAAGTAAAGTTCTTGGACTGTACATTTACGCCCTTAGCCACTCTAGTTGTGGCCAAGGCCTTCGAGTTGACCGCTTTCATGCGGCCTACATCTTTCTCCAGTTTTAGTCCCAGTCACTTGGCTTCGAGTTCTGAGATGAAGTTGTGGGTGGCGCTAGTATCAATCATCATGCTCTTGGCCAGCTTGTCGTTGATGGTGGATTCCACGAACATTAGCCCCTTCCCCATGGTCTTCTTCCCTTTTTCTCCATGCTTCTTGAGAGCATGCAACAGGTCGACAGTGCCCATGTGCGCGTACTCTTCATCCTCCTCTTCTCCTTCGCGCTGTTCTTCTTGACCAATGAGGGCGTTCAACTTGCCCCAGTAAGGGCAAACATCTGACTTATGTTATCCTTTGCAGAGCCAACAAGCTAGCGGCTTCCTCCCTACAGCAGTATCTGTACTACTGGAAGAACTGGACTCAGCTGTCCTCTTCTCTCCCCCACTCTTGCCCTGCCATGACTTCCCAGACTTCTTACTCCTAGCGCTACTTGAGCTGGTTGGTGGGGTAGCCCTCTTCGGCAGGCTGCTCTCCAAAGTGTAGTCTATCAAGCATTCAGCAACAACTTAAGCGGTGGCTACGTCAGACACACAATGTCTCTGAAGTTCTTATTTGGCCCACGGTTTCAATCCCTCGAGGAAGCAGAAGAGCTTCTATACTTCAGACATGTCTTTTATATCGAGCATCAGTCCTAAAAACTTCTTCACATATTCTCGGACTGTCCCGACTTGTTTAAGCTCTCTCAACTGGCGTCAAGCCATGTAGGCGACATTTCCTGGCAAAAATTGTGTCTTCAGTTCTCTCTTCAAGTCTCCCCATGATGGGATGGTGCATCTACCATTCTCAATATCGTCATACTTTGTCCTCCACAACACCTTGGCATCCCCTAACAAGTACATGGTATCCATGGCGACCTTTCCTTCTTTAGAATCGACTCGCATGACTCTAAAATAGTGTTCCATGTCGAAGAGAAATTTTTCCAAGTCCTTTGCGTCTCTAGCCCCATTATAGGGCCTCGACTCAGGCACTTTAACTCGGCCATATTCCATACCTATCGGCCCCATTACAGGTGCATTCCCAACCGCTCGCATGATTAGGTTTACCTTTCCAGTTAGCTCAATCATTTCTTCTATGAGCACGCCAACTACCTCCCTGCAGTCTTCTGCGGTGTAATTTATGGAGACTTTTTGTTCCTTCAACATGTGCTCCACTGCCACAATGCGCTCTTCCCACCGAGGGGTAATAGAAGTACTTGTTGGAGTGTTTCTTTGCTCCAATGCAATTATTCTGGATAGCATAACATCGTTTTCCTTCTCTAGTGCAGCTATGCGATTGCTTGCATCTAACGATCCAGAGTTACGACTTGTAGAGGAATGATCCTTGACCCTCTCGTCTAGGCCATCTAGTTCCCCCACACGCTTCTCAAGTGCTTCGATCCTCTTAGTGTTACTCACCATTTCTATGTTCTGCCAAGCTTTCTCTAACCTGGCTTTGATACCAATTGTCATGGGCCGCCTATTTGGGTACTCCAAGTAAACGGAACGTGCGGCACTTGCGGACACTCCAAGCTAGCAAGTCAGCCTACAACCCACACCTGCGGGCAAACAAACTCAATGGTTAGCCACAAACACATCTCGGACATGCAACGAGCAATAAGAAAGTATGAGCAAGCATAAAGCAAGTCATTCCTTGGAACATCCACACAACACAAAGCACACAACAAGGCGAATGGCACGCGATGGCCCAATGAAGACGAAAAACAAGTAACACATAGGCAATAAGGAAGCATACAAGGGCAAGTATGGATAAACATCATTTTATTAATATATTTCCTTGATAGAGCAAGGGAGTACATAACTTTAGCCCCTATCTGCTGATGGCCATGGTGCTTCCCTAAGTCACCTGGTCACCACCCCCTAAGGAGCCTTCTAGGGATACAAGGTATTCCCAGTAACATATATGATTTTTGTCTGGGAGACATATGCATAATTACAAAATTGCCTCTACCCTACCCCATGAGGTTGCTTGGTGCAAGACTTGTCTGGGAGGTTCGTAGAACGGTGCCTCCATATTCAGGATCTGGTAGGGGCAGAGGCCCCAGTGATCTAAATAGGAAGACCCTTGAAACTTTTACCTCTTCTGGTCTTGATAGGAGGGGTCGGGGTGTTCAGGGTGGCCATCAGGTTGGCGGTGACACATGGCCCAGAGTGCACAAGGTGTAGAAGATGCCATCCGGGTGAATGTCGGTCCAAGGCTTGTTATGTGTGTGGGGTGGTGGGACACCACAAGAAGGACTGCCCAACAGTGAGGAAAGGGGACGCAAGGAAGCTGGACAACTTGACTCCAGCTTAATTGTTCTCCTTGATGTAAGCAGAGGTCGAGGCTAGTCCCTTGGGGTGACAAGTCAGCTTTCTAGCGCTGACTCTCCTTTTACTGTATTGATTGACTCTAATGCTACACATTCATTTGTGTTCTAGTAAGGTGATCGATAAATTATGTGGACCTAGAAGTACTGTACTGCGAGCTTTGGGACTATATTTCCTACAGGGGAACTGGTAGTTTCTAGGAGGTGGATTAGAGCACTGCCAATGATGGTTGATGGTAGGGAGCTATCAGTAGATTTGATTGAGTTAGTTATGGAGGATTTTGAAATGATTTTGGAGATGGATTGGTTGGCTAGATAAGGAGCTACTATTGATTGTAGGAAGAAGATGGTGACCTTTGAGCTGGAGGGAGAGGATCCCTTTGTTTTCATGGGAGCGATATGTGGACCCCACATACCCATGATATCGGCGTTGAGAGCTAGGGACTTATTACAGGGAGGATGTGTAGGTTTTTTGGCTAGTGTGGTGGATACTACCAGCGTTTTACCAATAGGGCCGGGAGAGACTAGATTGGTTCGTGAATTCTCGGATGTATTCCTTGAGGATCTACCAGGGTTGTCGCCGCATAGGGAGAGTTAGTTCGTCATTGAGTTGGCACCGGGGACAAAGCCAGTGTCGAGGGCACCATATAGAATGGCACCAGCAGAACTGAAAGAATTGAAGATATAGTTGTAGGAGCTTATGGATTTAGGGTTTATCAGGCCTTGCTACTTGCCATGGGGTGCTCTGATTTTGTTTGTGAAGAAGAAGGATGGGACTTTGATGATGTGTATAGACTATAGAGAATTGAACAAGTTGAACATTATGGATTGACAATTTGTTTGATCAGCTGCAAGGAAAGATTGTATTCTCAAAGATTGTTCTTCAATATGGTTATCACTAGCTGAGGATTAAGGATGAGGATATACTGAAAATGACCTTCCGAACGAGGTATTGACATTATGAGTTTCTGGTCATGTCATTTGGTTTGACCAATGCCCCAGCAGCCTTTATTGACTTAATGAACAGGGTGTTCAAAGACTTCTTGGACTAGTTTGTAATTGTATTCATCGACAACATCTTAGTGTATTCCAGTTCAGAGGCAGAGCATGAGAAACATCTTTGATAGGTCTTGCAAAGGTTATGAGAGCACTGGTTGTACGCCAAATTTAAGAAGAGTGAATTTGGTCTACCAGAAGTGACATTCCTTGGACACATAGTTGGTGAAGATGGGATTAAAGTGGACCCATCTATGGTGGAGGCAGTGAGAGATTGGCCGAGGCCAAGGAATGCCTCAGAGGTTAGAAACTTCCACGGGTTAGCGAGTTACTACAGACAGTTTGTGGAAGGGTTCTCGAAGATTGCTACACCGATGACAGAATTGACACAAAAGAATTTGAAGTTCATTTTGTCAGACAAGTGTGGGAAAATTTTTCAAGAATTGAAGCGGTGACTTATTACTGCACCTGTCTGAGTCTTCCTTTGGAGGAAGGAAAGTTTGTGGTATATTGTGATGCGTCGAGGTTGGATTTGGGCTGTGTTTTGATGTAGAATGAGAAGGTTATAGCTTATGGATCACGACAGTTGAACGAGTATGAGCAGCGGTATCTTACTCATGATTTGGAATTGGCAGCGGTGGTATTCGCACTGAAGGTGTGGTAATATTATCTATATGGGGAGAAGTGTGAGATATACACCGATCATAAGAGTTTGAAGTACTTCTTCACCCAGAAGGACCTGAACAAGAGGCAGAGGTGTTGGATGGAGTTGGTAAAAGACTATGACTGTGACATTCTTTACCACCCAGGGAAAATCAATGTGGTGGCTGATGCATTAAGTCGGAGAGGTCCGGGTCAGTTGTTTAGTTCTACTCAGATTTCGAGGGAGTTGGATGATGAGATGTCCAAAGTGAGGATAGAGTTGGTGGAGGGCCAGTTGGCCAACATTGCTTTGTAGTCGACCCTACTAGAGCGAATCAAGGAGGGTCAGCTGGTAGATGCACAGTTACAGGAGGTTAGAGAGAATGTCTTAGCAGGAGCAGTTAAGGATTATTCCATTTCTGAGGTTGGTTTGCTGCAATATCAGGGTCGGATTTGTGTTCTGACTGATATTGAGATTAGACGAGAGATATTAAATGAATCGCATAATACGCCGTACTCACTGCATTCGGGTACCATGAACATGTATCATGATCTACGAACGCTGTATTGGTGGCCCGGGATGATTAAGGATGTGGTGGAGTACGTGGCCAAATGTTTGACCTCTCAGCAGGTGAAAGCTGAGCATCAGCGACCAGTGGGGTTGCTTCAGCCTTTGGGTATTCCCGAGTGGAAATGGGAGGATATTACGATGGACTTTGTGGGAGGTTTACCCAGGACAGTCGGGCTTCATGACTCGATGTGGGTAATAGTGGACAGATACACCAAGTCAGCTCACTTTCTTCCAGTGAAGATGACTTATACGGTGGATCAGTATGCAGAGTTGTATGTGAGGGAGATCATACGTCTTCACGGGGTTCCTAAGTCTATAGTGTCAGACCAGGATCCTATCTTTACCTCCAAGTTTTGGGGTAGTTTGCAGAAGGCAATGAGGACTCAGTTGAAGTTCAGCACGACTTTGACCCTCAGACTGATGGACAGTCTGATAGGACAATTCAGGTGTTGGAGGATATGCTTAGGGCATGTGTGATCGACTTTGAAAGATCTTGGAGTAAGTATCTCCTGTTGATTGAGTTTTCATACAACAACAATTATCAATCAACGATAGGATTGGCTCCATATGAGGTGCTATATGAGAGGAGATGTAGATCGCCCATTCATTGGGATGAGATGGGTGAGAGGAAGTATTTGGGGCTGGACATGGTTAAGAAGACTAATGAAGTGACTGAGAAGATCCAAGCTAGAATGCTTGATTCACTTAGTAGACAGAAAAGCTACGCTGATCCTAAGAGTAGGGATGACGTGTAGTTCCAGGTTGGGGACCACGTGTTTTTGCGAGTTTCACCGCTATGAGAGGGCATAATAAGGCTTAAGGTCCTTGATTTGTGTGCCAGGAGGGCGTATTTGGTTCATGTATGATTTAAATGATTAAATGCATGATTATGTGATATGCATGATTATATGATTATATGGATATGTGAGATGCATGTTTATGAGTATTAATATGCATGTGGGCCTTGTCTAGCTTATAGGGAGATATTTGTAATTTTGGCCCCGTTGTGGGCATAAATGTGATTATATGTGATAAATCGTTGAGACCACATTATTATGTGGATATATTTGCAGCATGATTGTGTGGCTATGTTGGGACTAAGGGTTCCTTATACTTGTATACAATGCTGTATGATTGTGTTATGACATGTGAGCATGAAATAAATTGCTTAAGAGTGCCAGAATTGATATTTGCACACAGGACGCGGCTCGGCCACTGATAGCTGAGGTTAACTATATAATCACTGAGCTCGGCCTAAGTGAGCCAGAGTCAGTGGGATAAACAGAGGGTTCGGCCTAAGGGCGCCGACCCTGGATGTTGTATGATGTGTTTACTGTTGTTAATCTGATGATTATGGCATGTTGTTTACCTAGATGATATATTATATATTTGTTGATTGATATCACTGATTATGTGAACGCTATGGTATGCTGAATATCTGGGTAAAGTTTTGTGAATTATTAGATTACTGTTATTTGTTATGCTCTGTATTATGGTTTTCTTGTTGGGCCTTGGCTCACAGGTGCTACGTGGTGCAGGTAAAGGCAAGGGTAAGTTGGACCAACCCTAAATTGGAGAGCTCTAGCGGCAGAATGTACGTAGTCAGCTACTCGACCGTCATGACTGAGGGATGGTACACGGACAGGAGAACCTAAAGTGCCTATTTTGCTATTAGAGTGGCTTGGGGTTGTATATAACCTTTAAAATTTTGTGAACTGTCCTTTAAACCCTATTTTTTGGATCCCATGTATCAAGTGCTTGTTTAAATGAAATTTATCTTTTTATGACCAAATTCATTTAACCCTAATTCGATTATGGTTTAGTGCCACATTTTAAAATTAAATGGCTTGATTAGCAAGTCTTGCACCTTTATAAACACACAGTATAACGGTCTTGGTTATCTAGGGCGTTACAACCTAGGTCGTGGCCCGCCTCTCCATGGACCTCCTAGATTTGCCTCTGACTTCTTCTAGCGTCGCAACTCTATTGGCTAAGTTGCAGCCCTTAAACCAATGTCGTGACTCTAATTCTATTTGTTTTTTCTTCTGATTTTAACCTTTTGACATCCTTCCTTCATCAAAAACTTATTATAATTCTTCCTTAGCACCAATTTGAGTTGAACAACCACCAAAAGCTCAATTTTCCACCATTTCCTCTTATTTTAGCATTTAAGTCATGATTCAACGCACCAACCTACAACAATGACAAAGAAAAGCATAAACTTGCACAAAAAAAAAACATAAAGACTCAAGATTACCACAAAAACACCTTCTAAAATGACACTAAAATGGAGTTATCAAACTCCCCCAAACATACTCTTTACCCGCCCTCTAGTAAATAACACAACAATAATCAGGCTCGACTAAAAACCCAAAAAACAAACACACTTGAGTCAAGTCGACAACAATAATTCATGCCTCAAGCTACGATGACTAACACACTTACATAATCTTCAGGAAAATCAACTTACAATCCAGAATTTCAGTCAAAACATTCTTCCAATTCACTGAAGTCCAAAAAAAAAATAAAAGCTCTCAAAACCATGATTAATAAATAAAATGTATTCAAATTAATTCATGCTCACCAATTTTTTTTTTCATTACAATCAATTAATATCATTATCCCATAAGCTTGCTATACTTGCGAATCTCCACTAATGTAGAAAACACATGCTTAGAAATCAATAGGACTTTCATAGCTTATAATTTAAAGGGCATAGGTAAAGGTAGATGAAATGTCATTTAGGCTCAAAATATACCATAAGCACTCAACCAAACAATTCAACCTTTATCCACTCAAATACCGAAAAAAATCAATCCCAAATTTCCCAATATTTCTTCTTTTGAGAGAATTCATAAACTTGATTTTTTTTCTAATGATACTACACTCCCCCAAACTTTTTTCTTTGTATTTTCAATTGGAGTGTAGTTCATTTTCAATATACTTTTTTTTTCAACTTTTCTTCTTCTCTTGACACAAATTTCTAAATATAAACCTTATTACAAACCATCTCCCAATCACTTTTCATATGCTCATGGTATATCAATGGGAAGGAAAAATAACCAAGTTTCAAATAAGCTCAAAATAAATGTCAAACAAAAAGAATCAAATTAGGCTCAAATTTTGGTAACTAGGGATTTAATAAATAAAGGTTGGCTTGAAAGGCTCAAACATTCCAAAGAATTGCCTAAATCATCTTCCTAAGCATGCATAATCTAGGATTTCGTCTCAAAAAGCAAGTAAACAAGTTCTAAAATAACAACACTTTTATAATTTATTTTCAATTTCCAAATTTAGCAAGCATAAAAATTGTTCAATCACACAAAATTTATTAATAATCATGATTAAGCTCTCAATTATTTAAGTGGACTCATGTAAGCATGGTAAGAAATATTGAACCGAGCAGACGGATTTTTATAGCTTCATTCTCATTCAATTTATACAACACATCATTCAATCATATTATCATTGGCTAATCATTGTCAACTTGATTCAACTAACACTCTAAACAACCTAGCAAAACATAACAAACACAACACAAACAATAAATTCCTTCCCCCAAACTAACTTAAACATTGTCCCCAATGTTAAAATAGAAGCTAAGTAAAAGAAACTTACCTGACACCTCATATTACTTAAAATGCTACGAATCAAGATGGTGAATTGAATATGGGGAAAGGAAATTTTTTTATTATCCCATAGTTTATTCTGTCGGAGCCCAAAGTAGTGCTGCAACTCAAATTAGTCTCATATTTAATAGAAATTAAAATCAAATAAAAATAAATAAACAAAGTACTAAAATTAAAGTGTTCATACTCCAAAAATTTAAATAAAACTAATAATAAAAAATGCAAATAAAAGATTGGAATGCCTCCAAATGCGATGTCATTAACGTCATTTAGCCAGACGCTTGTCTTCTTTCATATTCAACTTGGATCAAGTCCTCCCCTCACATCCTTGAGAGCCATAGTATCATGAGTTGGCCCTCATTTCTTGTGATTAGAAATTGGTGGAACTTTACCCCGCTCATGTAACATTTGAATCCTTTCACTGAAGAACCATTTTAAATGATGACGCCATTTTCACATTCCACTTTTAACCATGGATCTTTGCTTAGAAACTTCCAACTTGTTCTCTCCTTGTTTTATCACTTCAACTCTACAACAAGTTATGTTGACCCTTGATTTGGTCAACGACACGAAGTCAAATAAACGACAAAGAACAAAAAGGAAATCAAGCAGAGAATCAAATGAAAAGAAAATGACACAAGTGATTTATAGTGGTTCAGCCCCAATTGGGGTGTAATAACCTACGTCCACTTAGTGTTCTTATTGATATTGAATCCCAAAATTGTGACCAAAGAACTAGGGTTCTTGAGTTTCAACAGTCTTGGTAGTATTACAACTTTCGATGGATAATCACACTATGCTTATATGGGCTGATGGGCCTTAATTACGGTTAAGATTAGTGTATCACGGTAATAAAAAGAAATATAATAAATCTAATTATTACAAGATTGCGTATCTCAAAGGAAGTAAATGGAAGTATACGACCAGTCTGGTCGCACTTAACCGCGAGACTTGACGAATCAACAACTATCTGGTCGATGATCGAACAGGATCCCTTCACTCAAAACTGCCACGTGCCAGCCACGTGTAAGAAATTCTTGGGTAAACATTTTCCCCCCAAGTTTATTTTACTACAACCAGCATAAAGTAAACTTAGGAGACTGACCCTTCGCATGCCCCATCAAATCTGTCAGAGTCGTCCATGCCTTCTCAAAAAAGGCAACTAATGATGTCTTTTCGATTTCCCAAAAGTGGTTTGACGACTATTACACTTCCCCATGCCTTGAAAATTCACTCCCATCAATACCTCTTTTATAGTGCCACGATCAATATAAATAACCCATTATTTTCACTTTTCACTTTTTACCAATCTTCTTTTCCTCAAGAACTCCGAAGAACAAAGCAAAACATACTCAAAAAAACTTACTGATCCAAGGTGTATCTGTCCAGCCGTTTGAATCAACGCTCGTGTCTTCACTTCAATTTTTCACTCAAGTAAGTTTCTTGATCGATTCATCTCTGCTATGCCCTACAATGCAATGTCTGTCTTCCCTTTATTTTATATTCTGAGTTCTTGAAAAGATTGCTTCGGGGTAAATATGTATATTGATCTGCGTTTAATAGGGTAGGAAAATAACACTTTGTTGAGGTTAGGAATCAGTTTGGTAGTCAGGATAATTAATTTAGGGCGTAAAATCGAAGTAAAAAATTCAACTTTTGAGCCTGTAGAAAAACTAGGTTTTTCCCGCCCCTTCAGAGTCGAAAAAGTTTCACCTGAAAAACTTTTTACTTATGCTTTTTGATCCGTTTTCCAAACTGTTCACGTAGGATTTAGTGCTTTTTTCAGAATGCTGCTGGTCGTATAAAAGCTTAACTTTTATACATGAGCAATGTTATTCCAACTCTTTACACCTCTTGGTTTTTGTGCCGTAGATTCTCATCTCCCCTTCTCTGTTCACAAATTTTCATGCAAGATCTGTCGGAAGGTGAGAGGCCAATCGACAACGACCTGCTCGCCCAGCTGCTCATGGATGAAGAACAACCGTCGTTACTCATTCCAGAGATTCCTTTTTCCCGTACCACATCCAATAGACCTTCGATCAGTCCATCAAACATGGGTAGAGTAAAATTCACCGCCCAGAAAAAGAAACCAACCAAACCTTCTGTATATAAGCCTGCTCCTCGGGCTGAAATTCCTTCGACCAGTGGTCGAGTCGAAAACACTCATCCTGAAATCCAAACACAAGCCTAACCCTAGGACGTCCTTCGACCAGACATCGAATGGTACGTTGCTCCTCCTAGCCAAATCACTGTTAGGATGCAAAACAATTACATCAAGAAGTACGAACTTTCTGGGGTAACTTTATTTAAACCCACCAACGACCAGCGGGCAAACTTGCCTGGCGGCGCCTTCAGCGCCTGGTCGAGATACCATATTGAGGTAGGAGCAATCTTGCCTCTTCATCCTTTTTTCCAGGAAGTGGCCAATTATTTCGGGGTCGCTCCTTTCCAAATAACTCTGAATGAGTATATAATTCTTTCTGCTCTCTATATCCTTTATAGCCATAAAAAGTGCCCTGTCCCTACGCCTCATGAGATCAACTACCTGTTCGATCTTAAACCGAACCCCAACCAAGACAACACAAGGATTTTTCATCTCTGTCACCAGGAATCGACTCGCATCTTCCTGAGTGACCCTACCTACAAGTCCAATGTAGGAAAGTACTTCAAGGAGTATTTTTTAACTACTGATATGTTTGCCAACAACCTAGCCTTCACCCAAAGAGGTAACTTCTTTGCTCTCTGGTCGTTTATTTCTTTTTATTTGCTCTGCAACCTCCTTAGAAAATTAGCACTCTCCAGGTCCATGGAAACGGCCAGCTCCTACTCCAGACATGGAGATTCGAGCAGCATCCCTGGCCAGCATGACCGACGTAGAGAAACGCATCAAAGAGCTGGTCACTGAAGCCAACCTAAGGTTGGTTAGTCTTCGGGCACCTCACCAGGATGTGAGGGAGTCAACGGTAGGGAGTGCCACCAGCGGAGAAGTTCCCAAACAGCACCAAGACGTATCACAACCTCCAAGGAGGAGGACAACTGGGGTGACAATCAGGGAACCCTTCAGCACCCCGCGAGCAGACGCTCCCCCCATCCCTTCAGGAAAGGGAAAAAAGAATGTTTCCGAACACCTTGCACCCGTCGAAGAGTTTTCATATGAGAATGGTACTGTCTTCTCACTATTAGACAGTTTGCCCATTCCCTGTCATTTATTTGATAGGGATGACAACTTTAAGTACACACCCAATTTAAATTAAGATTTCTTCCAGATCGTGAGTGAGTGTAGCAGTAGTTCAGTAAGTAATGTAGTGACCAATAGTTATATCTCGGGTACTTTACTTGTAATTTCCTTGTTCTCATTTTTTACTCCATCTATACATATCGTCTTACGTCTCACACTGTTTCCTTACTTGCAGATATGTCATCTAGAGATATGTTTGATCGCTACAATACACATGTTGCTCCTTCCAGCAAGAAAAAGGAGAGCAAGCGACACCGTGGAGAGAGCAACAATGCTCCTTCAACCAAAAAGGCCCAAACTAAGGATCCTCCAGCTGTCGTTCCCTCAAGAGAGACAATGCCCCCTCCATCTCCACTCGACCAGCCGTCTCCCCCTGCATCATCCGCCCAGAATCCTACCCCTTCAGAACCTACCGACCAGACACCTCACGCTCACCCTGGAGATGTCCTGACAAGCACCGTGGTCACCTCGGCCAAAGAGAGAATATACAAAATCTCAAAGCACAAACGCACCCGAGAGGCCATCATCTGCACAGACTCCATGGGGGTCGATCAGATAATAAACCGAGGACTGAACGGGATAACCAGTGTAATTTGCTTTCTATTGCTGAATTTTATTTATTTTACTTTGTCACTTTCTGCGATCATCTTATCTCTTTATCTGATCGTAGAGAATGCGCACTATAACTGCCGGCTGGCGCCGCACGGGGGCTTTGGTCACCCAGACCAAAGAATCTGATGCCAACCATACTCAGGAGGTCAAAGTGCTCGAGGGGATAAACACTGAATTGCTCAGGAAAAACACTGAACTGCTCGAGCAAAACTCCAAGCTGGCCGCAGAGCTTCAATTGCTTCAAACTGCCCTGGCCAAAGCCAATGAAGACAAAGAGAAGTTTAGGGAGTGTGCTAGGCTTAACTTTCAAGAGGCCAAACTACTTGAGGCTGAGCTGATCGCAAGTAGAAAGGAGACTAAGGAGCTGGAGGGCCGTGTCAAAGAGCTTGAGGAGACTAATGCCAGAAATTTGGAGAGGTATAGGGGAGGTACCATAGATTGCTTTTATGAGTTCTAGAATCACAATCATGGGGCCTACTTCAATTATCTTTCTGAGCACCTAAGGCGAACTGAAATAGCCCGGTGCACTGCTCGCCTAGACGAAGAAGAGAGAGCCAACACTCCTGCCTCCCCAGAAATCTCCTTAGCCACGGAAATTGAAGGCGTGGAAAATGAAGCTGGAACCACTGTCGACCAGGGAAGTCCTCAACACCCTCCTGCTTTGTAGCATTTTTGTTTTCCCTTAATTTTATCCTGTGGTCAAGAAAATTTATATTTTTATTGCTACACGGGCAGCTTTCCTTTTAACAGACAATTACATCTGAGCAGTAACTGCTTGCGGTGTAAAGGGATTCATTTTTTGTATTATAATACATAATATTTGCATTTTATTATAACACCTATTCACATGACCGAAATTAGCATAGTCATTTGGTTTGATTTAACAGAATAACAAAATTTTGAAAAATACTCTAAGTACCGTAGCATGCTTTCACTTATTTTGCTCGTGTGTTTACATGCCTTTTGATATGCTTTTCTTACTACCTTATATGACCCCCAAGTGATTGAGGAGCTTTGGGTCCTCAGTCACTTGCCTTGACTAGGACCTGTTCAAACATTTATGCTCGTAGTAGAAATTTTAAAACGATAATATAGCAAAACAACACACGTAATGAGCAAATACTTGTAATAAATACAATAGTTTGGAAAGATTGACTGGTTGTGCATAGTCCCTTTTATTTCTTGTAATAGATGGACAATCATGTCTAAAATGATTGATCACTAAAATGATCTTACACTTATAAGCGATCAGCCACAAAAATGACTAACCCTTGTTCATAAACTTGTAAAAAAGTAAAATTAATACAAGCCAATTCTTTAAGAAGAATTGTTTATTGATAGTACTTGCTCTGGTGTTCTCCATTCCAATAATGAGGAATGAGATCTCCATTTAAGCGAGCAAGTTTGTAAGTGCCTGGATGGAGGACTTCTTCAATTTGGTACGGTCTTTCCAAGTTAGGTCTGAGTACTCCAGTGGCCTGATCGCGGGTGTTGAGGAAAACTCTTCTAAAAACTAGATCACCCACATTAAATTTCCTTTCACGTACTCTAGAGTAGAAATACCGAGCAACCTTTTGCTGGTAAGCTGCTACTCGGAGCTGGGCTTGCTCGCGCTTTTCATCGAACAAATCAAAAGATTCCATTAATATCTGGCTATTTGAGCCTTGATCATAGGTCATCCTCCGATGCGATGGCAGATCTAATTCCACAGGCAACATAACTTCATATCCATAGGCCAAGGAGAATGGAGTATGGCCTATTGCGATTCAATGGGATGTTCTGTATGACCACAGGACTTCAGGTAATTGCTCTAGCAAAGCCCCCTATGCTTCTTCAAGCCTTTTCTTCAGAGTATCTTTTAACATTTTATTGACTGCCTCGACTTGTCTGTCTGCCTGAGGGTGAGCAACTGAAGAAAAGCTTTTGATAATTCCATGTCACTCGCAAACTTCGTGTCATTTTCTGAGACAATTTTTCTTGGCAATCCATAGCGACACACTATGTTCTTGATCACAAAGTCCAGCACTTTCTTGGTCGTTATGGTTGCAAGTGCCTCAGCCTCGACCCATTTTGTGAAATAATCAACAGCCACCACGACGTATTTGACGCTGCCTTTCCCTGGCAAAGATCCAATTAGGTCTATACCCCATACTGCGAATGGCCATGGACTTTGCATTTGCTTTAGCTCATTAGGGGCTGCTCGTGGAATTTTGGAGAATCTCTGGCACTTATCGCATCTTCGCACAAATTCCATCGAATCTTCATTCATTGTTGCCCAGAAGTACCCTTGCCTTAGGATTTTCTTTGATAAACTCTGCCCCCCAGAGTGATCTCCACAGAATCCTTCATGGACCTCTCGCATTAATTCTTTGGCCTTTTCTTTTGAAATACATCTGAGGAGCAGCATAGAGTATCCTCTTCGGTATAGAATTTTGTCGACCAGGATGAACCTAGCAGCCTGCCGCTAAAGAGTCCTGGCTTTGTTTCTGTCCATAGGCAAGACACCATGTGTCAAGTACTCAATGTAAGGTGCCATACAAGTGTTTGCCGCATGAATCTCTAGAGAGGTTTCTTCTACATGGATGCTTGGTGCGGACAGTCGTTCAACAGGCACTATATTAATGGTGTCAGCATCCTTGGCACTTACTAATTTGGCCAAAGTATCAGCGTTTGAATTCTGGTTGCGAGGTACTTGCTGGAGAGTATACTTATCAAACTGTGCCAACAGATCCTTTACTTTACCCAAGTAAGCGACCATCTTCAGGCCTCTAGTTTGGTATTCTCCTATGATCTGATTAACCACCAACTGGGAGTCACTGTATATTTCTAGTGACTTCATGTTCATGTCTCTGGCTAATCGTAATCCTGCGAGCAGCGCTTCATACTCGGCTTCGTTGTTAGAAGCAGTGAAGTCAAATCTGATTGCCCAGTGGAATTGATGCCCTTCAGGTGTTATCAAAATTACTCCAGCTCCAGCGTGATGCTCATCAGAAGAACCATCTGTAAACAACTTCCAAGAAGGAGTTTGGCTTTGAGGTTCAATCTCTTCTGTCCCTTCTGGCTGCTTGCTGTTTGGAAGCCCAGTGAGTTTTGTGATGAAGTCGGCCAGAGCTTGTCCTTTTACCGCTGATCGTGGTAAGTAAAAGATATCAAACTGCCCAAGTTCAACCGCCCATTTCAATAATCGGTCTACGGCTTCAAGCTTATGCAGAACTTGCCGTAGAGGTTGGTCTGTCAAAACTGTGATTGGGTGAGCTTGGAAGTACTGCCGCAACTTTCTGGAGGCTAAGATCAAGCAGTAAGCTAATTTTTCAATAAGAGGATATCGCAGTTCTGCTCCTATTAGCCTTTTGCTTACATAATACACGGCCTTTTGCACATTCTCCTCCTCTCTTACTAGAACAACACTAGCAGCGTATTCTGTGATCGCCAAGTAGATGAACAAAGTTTCTTTTTTGATCGTCTTAGATAGGATCGGCAGCTGCGACATATGCATCTTTAAAGCTTGAAAAGCCTGTTTGCACTCCTCCGTCCATTTGAATTTCTTGTTGCCTCTAAGTAGATTGAAAAATGGGACGCAGTTGTCCGTTGATTTGGAGATAACTCTACTTAGAGCAGTAATCCTTCCAGTTAAAATTTGAACGTCTTTGATTCTTGCTGGCAATTTCATATCGACCAAGGCCTTGATCTTCTCGGGATTAGCTTCAATTCCTTGTGAGTTTACTATAAATCTCAAGAATTTCCCCGATCCAACTCCGAAGGAACACATGAGGGGATTTAGCTTCATTTGATATTTATTCAAGACGTTGAAGCATTCTTGCAAGTCTCCTATGTGTCCTTCTGCCTTCTAAGACTTTACCAGCATGTCATCAACATATACTTCCATGTTTGTACCGATCAGTTCCTTGAACATGTGATTGACTAGTCGCTGGTAAGTCGCACCAGCATTTTTCAAACTGAAGGGCATTACCTTGTAACAATAAAGTCCTGTATCAGTCTGAAAGCTAGTGTGATCCTCATCAGGTGGATGCATACTGATCTCATTGTACCCAGAGTTTGCATTCATGAATGATAGGATCTCCTGTCCTGAAGTGGCATCGACCAGCTGGTCAATTATAGGGAGTGGGAAACAATCTTTATGACAGGCTTTATTAAGGTCTGTGAAATCTACACACGTTCTCCACCTGCCATTCGGCTTGGGTACTAGTATAGGATTAGATATCAATGATGGATAAAATGCAACCCTGATGAATCCATTCACCTTTAGCTTCTCGACTTCTTCCACCAGAACTTTTGTTTTGTCTTTATCGAGCAGCCTTCTTTTCTATTGTACTGGTGAAAAACTTTTGTCTATGTTCAGGACATGGCTAATAACTGTTGGGTCTATCCCAACCATGTCTTTATGCGACCATGCAAAGTCCTCCTTGTTCTTCTTTAAAAATTTCACCAGTTTTTGTTTCTAAGTTTTAACCGACTTTCACAACCCTGGTCGAATCTGCTTCATCGAGTTGGACCTCTTCGAGGTCCTCGATGGGTCCTACTTCTTCACCAAAATCCCTAAAGCGAGGATCCAAATCTCTATCCTCACTTTGGGCAACACCCTATTTGGTTACACAACCACCTGATTGGGCTTGCACCTCTTTTCCAGCGGTTTCCATCGATCCACCTTTCTTTGCCTTAGATATTGAGGCATTGTAGCATTCCCTCGCTTCTCGTTGGTTTCCCAATACACATCCTACCCCTTCGTCAGTTGGGAATTTAATGGCAAGGTGCCAAACAGAGGTTACAGCTCACAGGTCGACCAGAATAGGCCTCCCAATTACAACATTATATGCAAAAGGACAATCAACTACTATGAAAGTAGTGAGTAATGTTCTGTTTGCGAGCGTAGCTCCTGCTGTAACGGGGAGCCTAATCGACCCTGTTGGCGCGAGCCCTTCGCCAGAATAACCATATATGGTTTGGTTGCACAGCTCCAAGTCCTTGACAGACAACTTCACCCTCTCCAGTGAAGACTTATACAAGAAGTTGACTGAGCTCCCTGTGTTTACCAACACCCTCTTAACCATCATATTGGCAATCTAGACGTCCACGACCAGTGGATCTGAATGTGGGAATCGGACATGTTGGTGTTGACGGTAAGAACTCGTCAACGATTGATGGTTAGAAAACTTCAATCTCTATACTATAAGAAGCTATGAATTAGATAGAAAGAACTCTAAATAACAGGAGAAAACTCAGGCAAGCATGAGAACCAGAAGCATATATTTCATAAGTCTCATTTTTACATTCAGTTTTCCGACCCCTTAGCCTGAGGGGTTGGAGCCTATTTATAAGGGAGGCTCTATTGGCCCAGGATACAAACAAGTCCCAGACCACTGGGACGTACACAGGTATTCTGATAGTGTAGTGGCCCAGGGCGTAGTGGTGTTTACCCTGATGGTGTCAGAGTCGTGGCCCAGGACAAAGTACTGTCGGCTCTGGCGTATGGTCGGGGGTGTCCAAGTGGTACCACTACTCTTCGTACAGGTCCGTACTGCCACTACTCCTTAGACGCAGATCATAGGGTCGTGCCTCTGTTCTCTCCACAACCGTACACCCCGTGTCAGCGCACGTGTTGCGTACTCGGTTGTCCTCATCAATTCCCGTTCAATGCTCCATGTTCGTTTGGCATATAAGCAAGGTTCTCCCAAGTGATCTCGTGCCTATGCCAAGGAGGCTTCAACCCATGCATGTCCTGAGAAGTCAAGGCGCCAGGGGCCAGGGCCGGCTTATGCGGGTCACATGGACACGAGACTCGCAGTATGGACGCCGTGGCAAGGCCACACCATCGCATAGCGAGGGTACCTCGCGTAGCGAGGTTGGCCCTTTTCCCTCAGGCGTAGGCATGGCTCAGGACGTGGGCGTCATAACAAGCCTCGTCTACACTCGCGAGGCTAGGGGCATGGATGCCACCACGAAGCCTCACCCTCGCATAACGAGGGTGCCTCGTGTAGCGAGGCTGACCTTCTTCTCCCGAGTGTAGACGAGGCTTGATGCCTGCTGGAATGGGGCGCACGCGGATGGCCAGCTGGGGACCCTCGCATAGCGAGGGTGAAGTTTGGATTGGCAAGTGGCCGAAGTCCCTCGCCTAGTGAGGGTGACTCTCTTACCCCAACTCCCTCACCATCATGTGATGCCCTTTCAGGATGTCTCGTAGCATAGAGCTTCACTTGTGAATAGAATTCACAAGGAAAAAATTCCACATTTACAGTTGGGCATCGTCTTCAGAGAAGGTTATCAACTCCTCCTCTATTCGAGCTTTTTCAGGTGCTCGTTCCTTCACACTCATCATCTCGATGTCCTGGTCGTGGCGTAAGGTCTGAGCATACCGCTCCCTTGCCTTCCCACTATCTCCTGAAAGGTGTGGGTTACCACAGATGGTGAGAAATGTACCTTCCATAGGAGCTGGCTGTAAAGGTAGCGAATATTGGCATGCAGGCGCCTGCTTGTTGCCTCCTTGAGCCTCTCGCTTAGACCCTCCTGCGGCTCGTACGTATCTCCTTAGGTGTACCTATCTGATCAGGAACTCAATCTCATCCTTCAACTGGTTACACTCATTGGTGTCATGTCCGTAGTCATTGTGAAAACGACAGAATTTTGTTGTATCTCTCTTGGAGATATCCTTTATTATAGGTGTTGGTCGCTTATAAGGGACATTGGCATTGGTCTCCTGGTAGACCTCTGCTCTACTCTCGACAAGGTTCGTATAGTTGGTGAATCTCGACTCATACCTATTGCCTTTGGGGCGTTTATTTTCAGATTTTGAGGACTCATTGTTCGCCCTATTTCCACCATTCTTACCATTTCCATTCTCGTTGCCTTTGTCGTTTCCATTGGGTTTATCTGACCCATTGGCGGCTTCGGTGGGATCTTCCTTTGGTCCCTTGTCTTTCGTAGGTGATTTCCCCTCGTTGGCAATCGTGTCCTCGAGCTTCATGTATCGATCAGGTTGATCAAGAAACTCTTGGGTTATTTTTACCCCATTCTTTCTTAGGTTGTTCCAGAGGGGAGAATGGCGCCTAACCCTAGCAGTTAGGGCCATCATCTTTCCCTCATCGACCACTATTTTGGCTCCAGTCGCTGCTCGCATAAAATGGTGGACATATTCCTTTAAGGGCTCTCCCTTCATTTGGCATATCTTGACCAACTGGTTGGCCTCAGTGGGGTGCACGCGACCCGCGTAGAATTGTCCATAAAATTAATTTACGAACATTTCCCATGATACTTTACAAGAAGCAGGGAAATTAAAGAACCACTCCTGAGCAGTGTGTAGGGTGGCTGGGAAGATCCTGCAGCGGGCATTGTCCGACACCTTATGAATGTCCATCTGTATCTCAAATTTGTTTACATTAGATACTGGGTCCTCGTACCCATCGAAATCCGGCAGCACTTGCATCTTGAACTCACTGGAGGTTTCTGCCACAGAAATCCCCTGTACAAACGGAGTGCCTCTCCTCCGATCGTACTTAATGTGGGATGTTCGGCTCCCCACTAGGTGCTGTACTGCCTGATTCAGAACATCAATTTGATCCTGAACAGTGTCGGGGATCGCTGGGGCGACTCGTGCCAGAGGAGCGTACTCATCGTGCCTCTCACGCTTGTCGTTGAGCACCTCCCTCAGGTCATCATCTCTGCGCCTTTATTCGCTAGCACACAGCTGATCAAAGACATTATACTGTCTGGGCTGCCCCCCAGCGTTATGGCTTGCAGGCCTATTTTCTTTCGGTGGGGGGGTTCTGTCTCCACCTCTTTCCTCATGCCCTAGACCAACATTCATCCTGTCAGAATCGGCCTCATTATAGTCATGGCTGTCCCTAAACTGCGACCGACTATGGCGTGACCAGCTAGTCACACTGTTTCCTCCCCTAGCTGGCATTTCCTAAGCGCTAGGGGGAGGCCTGCGTTGATCAGTGGGTCCCCGTGCATTATTATGCCGTGGGGGACCCTGACTCGTTGTGCCTTCTGTAAGCAGAAGGACGCTACCCATTTCTCAGTGGATTCGGCTCATCGTTCCCTGGGCGTCTAGGGATGCGAGGAGGCTGCCCGGCCCTATTCTGCCTCTAGCGCTGGGAATTGTCGCGACCAGCTTGAGAGGGCGGTTGTTGCTCAGGATCCTGAATTAGGATATCCTCCTGAGCAACAGGCGGCTGCTCCAGACTTTAAGGACTAGCTGGCTGGAGCGGAGGACTCAGATTAGGGGCCTGTTGCGGTGGTGCATTTGGTGGCTGATCCGGTTGAGAGGCCGGCACAGCTTGTCCTCGGGCCAACTGAATGGCTACTTCAAGAGCGACCGTGGCATCTCTCTGCCGACGGTCCATGTCTACCTGCCGCTCATTCAGCTCCTGACGCTGACGCTTAATCTCCCTCTGCTGCAACTCCAAGGTCTCTATCGCGTTCTCTTAATTGGCCCTCAGATTGGCCAACTCGTCCTACAACACACTCAGTGTTGTCCTCAGCATCTCAGAATCCATTTATTCCTCCTCAAAATCCAAGTGTGGCTCATTTTCAGCCACATTTGGAGGAGGAGGATGAGAGGATGCAGCACCAGCAGCCTGTCCACCTCTCTTTGATGTCTTCGCCATATGATCTTCTTGAAGGTTTTTGTTTAAGCTCTCAGTGAACGCTCAAAAATTTTGACCCTTGATTTGGTCAATGACACAGAGTCAAATAAACGACAAAGAACAAAAAGAAAATCAGGAATAGAATCAAATGGAAAGAAAATGACACAAGTGATTTATAGTAGTTCGGCCCCAATTGGATGGTAATGACCTACGTCCACTTAGTGTTCTTATTGATATTAAATCCCAAAATTGTGATAAAAGAACTAGGGTTCTTGAGTTTCAACAGTCTTGGGAGTATTATAACTTTCGGTGGATAATCATACTATGCTTTTCTTTCTGAATCCCAATTATTAAAAGTTCAAAAGTCCCTTCCTTGAACCCTCTCATTCTTATTTATAGGCTCAAGGAGATTATATGGGCTGATGGGCCTTAATTACAATTAAGATCAGCGTATCAAGGTAATAAAAACTAATATAATGAATGTAATTATTACAAGATTGTGTGTCTCAAAGGAAGTAAATGGAAGTATACGACCAAGCTGGTCGTACTTAACCGCAAGACTTAATGAATCAACAACTATCTGGTCGATGATCAAATAGGATCCCTTCACTTAGAACTGCCACATGCCAGCCACGTGTAAGAAATTCTTGCCACATCTTTAGGAGCTATTTTTTGGTAAACAAGTTGGAATTCCCGTTGCTACAAAAACATTAAATATTACATCCTCTTTTTTCTCTCGCAACATTAACTCACCCTTTTGTATATCGATGAAAGCCCTACTAGCAGCCCAGAATGACCTGCCAAGTATTATTGGAATATTTTCATCTTCCTCCATATCAAGAATGATAAAGTCTGAAGGAAAGATGAATTTGTCGACCTTCACCAATACATCCTCAATCACTCCACAAGGATGTTTTACTGATCTATCTGCCATCTGCAAAGACATGGTAGTAGGCCTAGCTTCTCCCAAATTCAACTTTCAAAAATTGTTAGAGGCGTTAGATTCACACTGGCCCCTAAATCACATAAAGCCTTTGTCACCACTGAGCCCCTATAGAACATAGGATATTGAAACTACCAGGATCTTTAAGCTTGGGAGGTAGTTTCTTTTGAATTATCGCACTGCCTTCCTCAGTAAGTGCCACTGACTCATAATCCTCTAGTTTCCTTTTCTTTGACAAAATTTCTTTCATAAACTTCACATAACTTGGAATTTGTTCCAGCACCTAAGCAAACGGGATATTAATGTGTAGCTTTCTAAAGATATCCAAAAATTTACAAAATTATTTATCAAGCTTATTCTTTTGAAGCCTCTAAGGATATGGGATCTTTATATGGTGATATATACTTATTTCTTGCTGCTTCTCTAAATTCTCAACAACACTAGAAGCACTCACTTCCTACTCCTTATCAACCACTTTGGGCTCTTTTAACTCCTTGCCACTCCTCAAGGATATTGCATTGCATTGCTCTTTTGGGTTTACCTCAGTAGTGCTTGGTAAGTACCTTTGTGCATGGGTTGTCATCAAATTAGCCAACTGCCCCATTTGAGTCTCCAAATGTAGCGCACCATTTTTTTTTATTTATTCAAATTTTGTGCTTTGTTTTATTTAATTGTTAAGTGTTGTGAATTATTTTATTATATGTTTAAATTAATTGTTAGAATTGTTCAGTAGAATTTTGTTGAATTTAATTGTATATATTTTATTTATTTATTTATTTTAATATGTAAATAATTGAGTTTTGATTGAATGCACCAAGGTGCATGGTAAGTAGTGATACACCCTAGTTATTGAGTGTGTGCATGTGCATGGTTGCATGGTGCACTTGTGTAGAATTTTCTACACACTGTATTATTAGATTTATTTAGATTATTTAATTAAAAATAAACAAATAAGAAGAGGAAAGGAGAGTGGCGTGTAGCATAGTGGGAAAGAAAAGGAATTGTTTCTTATTTTATGTGATTGATAATGAAAATTGACGACGGCTAAATAAATTGGTATATTTTCCTTCTTTTAGTTTAATTGAAAAATCCATTTATTTAATAAATTAGAATAAATAAAATTAAGGGGAAATTAGGAATAGGAATCTTACCCATTTATTCCTTTACGCTATTATTTTCTTAGGTTAGAATAAAAGGGAAGAGAAAAAGGAAGAGAGCCATTTTGCATGGTGGCTGCCGAACCTTAGAGAGAGAGAGTGTGTGTGAATGTGAGAAGAGAGAGAAGGAAAAAGAAAGGAAGAAAAGAAAGGAGGAAGAAAAAGAAGGTCTTGGAAAGTCATGGTTATGGTTTTTAGTATTGTTAATCTTTTGTTAATTTCTAAGTCTAAGGTTTCTCTCCCCCACAATCCTGACTTTATTGTTCTTCTTTTCTTGTTATGGGTTTCAAAAACCCTAGGGTATTCAAGAGTGATTGCCATTTGGGTGTTGGTTCTATCAAGGAGTTAGTTGATCCCTAAACCTCATACTTAATTCTGTTTTTTTATTGAAAGGATATTGACGTTTTGATGTCTATTTGAATCATTGCCATGTGTTGATTTGTTTTATTTTGAGATACTTGATTATGATACATAATGATTTATGATTGTGATTATTTTGTTATTTAAGGAGGATGTATGATTAGGTTTGACAAGGGTTTTGGATTTGATCCATTAAAATATGATGATTGTTGATATTTTATGTTTGTGTATATGTGGGTTTCGACCTATGCATGTCTAGGTATCCCATTTATATTTTGTTATATTTATTGTGTTTTTATGTTAGATCCATATTCTAGGACCCTATATAATTTTTGGTATAATATAATTTGGACTCTTGTTATTCAATCCATGAAATTTCATGAATATGTTTATGAGATTATGATATATCAATAGGTTATTGTATGCATGAATGATGATAGAAAGATTCTAGGATGCATGTGAATGTAAATGAGAATTTTGGTTTTATATCTATGTTTAATTCATGAGGGTTTCAACTTAGGGTTATTGTCTCATAGATGTGTATGATTGATCTTGAAGCATGCCTATGATTTGAATGTCTATGTGATGTTAGGGTATTTTCTTAGATTGAAAATATGATAATAGGTGGATGCTAGGGTTTGTGTTTAGATTTGTGTTAATTAAACATGTATGATTATTGTATGAGTTTTGTGAGACATGATGAAAAGAATGAATTTCATGACTTTATATACTTGCTGATTTTTGTGTATAAATGGTGTTAAATATGATGAGAATAATGTTTTGCATGCATAAATGTTTTTTGCAAGTGCTATGATGATTTTATGAAATTGAGAGTGTATTTTAATTTACATTAAATGATATTTTTACTCAAATAAATACCTACAATTTTTTTTTTTATATTCATAGAGAAAATATGAGTTTTTAAAATCAAGATGGTGCTTTTTAGAGTATATATTGTTGCTGGAATTTTTTGTAAAATGAGAAGTTGTCTTTTAAATGAAAAGAATTTTGTGTGTGTGTTGAAATAAATTAATACCCTAAACTATGTAAATATTAAAAATGGTATTTTTTTAAATGTAACCATGAGTGTTCATTTTAATAGATATGATTTTTCTTTATTTTAATTAAGAAAAATGTTGAGATTAATTCACTTGTGATTTTTAAATAAATTAAATGGTGGCGGAAAGTTTAGTTTAATAATTCAAAAATAATTATTTGATCATCACTTATGAATTTATTTTACTTAAAATTTAGTCTTAAATAATATAAATAAATTATATTTTTCTCACACCTAAAATTTATATTTTTCTCACATGTGTTCGTAATTTTATTAATTTAAATAAAATTGTTATTTTCTAAGGACACATGATAATTATAAGTATTTTAAATAATTTCAAGCCTTTATTATTTCTAAGTAATTTAAAAATAATAAATGGATTTATTATATCTTTAAATGGCTAAATAAATTATTTTTATGAAATAAAAATAATATTTTAAAGAAGTTTAATCAACTTAGTGATTTAAAAATAAATAAATAATGGTAAGAAAGTATGTTACTAAATCCTTATTTTGAAAATAATAGAAATAAGCGCCTAGGAATTTTCATTTTTAACGTCACTTTTTAACAACGTTTCCACGTATGCACGTCGCATGCAAATGCACAAATGTGTATAATATTCAACAATATGATTTTTATTTAAAAATCGTGCATGTAACATAGGTATAATTTGCATTATTATTTTGGTGATTTTATGTGTAATTATGTTTTTTTGGAAATTATGAGTAGTTTTGACCATGTGTGCATGGCCCATGCACACATGGGGTATATGAATTGGGCACAAGAAAGTATTAAGTGATGCTAAAAAAATGCTATTTGAATATGGTTATAGGCTCGTGAAGTTTTCCAGTTTTTGCTTTGCTTGGACGTGAGGTAAGGAAGTTAGATAGAATTTTGTTTATTTATGCTGTGAACGGTAAGATTGGTTTGTATTAATAGAATGCTATGTACGATGATTCGTTTTGCGATATGAAGTATGAAATGATATAGCAAACCCCAATAGTCATATGTTTTTGGGGCTTATAGTTGCTTAACTAGCAAACCTCATTGTAGTTTGAGGCTTATAGTTGCTTAGTTAGCAAACCCCAATAGTCACCATGTACATGGGTTAGAATTATGATATATGTGTTATAGTATATGATAGATGTTCATAGTTGATGTGTATGATTATGTTTCATGCTTGTAGTAGATTTTCCTTGTGGGGCATTAGTCTCATTCCTTTATGTTTTCTATGTGGAGGAAAATAGTTATGGCGGCGGAAAGGTTCTTGGCAGCTTGGGAATGTGTATTGAGGGAGAATGGAATTGGTGGATTGTGCGAACGATTCGAGGATGAAGTTGTTTAAGTCTTTTAAATTACGATTTTTATGTATTTCCGCACTTAATATTGTAACCATTTTATTTAAGATTTAAAATTTTATAAATTTTTGTGTATTTTAACTCTTTACAGTTTTAATAAAGTTATGGTTATTTCATATATATGTTTTCTTAAGATTAGTGTCTTTGTATAGTAGTTATTAATGGTCCAAAGTCTAGAATAGTTGGGTTGTTACTGTTGGTATCAGAGCAACGGTCCATTTACATGAAGTTCTCCTTGATGCACATGCTCAAGCTCCGAATCTAATGCCAATGTAAGTTGTTTATGTTATAATTGTTATGATTATGTGTTTAGTTAACGTTTTAGCCCTTATCTTTTCAGTTAAGAATATTTGTAAATTAGTTTATTTTTTCGTTATTTATTTTATTTATTATCTTTGCATTTATGATTGTACATAGTGAATATTTTTTTCCAAATAAATATCATTGTTATTTTTTTTATGACATGTATGAGTTTGGATTTTTTTTCTACAATCATAATAAATAATGACCAAGTTCGGTGAGGGTGGATACAAATCAATGGACCGGTTCTATATTGGGAGTTTAGGGGGCCATAGTAGTGGGAACGATTTTGCTGATCCCAGCCCTCCCTCAATATGGTTAACTTTGGAAGAACGACGAGTTTCGAGCCTGAGAATTAAGTCATATAGGATGATTAGAAACAAGCTTAGTAAATTATAAAGATGGCTTATTTTACTAAGTTTAGAAACAGACCCTAATCATAAAGAAGGCTTACATAATTTTTTCATAAGAAATCGTAATTAATAGGTCCGAGTTATGTTTGCTTAAATTATGTTTTGCCTTAGATCCTAATAGGGTAAGTTCTAACATGTTCTCGACTGTTAGAACTTTTGCTGAAGATGTCGTTCAGAAGATCTACTCGCAACAACGCCAATACCTCAAGTGTCGCTCCTGAAACTTATGAAGCCCCTACAGTTCGCAGAAAGGGAAGGTGTGCAGCCAATGCTGCTGCTAAAGAAAGAGTGCCACTGCCGCCGGTTGACAACACTGCAGAAATTGCAAGACTACGACAGCAAGTGGAGGAATAACTATAGAAGCAACAACAACAGACTCAGACTCCACCTCAGCCACAACCACAGCCTCAGCAGATGGCTCAAGTACCCCATCAAGTAGGTCCTTATGGGGGATGGCCAATGGCGACTATGCACCATACCCAGCTCAGCACATGGAGCCAATCTACGAGCGGTTTCGTAAGCAACACGCTCCAAACTTTGAAGGGACAACAGATCCCATTGAGGCAGAAGAATGGCTCAGAAATGTAGAGCCGATCCTAGCGCATATGAATCTCGGCAACACAGACCACATATCCTACGTTTCGTCTCTACTTAAGAAGGATGCTAGAATATGGTGGACTTAGTTCAGCAGACTAACAATGTCAGCACTATGATATGGACAAGATTTGTGGAGCTGTTTCAAAAGAAGTATTACAACTCGGCAGTCATCGCTACAAGGTTCAAGGAGTTCGCTAGTTTGAAGCAGGGTAACTTAACGATAGTAGAATATGCTCAGAAATTCGACAGATTGGCCAAGTTTGCACCAGAGTTGGTTCCAACTGACTTTATGAGGGTGACCAAGTTCGTTAGAGGACTTAGACCAAAGATTGAATTAGGGGTTAAGCTAGCAAACCCAAGAAATACTACCTATGCCAATGTTCTAGAAATGGCAATAGATGTAGAAAGGATTAAGATGAATGTTAGTAAGGAGAAGAGGGATTAAACGATGGTTCCAGACCAAAGTCTTTGCCTTGACCCAGGGAGGAGCCCATGCTAGTAACAAGCAGTTACAGGTCAGATTCCTATCCTCGATAGTATATGCTCTAGTATCGCTTGATTTGGGAGCAATATACTCGTATATCTCATTAGGAATGATAGAGAAATTAGACAAACCTTGTAGAACTAGGTGTGTGACATAGTTTCCTTCGGGTGAAGTAGTCCTATCATCACGGATAGTATGAGGCGTACCGATCAAAATTGAGGACATGGAACTAGAAGGAGACGTGATAGAACTGGAGATTAAAGATTTTGACATGATATTAGGAATAGACTGGCTAGCAAGGCATGGCGTAACCATCGATAGCAGACGTAAGCAAATGATGTTTGAGACTCCTGACGGTTAGAAACGATGCTATATGGGAAAAGTTTTAGGACTACATACGCCGCTTGTTTCATCACTCAAAGCTCAGAGGATGATAGAAAAGGGATGTCATGCATTCTTAGCTAGTGTTACGCATGTGGTAAAGGGAACACCACTAAAGGCAGGAGATGTACATATTGTAAGGGAATTTCGAGAGGTATTTCCTGACGACTTGCTAGGATTGCTGCCGACGAAGGAAATTGACTTCACAATCGAATTAGTACTGGGCACCGAGCCTACCTCCAAGGACCATACCGGATGGCTCCTACCGAACTCAAGGAGTTAAAGATGTAGTTAGAAGAACTCTTAGACTTGGGTTTCATTAGAACGAGCCATTCACTATGGGGAGCACCAGTACTATTTGTAAAGAAGAAGGATGGAAGCATGCGGATGTGTATAGATTACCGCGAGCTGAATAAGGTGACAATTAAGAATAAGTACCCGCTACCCCAGATTGACGACTTGTTTGATCAACTCTGAGGAGCGACCATGTTTTCAAAGATTGATCTACAGTCTGGGAAGAGGATATTCCCATGACATCTTTTAGAACTCGTTATGGACATTATGAGTCTCTAGTTATGTCTTTTGGTCTTACCAATGCTCCAGCCACATTTATGGATTTAATGAATAGGGTCTTTAAGGACTACTTGGATAAATTCATCGTAGTTTTCATTGACGACATCTTGGTATACTCAAAGAATAAAGTCGAGCACGAGAAACATTTAAGGTTAATCTTGCTAGGACTGAAGGAGCATCAACATTACGCCAAGTTCAAGAAGTGCGAATTTTGGCTTTCACAAGTAGCCTTTCTCGGCCACATAGTATCCATGGATGGGATTGCTGTAGACCCATCAAAGGTAGAGGCCGTGAAGGATTGGCCAAGACCAAAGAACGCATCTGATGTAAGGAGCTTTCTGGGATTAGCAGGTTAGTATAGGAGGTTCGTAGAGGGCTTTTCTACGATAGCCACTCCACTCACCAACCTGACCAGAAAACAGCAAAGATTCAACTAGAATGATAGATGTGAAGAAAGCTTCCAGTTGCTTAAGGACAAGCTGTGCTCAGCACCAGTACTCTGTGTACCGACGCCCAACAATAATTTCGTTGTCTACTACGATCCATCGAAGCAAGGTTTGGGGTGCGTGCTGATGCAGAATGACTAGGTGATAGCCTATGCCTCACGACAGTTGAAGGAGTACGAGGAACGCTATGCAACGCATGAGATGGAGTTGGCAGCAGTAGTTTTTGCGTTGAAAATCTGGTGCCATTATCTTTACGGAGAACGGTGCGAGATTTATACGGACCACAAAAGTTTAAAGTACTTCTTTACTCAAAAGGAGCTCAACATGAGGCAGCGCATGTGGTTAAAGCTAGTGAAGGATTACGACTGCGAAATCCTATACCACCTGGGAAAGGGAAACATAGTTGCCGATGCACTAAGTAGGAAGAGTTATGGAAGTTTAGCAGCACTAGCTGGAATGGGAAAGCCGCTACAGCAGGAGCTGATCAGTGCCGGAATAGAAATAGTTGTCGGTAAGCTGGCTAATTTTTCTATCCAGTCAAATCTGCTAGAAGATATCCGGATTGGGCAAGGGCATGACGACACACTAGCGGCACATATGGATGCAGTCAGAGAAGGAAAGGCAACATATTTCTCAATATCAAGTCAAGGTTTATTGAGATATAAGGATCGGGTATGCGTGCCAGATAATCAAGGGACTAAGATGGCGATTCTAGAAGAAGCGCACAGTACCCCGTACTCAGTTCACCCAGGGTCGACCAAGGTGACTCACAACCTTAAAGTGTTATATTGGTGGCTAGGAATGAAGAAAGATATAGCGGAGTATGTGTCTAAATGCTTGGTATGCTAGCAAGTGAAAGCAAAACATCAATGGCCTGCAGGCTTATTGCAACCACTTAAAATTCCAAAATGTAAATGGGATGATATAGCCATAGATTTCGTGACGGGTTTGCCACAAACAAGTAAGCAGCATGATTCAGCTTGGATAGTAATAGATAGATTAACCATGTCAGTTCATTTCCTGTCTGTTAAGACTTCGTACACAACAGATCAATACGCAGACGTTTATGTCCAAGAAATAGTATGACTGCATAGAATCTCTAAGACAATAGTATTTGATAAAGGATCGGTGTTTGCATCTAGATCTTGGAGTAAGTATTTACCACTGATAGAATTCTCCTACAACAATAGCTACCAGTCAACAATCAGGATGGCACCCTACAGGCTACTTTATGGAAGAAGGGTCGATCTCCGTTGCATTAGGACGAGGTAGGAGAAAGGCAACTACTTTGACTTGAAGCTGTTAGAGGAGCTCAGGATGTAGTAACGCTGATTAGAAAGTGTATGCTCGCTGCTCAAAGCCGTTAGAAAAGTTATGTGAATGCCAAGCGGCGTGATATGGAATTCAAAGTCGGAGATCAAGTTTTCTTAAGAGTATCTCCTATGAAAGGTGTGAAGCGGTTCGGGAAGAAATGCAAGCTTAGTCCCAGGTTTATAGGTCCTTTTGAGATATTGGATAAAGTGGGAGCAGTTGCATATAGATTAGCCCTACCGCCAGCTTTAGTAGATAGTCATAATGTACTTCACATCTCGATGATGCATAGATATGTGTCAGACCCATCTCACGTCCTCATGTACGATGCGATAGCACTCCAGAAAGACTTGAGTTACGAGGAACAACCGGTTAGCATCCTAGATAGAAGGATAAAATAATTACGGTCTAAGAGATTTCCGATAGCCAAGATCGTATGGAGTAATAGTTCTGAACGAGAGGCAACGTGGGAGTTGGAGGAAGACATGTTAACACGGTATCCGAAATTGTTTGATAAGTGAATTTTGGGGACGAAACTCTTTTTAGTGGGGGAGAATTGTAGAGTCCCAGAATATTTAATTAACTAGCTAAATAGTAGTAGTTGTAGTATGTTAGATTCTGTGGATTTTGGTTCAAGCCGGGACTTAGTTGGAAACTCCTAGCAATAGTTATGGATTTTATAAGTTTAACCTATAGTTTAAGAATATTAATTATAACATAAGGTTTGATTAATATTGCTGGTTATTAATATGATAATTATTATAACCTAAGGTTTAGATAGAGCCAATAAGAATATGACACTTGTCATGAGCATGGTTATTCCTAAGGTTTAGATAGAGCCAATAGGATTATGACACTTGTCATATGCATGGTTATTAAGGAATTATTATTTTAATGATAAAATAAGGGAAATATAAGACTTAGTCTTAACTAGAATCTGTTAGGAGCATGACATTTGTCACAATTTTATTTATTTATGGATTAGGTTGTAAATAATTTTTTCGTCACTTTAGGGTACTATAACTTCCGACCTATTTTTGACCTAGTTATGTTATGAATTTCGAAAAATATTATTTCTAAAAAGTTGTAGATAATTGAATTATCTTTCTAACGGTATAAATATAGTCTACATTGGAGTCTTATAGCTTCAGGTATGTTGATTTTACTGCAGGTAAGTTTAGAGTTACGAGATTTAGGGAGTTAGAAGTTAGGATTCTATTTGTTTTAATTATTTTTGTTTTTAAAAATCAAGCTTTGACTCCTTAAACCGCTATCTGAACAATTTGACCAAGTCCTAAGCCTTTGGGTGAAGAATATTCAAATATTTTCAATTAAATTCATTATTTTTATTCAAATCCAAAAAGAAGATGTTTATTCCTAGAACTCTATAAATAGGACCTAGCACCAAGCCTTTTCATTCATTCTTCAAGCATTGATCAGAGCCTTCCAGGTGCTAGTGAGACTATAGAGTGATAAACACTTGGGTTGGGGTTACAAGCTTTATCATTCTAAGCTTATTAGACACTTGGGAAGTAAGGTTTATCGTGTATTTCGGTTTCGAGGTGTAGTTCGGTCATAGAAGTATTCAAAGGTATTCCTATTCTTAGTTCCTTTTCTGTATTGTTTCATTAGTTCTTATAGTTTTTCTGTACTCAATTCCTAACTCAGTATTCTTTATTTCTGGTTAGGCATCTAAGTTCTTTGAACTTGAGGTTCTCATTGGTAAGTATTTTCTCAATGGTTTAGTTCATTCTTTTCATCTCTTTTCTTTTATAATACTCATCTCTCTATTCATGGTTTTTAGGAGTGTTCCAAAATCCCGACCTTGTTCTCATCATCCCGATATTTTGGTAAGGAAAATAGGATAGTTCTTATGTGATATGTGCTATGTTATGTAAGATGTTATGATTATGCTATAGTATGATTTTAAATGTATGATTGGGGCTTATAGTTGTTATATAGCAAACCCTATCACATTTATGTTTTGGGGCTTATAGTTGCTATATAATAAACCCCAATAGTTATATGTTTTTGGGGCTTATAGTTGCTTAACTAGCAAACCTCATTGTAGTTTGAGGCTTATAGTTGCTTAGTTAGAAAACCCCAATAGTCACCATGTACATGGGTTAGAATTATGATATATGTGTTATAGTATATGATAGATGTTCATAGTTTATGTGTATGATTACGTTTCATGCTTGTAGTAGATTTTCCTTGCGGGGCATTAGGCTCATTCCTTTATGTTTTCTATGTGGAGGAAAATAGTTATGGCAGCGGAAAGGTTCTTTGCAGCTTGGGAATGTGTATTGAGGGAGAATGGAATCGGTGGACTGCGCGAACGATTCGAGGATGAAGTTGCTGAAGTCTTTTAAATTATGATTTTTATGTATTTCCACACTTAATATTGTAACCATTTTATTTAAGATTTAAGTTATGTTATGTTTTATTTTCAAAACAATGGAATCCCATATCCTACTATGAATTTTTATGTATTTTAACTCTTTACAGTTTTAATAAAGTTATGGTTATTTCATATATATGTTTTCTTAAGATTAGTGTCTGTGTATAGTAGTTATTAGTGGTACAAAGTCTAGAATAGTTGGGTCGTTACAAAATCCTATCATGAAGGAAGTAGTAAAGAAAGAAATCATCAAGTGGTTGGATGTTGGCATTATTTATCCTATCTCTGACAGTTCATGGTTGAGTCCTATACAGTGTGTACCTAAGAAAGGTGGGATCACAGTAGTGAAGAATGAAGACAATGAGTTGATTCCTACTAGAACTGTGAATGGATGGAGGATATGCATGGACTACAGGAAGTTAAACAAGGCCACTAGGAAGGATCATTCATCTCTTCCTTTCATTGATCAGATGCTAGATAGACTTGCTGGGAGAGAGTACTATTGCTTCCTTGATGGGTACTCTGGTTACAATCAGATAGCAGTGGCCCCAGAAGATCAGCACAAGACTACATTCACTTGCCCCTATGGTACATTCGCATTTAGAAGAATGCCCTTCGGTTTGTGCAATCCTCCTTCGACGTTTCAACGATGTATGATGGCTATCTTTACTGACTAGTTGAGCAGTTTCTAGAGGTGTTCATGGATGATTTTTCAGTCTTTGGGGATTCTTATGATGATTGTCTGAATAACTTGTCTAAGGGTTTGAAGAGATGTGAAGAGACAAACCTAGTCCTTAACTGGAAAAGTGTCACTTTATGGTTAAGGAAGGTATTGTTTTGGGGCATAAGGTATCTAAGCAAGGGATTTAAGTTGATAAGGCAAAAATTGAAGTTATTGAGAAGCTACCACCTCCTAACTCAATGAAGAACATTAGGAGCTTTCTTGGGCATGCCAGTTTCTATAGAAGGTTCATCAAGGACTTCTCTAAGATCTCCAAACCACTTTGTAATCTTTTAGAGAAAGACACACCTTTCCATTTCGTGGAGCATGTTTGAAGGCTTTTCAAGAGTTGAAAGAGAGATTAATTTCAGCCCCTATCATTGTTACACCGGACTGGAGTTTGCCCTTTGAATTGATGTGTGATGCTAGCGATTATGTCATTGGGGCTGTGATGGGGCAGCGAAGGAACAAGGTGTTTCACTCTATTTATTATGCTAGCCACACCTTGACAGGTGCTCAATTGAATTAGACTGTAACAGAGAAGGAGCTACTAGCCATTGTCTTTGCTTTTGACAAGTTTCGCTCCTATCTTGTGGGAACTAAAGTGATTTTCTACACCGATCACTCAACCATAAAGTATTTGATTGCCAAGAAGGATGCAAAGCCAAGATTGATTTGGTGGGTGCTTTTGCTTCAAGAGTTTGATGTTGAGATTCAAGATAGAAAAGGGGTAGAAAATCAAGTGGGTGACCATTTATCAAGAATGGAGCGTGAAGAAGATTCCAACTCTCTTGTCCCCATCAAAGAAACATTCCCCGATGAATAAGTGTTTAGGGTCAACAAATCTCATGAGCTCCCTTATTTTGCTAATTATTTGGCTAGGGGATTGATGCCACTGGAGATGACTAGCCAACAAAGGAAGAAATTCTTGCATGATGTGAAGTTTTATTTTTGGGAGGAGCCCTTTCTATATAAGCAATGTGCAAATCAGATGATTAGAAGATGTGTGCCAGAACCTGAAATTGAGGGTATTCTCTTCCATTGTCATTCATCTCCATGTGGTGGTCATTTTGGGGGAGCACGCATTGCTGCCAAGGTTCTCCAATCAGGTTTCTTTTGGCCTTCTTTATCTAAAGACACTTATGCTTATGTGGTAAGATGCGATCGTTGTCAAAGGGTAGGAAACATCTCAAGGAGAAATGAGATGCCTCTTACTAGTATTCTTGAGGTTGAGTTGTTTGACATGTGGGGCATTGATTTCATGGGCCCCTTCCCACCCTCATATGGCAACTTGTATATCTTGGTGGTTGTTGATTATGTCTCTAAGTGGGTTGAAGTTCCTGCCTATCCGTATTATTATATATAATATATAGTGTTTCATTTCTTTTGTTCTTGTTTTTTTCACCTCTTGCCTTCATTGTCTATGTTGTGGATTTGAATAAATTCAAGTATGGGGTGGCTGTGAGGATTCAGGTAGTTCTGTGGGTCAATTGCAGTATATTTGGACATGTTTCAGGTCGAGACTTGGTAATATTTATGGCGTGTTTGCGGATCATTTGAATTTTGGAAAGTCTGGAAGTAATGCTGCAGCATTGGAGTTAGGCGAAGCTCTGAGACTTTTTAAGAAAATTTGGGAAAATTTTAGAACTTACCCCCCTAATAAAAAATTTATTTCTTTTACCTATCCTTAATTTCACCATTACATCCAGCCCCAGCCGAAACCCATCTCCTGCCTCCGCCGCACACGAACCCAAGCAACCAAACCAGAGACCCCCCAGCCACCATAATCCCTCCCAACAACCCAGCCCTGATCTCACCCACCACGACCCCTAGCCATCCCAACCCAGTCGACCCACCTCCCACACCCACAAACCCACGGCCGTGCCTCACCACCCCTCGCCAACCCAACCCAGTCGACCCATGAACCTAGCCACCATAGAACCCACGGGCCACAGCCCGATCCCACAACCCACCGGATCTGACAACCCGAAACCCATCTCCATCTCACTGACCCACGAACCCAAACCTCCGACCCGACCTCCAAACCGTGGCCCATTTCATCAACAACCCAGTCCCATCTCGCACCCACCTAGCCCCGACGGCCTACAAGTCAGCCATATATATTTCAGGTGTCCTCCCTTCTATTTTGGCTCACAAAAGCTTTCTTGGCTGAATTTATTGTGTACTTTTCATGGATTTTGGTATATTATTTGGGTTTAGTTCTACTTGAGATTATAGGCTGGATTGTTACTATTGGAACGTGGGGTTGAAATTTTGTGGCCTTATTTGTAAAAGTCCAGAGCAATGGTGATAATTTCTTGGGGTTTTGTTGTGTATCATTGTCGTTATCATGCCGAAAACTAAAGGTTCCTAGGTTGCCAAGGCTCGGCCGCCCAAGAAATTCCACTCTGATGAAGCTGAGCAGATCTTCCATGATTTCTTTGCGACTAAACAGTTGATGTGTGAAAGAGGTTTTCGAGTTTCTAGTTGTAATTCAGACGCCTTACCGGATTATGTAGCCATTGCGATAGCTCGGACAAATTGGACAGCTTTTTGTCAACGACAATCTAATCCTGATGAAGAAGTGATTCGCAAGTTTTATGCTAATCTTATTTCATAAGACCAAGTGGCTGCTACGGTGTGCGAAAAGCTTGTCCCATTCTCTGATGCTGCCATTAACCAACTATTCAGATTAGAAGATATGGAAGATGACTATTCAACATTCTTAGATAACGAGGAACTTGGATTAAGATCCCAAGTGCTAAAAGTCATCGCTGCTCCTGGTAGCAAGTGGAAAATTCTTCAAGAAAGAGCTCATAAGTGCAAGCATGGCGATTTAATCCCCACTGCTGCGGTATGATTCTATTTCATTCGGTACAACTTCATGTCTACAACCTATACCTCCCACTTGTCGTTCTTGCACTCTCTGCTCTACTGTTTGTTTGCTGGAAAAACGATCAATGTGTGGCGCATACTTGAGCAACAAATTAGGGAGCGCTCTCAGAAGCGTGCTAGAGAATTATTGCCTTGCTTGATCTCCAACTTATGTTTGGCAGCAGAGGTGCCCTTGTCTACTTCTGTTGGTCCCAACTGCCGTAAAGACATTAGTCCTGCTTGCATTCAAAAAATCCTTCATCTGAGTACTCACTCTACTTCAGCACCAGCCTCCTCTAGTTCGACCCTAGTGTTAGTCCATTGAACACTCAAGTGATGGACCTGCTGCATACAATCTATGCCAATCAGCAGGCCTATAGGAAGTATGCTAAGGTGCGAGATGAATCATTTCGCGGTGCGCTAGAAAGACAATTTCCTGACGCCTTGCACACTTGGCCTTTGTTCCCAGAGTATATTCTAGACCCTCGTGAAGAGGTTGGCAGTCAGGAACACAATGATTCTGATGCGGAAGATGTTGCGGGCAACAACTAGTGTGAGAGGGAGTTTCTCTTTACCCCTTTTGTTTATGCTCTTTATGTTATTTTTCTTTATTTATTTTGATATTTGTTTTCAATTTCTGTCTTGTTTATTGTTATTTTTGTTGGTAGTGTTTGGTAGCAATGTAGACATTGCTTTCCTCTATGTTTGGGGGGGAGTGTGTTTGATTTGCCATTATATGTTTTACTTTTTGTTATTTTCTTAATTTCTATGTGTGGTTTAAGTGTAGTTTGTCTAGAGTCTAGAGTCTAGGGTTGAATGGAATCAATGAATGTAGTGTTGTGCCGAAGTTTGGGGGTTGCTCGATGATAAAAATTCAAAAAAAAAATGATGTAATGTGGTAATTTTTATGTGTAAATGAGCTGTTAGTTCTTACAATTTTTTATGCTAACTGAATTTTAGTGAGAGTGTGAATTCCATTTAATGCACATATTCAACCATGAAAACTCCAAATTCCATAGAGAAGAACTAAGCATGCATGAAGGTTCAAGCTTTTAGAATTGGCTTAATAATTCTCTTGAGGCAAAATCCTAGGACGCTTAGCAAGTTAGATAGGATTTAGGCATTTTCTTGGACCGTTTGAGCTTTTTGAGCCTACCCTATTGAAAATTATCCCTAGTTGAACCGCTTTGAGCTTAATGGCCTAAACATTTTGTTGATGAACCGTGAAATTGAATAGCCCATCCCTTTGTGAATATCCTTTGTTTTTCTTCTCTTCCAAACTGTAAGCTTAGCTTGTCTTGGATATAATCTTGATAAAGTTTGGGGGAGTAAAGAAGGAGTTTATTTCTCTCTTGGGGTGTTCACAATTAATATTCATATACATTTATATGCTCAAGTTCTTGTAGTTATGATTTTGTTCTTTTGATTTTAGTGTTATTTGTTGTTTTATTCATGGAAAAAAAAGAAAAAGAAAAACAAACAAAAACAATTTTTTTTTTTATATATTTGTATGTATTTAGTAAAAAAAAATTGTAAATAAATAAAAGTTTTGATATTTTCATTTGTAATTGTATTAGTTGAGCATATACTTTGTATTCAAAGCAAAGAGAGTGGGACTTGTTGGGTGATTTTAAGGGCTCATTCTAATTGTACATAGGGGTAAAAAAAAAGTGATGTGTTTTATGGGGTCCAAGGAAAGCTAGGTTGAAGGTTTTAGCTTAAAAAATATTTACCTCCATCCATACCTTTACCCTTGCCAACATTACAACCTAAGAAAGACCTATTGATCTAAATTGCTTAGCCAACTACATTAGTGGAGAGGGGTTATAAAGTCCAACATATGAGAGCATGAAGTGAACCTTAGGATTGTGGTTTAGCATGATCTAGGGAATATGAGTTGATTGGAAATAATTATTCACACACTCATGGGAATAGCATTCAAATCGTGATTTTGTTAGCATCTTAATACTTGTGGAATTTGGCTTGTGAGCACATTGGAGTTATCATTTGCATAACAAATTTGAGAGCTTTGTTCCCCTACTTTGGCATGATCTTTGAAAGAATTGGTTCCATTTGTTTGTTGTGTTTTGTTCTATTATTGTGTTTACCTCCGTTTGAATTTTGTTTATTTGTTGTGTTGTTTGGGTTGTGTTCTTAGGTTCATTAGTGTCATCACTCGAGACGAGCAATGAATTAAATTTCGAGGTGTAATAACTCTAGGATATAGAGTTATTTTACCATTGTTAAACTAATATTTTGAGAAAAAATTGTGTTTCTCAAGTGATTTACAATTATTTTAAATGTAGTTTTTGAAAATTTGCTAATTAGAGCTATTAAATGCTAATGCTTGTAAATTGATGAAAAGCGGCTCATAAATGCTATGTTTGTTTTTTGAAGTTGGGCAAGAGATCTAGTGGAAACTGTAGAGAAGATTTGGAGTTTGAGTGGAGAAGTAAATGATCAGATTTCTGCAGCATTTTCACAGAATTTCGATCAGGCAGTGTTAAGGATTTTCACATGTTTTGGTCTGCCACTTCATAAATTATTGAGGCCTATGTATTTCATTAATATATATTTTGGGCTGAAGGTTGGGCTTTTATTAATTGGTGGTCCAAAAAGCTGGAGAAAGAGACAAGAGAGGGCTTGCACGTGAAGGAGGAGCCCTAGCTCATGTGACTCAAGATTATCATCATCTTCCTTTTTGGGAAGAGTCAATGAACAGAAAAAAATAGAGCAGCCAACTGGTACAAAGAAAAGAACCCTATTCAGAAGCGAAAAAGCAGAAAAAAAAAGAAGGAGAGAGGATTCTAAGAAGGAAGACAAAAAGAGAAGGGCTATTTGGGGGACACTCCACAATATTCTTGGCTTGCTTTCTTCCCCTTCTCTCTTAGATCTTAATTCTTTCTTGAATTTTATTTTGAGTTATGGATGATTATAAGTTGGGTTATTTTGTGTTTGAAGCTATGAACTAATTCTCTTAAAGTTAGGATAATTAAGAAACTTTATTATGCAATTGGGGAACTTTACTATTGATGCTTAATGCTAATTGATGTTTATTCATTCAAGTAATTTTCATGCTTAATATTTACTATTGCTTGATCACCTTTAGTAAATGATTGAAATAGTTGAGATTGCTGAAAAGGATTATAATTATTGGACAAAAGACTTGAATGGTAAAAGATTAATTTCTTTGATTTTCATTGTGTAAGGGTATAGACATATATCTTTGCATTGCATAGTCTAATAGAATTGGTGCTTGATATGAAATTCTTTAAATTAAATTGGCTTAGACATAAGTAATTTAATTAGAGAATTAAACCCATTTGATTTCGACGGAAACTTATGGACATGATTAAAATTCTTGATTAGTAAACTGTCAGTGTGCCACAACATTTTCATAGCATTGTTTCCAGTAATTGCATAATAAGGGGAATTAATTATCCTAGCTTACCATTTCATTATCAACTAATTTTCATATTACATTCCATTAATTTAGATTTTAAATTCAGTTGTTAGTTATTTTAATTGCATAAAAAAAACAACTTCCAATTTAATTTGAGCTTGGTTCTTTTATTTTTAAACATTTTGCTAGATTTTAATTTCACAATTTTAAGCTTAAAAACAATCCTTGTGGATACGATATTGGGTTCTTATGTAACGACCCAAATTCACTAATAAGGCTTAAGGGCCTTGATTAGTGTGCCGGGAGGGCATGATGGGAATTATGTGTGACTATTATGATTAAGATGCATGATTATGATTTTAAGCATGTTATATGACTATGTGAATTATATTATGTGATAATAATGATGTGTGAATTGTACCACGTGGGTGCTGTGATACCAGTGTGATGCACGTGCCAAGACGGTCCTAGAAAGCTAGATAATGGTAACTGGTGATTTGGTAACCTGCGTAACTGTTAGTAACCATAGAGAGTTTCAGGTTTTTATGGGGAAAGTGGTAGAATTGCAAAGCTGGTGAAAAGACAGGTATGGCCTTGAGGTTTAGTTAGGAAGGGGTATTAGTGGAAGGGTAGAATAGTCATTTGGTAGGATAAATGATCATTAGCTGAAGGGAAAATATCATATACGTATAACATTTGGAGAAATGAGTTTATGCTGAAATTGGGGACCTAGAGGAAGAGCAAACCTAAGAAGAAGAAGGGAGAAGCTGAATTTAGTTTTGGAAGAAGAATTTAAGGGTGATTGAAGTTGTCAAGCAAGCTTAGATCAAGAATACTCAGAGGTAAGAATTTGATTATGATACATCTAAGTTTTAAGTCTGAAATTTTAGATAATGAATGTGAATTGAGGCAAGTTGGTGGCTGGTTTTATGTGAATTCAGAATTGGGGAAATCAAGGGGGAAGGAGGTTTAGAGCTGGAGGTTGGACTCACCACTCAAGGTAAGGTTTCTGTGTGATTATTAGGCTTGTTTCTGTTAAGGTTTAGGGAGTTTGGAGTGTGGTTTGTGTTTGACTTCAGGTTGTTCTTAATTTTCTGGTTTGAGTTGTTAAGTATGAAATTCAAGAGTGAATTTTAGGATTGAAGGTGTGAGTGAACTTGGGCATGATGTTTTTGGGTTGTTGTGAGGTTTATTAAGGGTTTAGAGTTGGTTTTGGGACTTAGGATGGAGTTTGGGGTGATTTGGAGAGGTTGAAGCTCGGGAAAACGCGAAGGAAAAACCCAGAATTCTGGGCTGCGAAGGCGTGCCGCGGCACGGGTTTTGTGTGCCGCGGCATGGAGTCCCTGACTGATGGGTGCCGCGGCACAAGGCCAATTTCAGAGGGTCACTTTTGGCAATTTTTGGCCTTTGCTCCGGGGGTTCGGGGGATGTCTCTGGGGTGTTGTTCTAAAGTTTTGGGGGTTCCGAGAGTGTGGGTTAGGCTCCGGGAAGGTAGTCTTGGATTGGTTAATGACAAAGAATATTATATTTGTGTTGTGATTAGGACTTTGGAGAGGCTCGGGGTAGGGGACCATGCTTGCGGCTACGTGGCATCGAAAACCAGTGAATTGAAAGGTAAGAAAATTGCACCCGAATGTATGAATGTAATGGGACTAAGTGCTCCCGAAAGTTGTATTGTGTCAAGGTTGGTATTATGCCAAGGGACACGAAAAAGCGGTCTAAGAGTACCGTACATGATTTTAGCGCACGGAGCGCGAATTGGCCATTGGGCGCCGGAAATAATAGGATAACAGAGGGAGCTGCCTGTGAGCGCTAGCCCTGGTTATTGTCTGTGCATTATGTGTTTGAGCTGAGATGCTTAGTATATGAAATACTTGATTGATGATATACTTGAGTTGATGAGATGCTATATGTGTAATTGACTTGTTGCTAGTTGTTCATGCTCTGTTGTTGCTGTGTTTTCTTGCTGGGCCTTGGCTCACGGGTGCTTCGTGGTGCAGGTAAGGGCAAGGGCAAGCTGGACCAGGCCTGAGATGGAGAGCTCCGAGGTGAAATGTACATAGCCAGCCGTTCGATCACCACGGTCGAGGAGTGTGTCAGGACAGAGATTACCTAACAGCTCGTTTTTGCCTTAGTATGGCCAGTCAATGTATTTAAACTTTGTAAATTTTGTAAATGGCCTTTAAACTTTCATTTTTGGGATCCCATGTAACGGAACAATGTTTAGTAATGAAAACGCAACTTTTGAGACCAAAACACTTTTAACCCTAGTTCCTCTACTGTTTCAGAACACGTTTTTACTTTAATGACTTGAATAGCAAGTCTGGCACTTTATAAACACATAGTGTAACGATCTTGGCTATCCAGAGCGTTACATCTTATCTCCTTATTACTTGTTGATAGTGTACACTCACACTTAGTGTTTTCCGGAGGAATTACCAGGATTACCCCCGGACAGAGAAACCGAGTTTGTGAACGAGCTTGCACTAGAAACAACACTGATTTCTATAGCGCCCTATCAAATGGCACCTGTGGAGTTGAAGGAACTTAAGAACCAGCTACAGGAGTTGTTGGAGAAGGGGTTCATAAGAACTAGCCATTCGCCATGGGGAGCACCAGTCCTATTTGTGAAAAAGAAAGACGTAAGCATGAGAATGTGCATCGATTGCCGAGAACTCAATAAGGTCACCATTAAGAAAAAATATCCATTGCCTAGGATAGATGACCTTTTTAATCAACTGCAAGGGGCAGCAGTATTCTTGAAGATTGATCTGCGATTCGGGTACCATCAGTTGAATGTGAAAGAGGGAGACATTCCGAAAATAGCTTTCAGAACTCGCTACAGGCACTATGAGTTCCTAGTGATATCTTTTGGACTCACTAACGCCCCACCAACATCTATGGACATGATAAATAGGGTATTTAAGGACCATTTGGAAAAGTTTGTGGTAGTGTTCATAGATGATATCCTTATTTACTCGAAGACCAAGGAGGAGCATGAGAAGCATTTGAGGTTGATCCTGAAAAGATTACGGGAACATCAGCTATACGCTAAGTTCTCTAAGTGTGAGTTTTGGCTGGAGCATGAAACTTTCCTAGAGCACATAGTGTCCAATAATGGGATAGCAGTAGATCCATCAAAGATCGAGGCCATTAGAGACTGGCCCTAGCCGAAGAATGCCTCAGAAGTTCGAAGCTTCTGAGGATTAGCAGGTTATTACACGAAGTTCGTCAAGGGTTTCTCAAAGATCGCCACACCCTTAACCAACTTAATCCACAAACATCAGAAGTTTGCATGGACTGAGAAATGTGAAGAAAGCTTTCAGACCATGAAGGATAAGTTGATTTCTGTGCCTATTCTTTGTGTTCCCACAGAGGGTGGGAAATTTGTGAGTGTATTGTGATGTATCAAAGAACAGATTAGGGTGTATGTTGATGCAAGATGGGAAGGTAGTAGCTTATGCTTCCAGACAACTAAAAGACTATGAACAACAATATCCCACTCATGATCTTGAGTTGGCAATAGTGGTGTTTGCACTAAAGATATGGATACATCACCTATATGGGGACAAGTGCGAAATCTACACTGACCACAAAAGTCTGAAGTACTTATTCATGCAAAAGGAACTGAATATGAGGTAGTGAATGTGGTTGGAATTATTGAAGGACTACGATTGTGAGATTCTATACCACCCAGGCAAGGCCAATGTGGTTGCAGATGCATTGAGTAGGCGGGGACATGGGAATTTCTCAGCACTACATACAATAGACATGCCTCTTTGGAAGGAGATTATAAATATCGGCAAGCAAACCTCACATTACAATCCTCCCAATTGGAACAAATTCAAGAAGGGTAGAAAGTGGATGAAGCCCTAGTGAAGCAAGAGGCTTTGGTACAAGAAAATGGTAGCAGTGACTTCACAATGTCCAACGGTGGATTGCTGAGACACAAGGATAGGATTTGTGTGCTTGATAATGTTGAGATTAAGGAAAGTAATATGAAAGAGACACATACAACCCCCTATTCCTTACACCCAGGGTCCAAAAATATGTACCAAGACCATAAAGCGCTATATTGGTGGCATGGAATGAAAATGGATATTGTTAAGTTTGTTGCTAGATGTCTGACATGCCAGCAAGTCAAAGCAGAACACCAAAGGCCAACAGGATTACTTCAACCGCTCTACGTTCCTGAATGGAAACAGGAGGATATAGCAATGGATTTTGTGGTAGGGTTACCAAGACCCACCAAGCAACATGATTCTGTGTGGGTAATAGTGGATAGGCTCGCTAAGTCCGCCCATTTTCTGCTAGTTAAGACCACATACTCAGCGGACCAATATGGAGAATTACATGTAAGTGAGATGGTGAGACTTCATGGGGTGCCAAAGTTTATAATTTCTGATCGAGGGTCAATTTCCACATTGAATTTTTAGAAGGGGCTATAGAGAGCTATCGGAACAAGGCTAAAGTTTAGCACCGCGTTTCATCCCCAGACCGACGGGCGGTCGGAGAGAACTATACAATTTCTTAAGGACATGTTGAGATGCTGTGCTTTGGACTTTCAGAGTCTTGGAATCGATACTTACCCCTAATGGAGTTCTCTTATAATAACAGTTACCAATCTACTGTTGGAATGCTCCCTATGAGATGCTTTCTGGGCGCAAGTGTAGATCACCTTTACACTGGGATGAAGTTGGGGAGAAGTAGATTTTAGGCCCTGAGGCAGTTCAGGAAGCCAGTGAGGCGATCGAGAAGATTCGCCAAAGGATGCATACTGCGCAGAGTAGGCAAAAGAGATATTCTGACCTGAAGAGAAGGGACATCGAGTTTTCAGTGGGCGAGTTTGTATTCTTGAAAGTCTCACCGAAGAAGGGTGTTATGCATTTTTTAAAGAAAGGGAAGTTAAGCCCTAGATATATAGGTCCATTTGAGATTTTGGACAGAGTAGGGAAAGTTGCTTACCATTTAGTACTACCCCCAGCACTAGCCGAAACGCATAGCGTCTTTCACATCTCAATGTTGTGTAAGTATGTGTCAGAACCCTCTCATGTTTTGAATTACGAGTTGTTACAACTGAAGCAGGACCTGGGTTATGATGAACAACCAGAGTGCATTATTGAAAAGGGAATCAAGGAAGTGAGATCCAAAAGGATTCCACTAGTTAAGGTCCTATGGAAGAATAGTACGTAACGAGAAGCAATATGGGACTTGGAGGAAGACATGAGAGAAAGACACCCGAAATTATTTGGTAAGAAAGAATTTCAGGACGAAATTCCTTTTAAGGAGGGTATATTGTAGCGCACCAAAATATTTTTTATTCAAATTTTGTGCTTTGTTTTATTTAATTTTTAGGTGTTGTGAATTATTTTATTATATGTTTAAATTAATTGTTAGAATTTTTTGGTAGAATTTTTGTGAATTTAATTGTTAATTTTTAATTTATTTATTTATTTTAATATGTTAATATTCAAGTCTTGATTTAATGCACCAAGGTGCATGGTAGGTAGTGATACACCCTAGTTATTGAGTGTGCATGTGCATGGTTGCATTGTGCACTTGTGTAGAATTTTCAACACACTTTATTATTTCCTTTTATTAGATTTTTTTACATTATTTAATTCAAAAAATAAAAATAAGAAGAGGAAAGGAGAGTGGCGTGTAGCATAGTGGGAAAGCAAAGGAATTGTTTCATATTTAATGTGGATATTGATAATGCAAATTGATGATGGCTAGATAAATCGGTATAGTTTCCTTCTTTTAGTTTAATTGAAAAATCCATTTATTTAAATTAGAATAAACAAAATTAATGGGAAGTTATGAATAGGAAACTTACCCATTTATTACTTTAGGCTATTATTTTCCTAGGTTAGAATAAAAGGGAAGAGAGAAAATAAGAGAGCCATTTTGCATGGTGGCTACCGTACCTTAAAAAGAGAGAGAGAGAAAGAGAGTGAACGTGAGAAGAGAGAGAAAGAGAAAGAAAGGAAGAAAATAAAGGAGGAAGAAGATGATGGTCTTGGAAAGTCATAGGTATGGTCTCTAGTATTGTTGATCTTTTGTTAATTTCTAAGTCTAAGGTTTTTCTCCCCACAATACTAACATTTTATTGTTCTTCTTTTCTTGTTATGGGTTTCGAAAACCCTAGGGTATTCAAGAGTGATTGTGTAATGACCCAACTATTCTAGACTTTGGACCATTAATGATTTCTATACATAGACTATAATTTTTACTAAAACTTACAAGTGAAATTATCATAACTTCATTAAAACTTGTAAAAACAAATAGTTAAATTTCATAAAATTTAAAGTAGGATATGGGATCCCATGCTTAAAAGAAAAACATAACATAATTGTAAATAAAATGGATTACATAATAAAGTGCGGAAAATACATATAAAACCATAATTAAAGAGACTTCATCCTCGAATCGAACACTCGGTCCTTCGATTCCATTCTGCCTCAATACACATCCCCAAGCTACCAAGAACCTTTCCCACCACCAAAGCTATTTTCCTGAACATATAAACATAAAGGAGTGAGCCTAATGACCAGCAAGGAAAATCTAACACATAAATCATATACATAAAATTCATATCAACATGTACTAAAACATATCATAACATATGTCACACATGCTATAATGGCCATTATTACTTGGGGTCCTATAAACTAAACAAGTCATATGCCCATTAGATTTGTGGGGCTTGCTAGCTAAGCAAGTCATATGCCCATAAATTTAGTGGGGCTTGTTAGCTGTACAGGTCATATGCCCAAGTCTACAAACATACATAACACACAAATCATAAGTTAACATAACACATAAATCATAAGATAACATATGGCATAACACATAATATCCTATCCTATTTTCCTTACCGAAATTACCGGGATATGAGAACAGGTTTGGGACCTTGGAACACTCCTAAAAACCATAAATGAAAGGGTGAGTATACTAAAGAAAAAGGGATGAAAGTGATGAAAGAACTATACCATCAAAATATACTTACCAAGAATCTTATGTTCAAGATCTTAGATTTCCTATCCAAGAATAAAGAATAAAATTAGGATGTTGAGTGAAAACTATAAGAACTTAAGGAAAATAATACTAAATGAACTAGAGTTTGGAATACCTTGAATACTTCTATGACCAATCTAAACCTTGAACCGAAATGTGCTATAAACCTTACATCCCAAGTGTTCGGTAAGCTTATAATCCCCAACCCAAGTGTTTACACTCTCAAAAATAACCTAGCAGCTTGCAACCTCTGAACTTAGCTTGAAGAATGAATAAATGGCTGGGTACTAGCTCTTATTTATAGAGTTCAAGAATGAAAAGATCTTCATTTAACTTGAATAAAATAGTGGCTTTTTAAGTGAAAAATATTTGAATTATCATTCAGCAGAGGCTGAAGACTCGGTCAGAAAGATGCTGGACTTATCAAGAGATTAAAGATTAAAATGAGAACGTTTTCAAAAACATTCAAAATTATAGCAAGAGAGCCGATATATCGCCCCTTGTAGGCGATATATCGCCTGGGCCAGCATGCCCGAGGCTCGTCGAGGTGATTGTGCGAAGTTACGTGTTTTTCGTATCCCCGTACTGCGATATATCGCCCCCTATAGCTGCGATATATCGGCATACGCTGAATATTGAAACACGAAATTGCAAAATTTCAGCTTAATTTGAATTGAGTAAACAACCTTGACTAAGTCCTCTAACGTTTTCAAAGCTGCTGGCAGACCCTAGGATATTCAAATATTACTCTTAATAAACTTATTCCTCAAAAATACTTAATTATCATTAAACATATACATGACAAGTGTTACTTTCTTATTGGGTCTATCTAAACCTTATAATATAATAAATATCACCATCAATATCAGTCATATTAATCAAACCTTAGGTTAAAATTAATATTCTTAAACTATAGGTTAAACTTAGAAAATCTACAAGTGTTACTATGAGTGTCCAATTAAATGCCGGTCTGAACCAAAGTCCACAGTTATAAAAATACTACTACTATTATTATTATACTACTATCTAACTAGCTAAGTAAAGTTCTTGGACTCTACAAATTGCCATTTGGGTGTTGGTTCTATCAACGAGGTAGTTGATCCCTAAACCTCATACTTAATTTTGTTGTTTTATTGATAGGATATTGAAGTTTTAATGTCTATTTGAATCCTTGCCATGTGTTGATTTGGTTTGTTTTGAGATACTTGATTATGATACATAATGATTTATGATTGTAATTATTTTGTTATTTAAGGAGGATGTATGATTAGGTTTGACAAGGGTTTTGGATTTGATCTAATAAAATATGATGATTGTTGATATTTTATGTTTGTGTATATGTGGGTTTCGGCCTATGCATGTCTAGGGATCCCTTTTATATTTTGTTATTTTTATTGTGTTTTTATGTTAGATCCATGTTCTAGGACCCTATATAATTTTTGGTATAATAAATAATTTGGACTCTTGTTATTGTATCCATGAAATTCGATGAATATGTTTATTAGATTATGATATATCAATAGGTTATAGTATGCATCAATGATGATGGAAAGATGCTAGGATGCATGTGAACGTAAATGAGAATTTTGGTTTTATATCTATGTTTAATTCATGAGGGTTTCAGCTTAGGGTTATTGTCTCATAAATGCGTATGATTGATCTTAAAGCATGCCTATGATTTGAATGTCAATGTGATGTTAGAAATTTTTCTTAGATTTACAATATGATAATAGGTGCATGCTAGTGTTTGTGTTTAGATTTGTGTTAATTAAACATGTATGATTATTGTATGAGTTTTGTGATGCATGATGAAAAGAATGAATTTCATGACTTTATATACTTGCTGAGTTTTGTGTATACATGGTGTTAAATATGATGAGAATAATGTTTTGCATGCATAAATGTTTTTTGAAAGTGCTATGATAATTTTATGAAATTAAGAGTGTATTTTAATTTACATTAAATGATATTTTTACTCAAATAAATACCTACAGTTTTTTTTTTTATATTTTTAGAGAAAATATGAGTTTTTAAAATCAAGATGACGATTTTTTAGAGTACATATTGTTGCTAGAATTTTTTGTAAAATGAGAAGCTGTCTTTTAAATGAATGGAATTTTGTGTGTGTTGAAATAAATTAATACCCTAAACTATGTAAATATTAAAAATGTTATTTTTTAAATGTAACCACGAGTGTTTATTTTAATAGATATGATTTTTCTTTATTTTAATTTAGAAAAATGTTGAGATTAATTCACTTGTGATTTTTAAATAAATTCAATGGTGGCTGAAAGCTTAGTTTAATAATTTAAAATATTTATTTGATCATCACTTATGAATTTATTCTACATAAAATTTAGTCTTAAAATAATATAAATAAAATATATTTTTTACACAGCTAAAATTTATATTTTTCTCACATGGGTTCATGATTTTATTAATTTAAATAAAATTGTTAAATAATTTCAAGGCTTTATTATTTCTAAGTAATTTAAAAATAATAAATGGATTTCTTATATCTTTAAATGGCTAGATAAATTATTTTTATGAAATAAAAATAATGTTTTAAAGAGGTTTAATCAACTTAGTGATTTTAAAATAAATAAATAATGGTGAGAAAGTATGTTGCTAAATCCTTATTTTGAAAACCATAGAAATAAGCGCGTAAGAATTATCGTTTTTAACGTCACTTTTTAACAACGTTCCCACGTATGCATGTCGCATGCAAATGCACTTTTACGTTAAAAAATATGTCTAATATTTAACCATATGATTTTTATTTAAAAACCATGCATGTAACCTAGGTATAATTTGCATTATTCTTTTGGTGATTTTATGTGTAATTATGCCTATTTGGAAATTATGAGTAGTTTTCGCCATGTGTGCATGGCCCAGACACACATGGGGTATATGAGTTGGGCACAAGAATGTATTATGTGATGCTAAAAAATGCTATTTGATTATGGTTATAGGCTCGTTATAAAGTTTGTCAGCTTTTGCTTTGCTTGGACCTGAGGTAAGGAAGTTAGACAGAATTTTGTTTATTTATGCTGTGAATGGTAAGATTAGTTTGTATGAATAGAATGCTACGTACGATGATACGTTTTGCGATATGAAGTATGAAATGATATTTTGTGATGATGTGACGATGTTGATAAAGCATGAAATTTCCTTTGTATTGATATGGTTGGGATGTACATGTTTGGATGCTATATGATATGTAATGGTTGTTAGCGTGATGAATGTGACACAACAAAGGGGTTGCTAAGGATATGAAGACGTAACCCAAGTTACTAAGGATATGAAGACGTAACCCAAGTTACTAAGGATGTAAAGACGTAACTCATAGGGTGGACACGCCGAGATTATTCAAGGACCGGAGATACTATTTACCTCAAGATGTGACATGGACAAGTTAGCGGGCCATGTTCACAAAGTTATGATGATGATGCTTATGATGATAATGTTCATGATGATTATGTATACGATGATGATGCTTATGATGATAATGCTTATAATGATTATGTTTATGATGATGATGGTTATGATAACAATGTTTAGGATGTGTAACAATGTATGAATATGAATATGTTTTTGTGTGTATACTTGTGTGTTATTTGTACTTCCCTTTTGGGCTTTTAGCTCACTCACTTACTTTCCCTTCGAGGTAGCAAATAGGATTTTTCTGTGGCATGCATGGTGATGTGGGGAGTTCCAACGTCGGGGTGTGTTTGGCGTGGGGGCATCCTATGGACAAGAAAGTGATTAGTTTAATGCCACTTTCTAAAGAATAATGTTATGTTTAATTTTTGAACTTTTCAGAACTTATCATTGGGACTTGAACATTAATTATTTTTAAAACGTTGCATGAAAACTATTATTTTCTTTTTAAACTATTGGGCCCAACTTGCATGTTTTAGCAAGGCCCCACTGAGATTTTTCATATAATAAATGACTTTCTTTTATAAGTTTATGAGCATGTAAAAGTTTTACAAGTACTAGAGTAGGGTGCTTTACACCAAACTCCTCATAGATGCCCTTGTTTTTGTCATGAAATGGTTCAGTAATTCGGGCTGTACTTCAGGCTATTTCATATGTGTTGGATGATGTGATATTGGCTGTGGAGGTGGAAATTTTTATTGACTTTGAGGGAAAGTTTTTTGTGCAACTTGAATATTTGTCCCGGAGAAGTTAGGATGATTCCTCCACCCTTGGTTATCTGACATCAAAAAGGGGTTATTGGTTTGTCTTTGAAAATTTCCTATAGCTTGGACTTCTTCCATAGGTATAGTATTCATATCCATGGCAGGACACTGATTTAATGGATGAGCACTCCCACATGCCCCACATAAACTCTGAACTTGCATGGTTTGGGCTAAGAAGTTGCTCTATCGTAACTACTTTGTTAAAGCTGCCACTTGCGTTGTAGGCATTGTAATGGCATCTAATTGAATCATACCAGCCACCTTCTTGGTTTGTCCCCTTTCAGTTGGCAACTGGTAGTTATTCATGGCCATCTCGTCTAGCTATTCACACGCCTCATTAGCACTCTTGCTCATGAACGTACCTTCTGTTGCAGCATCTATTATGGTACGAGTAGTACCATTCAACCCATTATAAAAATTATGGACCAACATCCACTTTTCTATACCATGATGTGGGAACTTCCTTAACAATTCTTTAAATCTTTCCCATGCATCATACAACGATTCCCCTTCTGTCTGGTAGAAATTGTTAATTTCCCCTCTCAACTTTGCAGCTTTTGCTAGAGGGAAAAACTTTGCTAAGAACTTCTGGGTTAACTCCTCCCATGTTGTGATAGAATTAGCTTGAAGTGAAATTAGCCAACTCTTCACCCGATCTCATAGAAAGAATGGAAATAATCTAAGTCTGATCGCATCGTCACTCACCCCATTCATTTTAAAATGTTGCACATAGCTCTAGAAAATTGGCTGTTATCCAGATTTCCGGATAGCGTTTAGATTGATGTCCTCGGGGAAGCAGACCTTGATCCCATACGAGTAGCTTCTCCCTCATGGCTTCGGCATCCTCTCCCAGATAGCCTAGTACCTCCGGGTTCACTTTCCAGAGTTGATGCATGAGGACCACATGCGATATATTAATCGTCCTGTTCAGTATCACCTCAGCATCCTCCTTCTCCTTCAAGCGCTCCGCCTCGGAGGTTGCCAGCTGTGCCTCCGCGACAGCTAATTGAGCCCTTACTTTGTCCATCTCGGCCTTGGAGGCATCCCGCTCCCCCTTAAGAGAATCAATCTCCTTGCGCTGCTCCCTATTTTGGTTCAACACGGATTGCTTCTCGGTCACATGCCCCCTGGCAGTGAATTGCAAGGCCCCGATCTCTTTATCCTTCTCGGCGAGCCCCAACTGCAGCATAGACACGAGATCCCTGCTCCTCTTATGGAGTTGCTCCTCCTCGTGCAGCTTACTCTGAAGAGTGGAATATTCCTCTTGCTGCTTAAGGAGGAGATCATTTTTTGATTGCAAGCGGGCTTCCAAGGTATCCTTCTCCACCTTGGCTTGGGACAGCTCTTCCCGGAGCTTGGAGTTTTCGGCCTTCATCCCATCCGACCGCTGTCTAAACTCATTCTCTGCCTTGGCCCGGTACTCTTGATATTTGGCAAGATATTTCTTGTCCGCCTCTTCCTCAGCCGTGCGCCGAGCCTGATCAATCTTCTCCCAAGCCTCCAAGGCCTGTTGGGTCAGTTTCTGCTTCTCCGCCTCCAAGGCCTGGCGAGCCAGCTGGCTCTCCTCCAGCTGAACCAGAACTGCACCAACCTCCCGGAATGAACGTTCCGCGATCATAGAGGCCTGCAAGGAAAGACAACAGAATGAGTTAAGCTGGACCAAAAGACAGATGATCCCAAAACACAACAACTGACGGCTTACCCCGGACAATTGCTGCTTCACGGCATGTGTCAGCAACAGCGGATCCTTACTGCTACTGATGGCCCATTTCTCAGAATTGAGCTCGCACAAGCTCAGGGCCATGTCCTCCATCATCTCCGCTCCAAACGGCGCCAATGCACGTCCAAGCCTAGGCACCAGCCTCTTCTCCAAGGCTGGGCCATCCAAAACCGCTCCAGCCGGGTGAAGAGACCACACCCCCTCGGCCAACTCAGCTCTCTTCACGGCAGACAAGTTGTCTGCCCTTCCCTGGGTAATGGCCTTCTCAGCCTCCAACTGTCTCTTCAAAAAATTATCGGCCCGTCTTACACCCTCCAGGAGGGCAGCGGGGAAACGGGTTGGTTTCTGCGGGAAGTGGAACTTCAGGCCAGGCAGAGGAAGGTTTGTTGGCTGAGAAGAAGGAGACCCCGAAAGGGTGGACCCCTTTTGGGCTGGAGGAGGAGGCAGACGGGGTATTAAGGCCCCGGTCTGTTGCTTTTGCTGCTGCGGCAGCGGAAGTAATTGCCCTTGTTGCTGCTGCTGATTTGGATGTTGTGGTTGCTGCAGCTGTGGCGTTGGTGATTGTCTCTGTTGTTCTTGTTGCTGCAGCTGTGGCGTTGGTGATTGTCTCTGTTGTTCTTGTTGCTGCTGTTGTTGTAGTTGTGGTTGTGGTTGCTGTCGTTGCTGTTGTTGTTGCCTTCGACCAGGAGAAGAGTGTCTAAGGCGTTTCTTGTTAGCGCCCTCAGCATCTTCTCCGGGACGCTTGCTCGCCCCAGTTGTCTTCACGGGGAACACAAGCCCTTCCCCGTCGCTGCTGCTACTCGAGACCATCATAGTCTCGGAAGGCCCGTCAGCAGGAGACTTCTCTAGCCCCAGAGACGCTTGCGCCTCGCCACTTGTCTCCTTGGGGGTGGCAGCTTTACCTCCCCTACCAGCCTTGGTCTTCCGTCCTTTCCCAGTGGACGGGTCTTGGCTGGTGGCAGCCTTCTTAATGAGCAAAGTAACCCTCCCCAACATCTTGGCTTCTGGATACTCTGCAAGAAACATACAAAGCAAGGTTAACGAACCAACAAGCAATGAGAAAGAAGATAAGCGGAAGACAAGACAATCAACAACATAAAAGCACAAGCAAGCCCGCCAGCAGGGAACAAGAAACAAGAAAAAGAAAAGTTTGAAAGGGACGACCATGCACGAGAAGTGTGGATGGCCTTCCCCGAGCAAAACAAAACACCGCTTCCTGCTCCAGGAAGCTCCTGTACTCCTTGAAGTCCGGGAATGACATGCTGAGGGAAGAAGGGTCAACCATGATGACACCTTCTGGCAGACTACCGTCACTCAGACACCCGAGGAGCTCATCTACCCTATCGCAATATCTGTCGAAGGGTATCCTACACGGATCTAGCCTAAGGAAACGGGGATCAAACCCATCTGAGAGGTCCGGGAAACCTCAGACAGGCTGGGGGTGTGGATCAATCGAAAACTAGTCTTACCTCTCCCGGAGGTACTAGCCCCCGGAGCCCCTTCGTTAGGGTAAGCCGCGGCGTGGCGAGCCTCGATCTCCTCTTCCTCCGGCTGGGGGTCGGGGAACCTCTCCGCCCAACTAGGAGATAAAGTATTTTCGTCCCGGGCTGCTTGGGTGATCACCTTGGACAGCTCCAGGGCAATCTGCTCCCGGATGTCAGCTGACACCTGACTTTGCCCCCTGCCACTCACTGGCTCGATGTTTTGGAAAGAGGCGAGTAGCCCATACTCCCTCAACGATTCGGAGGTCACAAGTCCCTCCACTTTCAACTCTTCCTCAGAAAGCCCTTCGTAGAACTTGGACCTCCTTATCATCTCCGCGCAGCGAGGTGTCCGCGGAACGACTTCTACAAAATTCAAATACGAGCATTAGAGATCCTACCAAAAGGCAAATCAAACGCAAAGAAACAAAGTTGAAAAGGAGAGGAAGGAGCACTTACCAGGGATTTTGAAGTCCAAAGATAGGGCTGGCACCCTCTTTAGCGGAAAGCCAGTCGTCAGGAACCAGTACTCCCGGAGGTCTGGAACCCTCGCGGTATGACAGGTGGGGCACATCACGTCCGGGTGCCTTTCCAGCCTGTAAAACCCCACCTTGTCTGAATGACCCCTCATAGGCTGAGACTTCAACCCGTAGAAGTACAGCACCTCCTCCGGGGTAGGAGCTTCCAGTTTCCGGGACTTGCAAAAGATGAACCACCCTACTAGGAGCTTGTAGCTGGGAGGAATCAACTGGAAGGGGGCAATCCCCGCCTTCACACAGAAATTGGCAAAGTAACTCCTTAGGGGCAAGTGCGCCCCACACACTATGTGTGCCCAGCTCCAGGCACCAAAGCCCTCGTGACTCTGGCTAGCCGACTCGCCCAGCACCGACAGATGGTGCCACATCGAACCTGGGATGTTCTTCAGGCCTGCCTCGGAGGAATACAGCTCCAGCATGCCATAATTCCTGAAAAGGTTCGGCTTTTGTTCCATCTCCCAGATTGAACTATTGGAAGTCGGTGGGCTAGCCGCGACCACTTTCGCCTTTCCTTTCCCCTTTGCACCAGCGACAGGGGAACCCTTCTCCTGGGCAGAATCAGCCTCCCCCACAGCAAGGAGTTGTTCCTTTGAGATGTTCGTCACTGGACAAAAGAAAGAAAGAAGAAAACACTCTAAGCAGTCAGCACCCTTGTCATACCCTAGTGGTATCAAAGGCGTCGTGGAGACCCTCCCCGAAAACTGCTTGGAGAGGCTCCCATCGAGCTTACCGAGGGATTGGCACCATGCCACCCGAAGGGCAGCAAGGAACCAGACTCAGACTCCGAGCCTAAGCCCACCAAAAGAAGTGTTTTTCCAGAGAAAGACACCCTAAAGGCGTTCATGCTTATGCCCTAAAACAGCAAAACAAGGAACGACTTTCCAAACGCAAATCGTTAAAGCATGCAAAAAAGGCTACTTATCGACTCACATCAATCACATGCCTACCAAAGCCCTATTCACGCATGCACATAAGCGATAATGGCAGAAACCTCTACTCTAACAACTACCAACAACCTAAGGTTTGGGAGGAAAGAGCAAAGTAGAAATACTTACTGATATTCGGGTAGTTGGAGGTTGAAGGAGTAACTGGATCACTGCACAGCACGATCGCAAGAAGTAAAAGCTGCAAAGACGAACGGCGATTCAAACCAAGAACTTCGGCGAATAAACCCACTGCCAAATCAAAAGAAAAGTTTCCAGATCCTTACCAAAAGAAGTGGCAAGTTCGGAGGAGCGGAAGCTGGGAAGCCTGAGAGTTCGAAGGTTTGGAAATCTGAAAATCCGAAAGATAGAGAATTTGAAAGAGTAAAGAGGAAGAATGGTCCTTTCCCTCGTTTTTATAGCAGGGAAGAAGTCGTTTCGAATTCCTCAAATGGACGGTCCCGATCTTCCCATTCCGTGTGCATCAGATCCAACGGCTGGAGATGAAGCGACGATCCTATTTATGACTCCTCGGATGGGAATAAAGTATTTATTTCCCATCATTACACCACCTCGGGCCCGGAGTACCATTAAAAACCGTCAAATCATTACTCAGATGACTGACGCACGCATACTCAACCAGTTGCCTCACGCACACGTCTTGGTCGCAGAACCATTCCCAGCATGACACGTGGTCCTTGCCGCACTTGAGTACTTGAGTTCAAACAGAAGAAATTCCCTTTCTTTTTCATACTAACACTCAGGCGGGAAAAAGGAACCCTTCCGGGAACACAGAAGGTGGCCCCTCGCCTAATCTAAGAGACCGAAATACCCGGAGGACTGTACAAGCTCCCGGATCTCTCAAAGCTCTGTGACCTTGGGGGGTAAATGTTATCCAGATTTCCGGATAGCGTTTAGATTGATGTCCTCGGGGAAGCAGAATTATCGATGTCTTTCACGGTAGGTGACCAGAGCTCGCGGATGGACAGAAAGGCTTCGCCTCTCCTGTTTAGTGTCCGGATTACTCTTCCAAGCAAACACGACACGGAAACTCGTCAACCCTCTCGGACTCCCGAAGGGGTATCCTTCGGGGAAGCTCCTTCTAGGAGAAGCTCTTCGAGTGTTCTTCGCGGGAACGGTTCCGTGCCTCGCACGGAACAACACCAAGCGGTCGAGTCATGGAGGAGGCATATTTGGAATGATATCCACCTGACACAGGATCCCGCCTGACACGCCCGACAGGTCAAAGCCGCACACATCCCAGCACGCCTAAGGGTACCTTTTCGCCTACTGTTCCGCTGACAACTTGGAAAAGACGGCTGACTTTGTGTGTTCCCCATACTTTCACTTAAATATACCCACATAAAGTCTTGTAGCCATGCTACTACAGTAATTGTATCCCCTATTTATGCCTGGTGTAATTAAGACTCATGTAGGTAGAGAAAAACCCTAATCCAAAAACCCTAGCTATAAAGACCCCTTCATTTTACAAGAAGAGGGACGGCCAACAGATCACATAGCAAAAACTCTACAAAAATCTCTCTAGCTTTATCTTCTTCAAGAGAACCCGAGAGAAACACTGTGAGTGTGTGAAGTTCTTGTACACCAGCCATCTTACTGTAGTCCTTTCCAAGTATAATAACATCGACTCGTGGACTAGGGCTTGTTAACGCCTGAACCACGTAAAAACACTGTTTGTTTAGTTATATTTCAGCACTTCTACAGTCCTTATCTTTTTATTATTCTGTTTGTATTCGTTTCCGAAAAACTCGGTAAACATTGGCTATGTGCAAATTTGAGTCTTCTGTGGAAAACCCCCCAAACTGAAAAGGTTACTGCACCATTTGTAATATTACTGGCTTAAGCTCAAAATTATTTGTGGCAATAGTGGGGTGTCTAATGCATAAATGCACTCCTCTGACAGTAGGAAGTACATAGTCTCTAAGCGTCCTTGGTTCTCTTTCCACTGGGAATTCTACAATATTTGGGATATAATTAACATTAGCAGCATTTCCTTGATTCTAAGCCATGGAAAAATCCAGCCTTTCCTTTATCTTTTGGTTCTTTCTGCACATTCTTTCAATTTCAAGATCTACTGGTATCTTTTTGTCTACTTCCTTGCATATACCAATAATTCCTGAAACATGATACAACCTTGATCAAAATGAGTATAAAATATAAAAGCAAAATTAGAACAAAAAAATAATTAATTATGATATTGGATAGTAAGTCCCCCACAACGGTGCCAAAATCTTGATAGCAAAAAATAAAATGTGCAAGTATACACAATCGATTCAAGTAATAAAATATTAAGTAAAGTATCGTTCCCACAAGGACTATTAACCAATTAACAATAATTGCTTTTGAATTTCTATTTGCCTATCGAAAATAAAGTGAATTTTAAACTAAGACTTAAAATTGAAATAAACATTGCAATAATAAAGATTGATTCAATAATTAAAAACCTAGGGTATTAACTTCATCAACTTTTTATTCTATCAATTTTACTAATCCGTTTTAAATCTCTTCTTCCTATTCTAATAGCAAGTTAACCAAAATCGATTTCTATTCTTTTTCAAGATATAAGATCTCAACCTATATGCAGGTTTTCTACATCTCTGTGAAAAACTTAAACAAATAGCAGGCATTAAGCATAGAAACCTAATTACTACATAATTCAAACACATACTTTCGTCCAATATGTCACCTATGTCTACATAACAATATCATATTCAAATCTCATCTTTCGAAATTTTAATCAAAATAATAAATCAAGCAAACATTGATCAAGTATTTACTAGCATTAGACAAACATTATATAGATTAGAATAAAGAAGAAGAATCAATAGAACATCATAATAAAATTAAATAGAAATCCAAGCGACTACATTAACCCCTAGATAGAGGTGTTTAGCTCTTATTAGACATGACTAAAACAACAAAATAATTATTCAGAAACATAAAATTCAAATTCTTGAAGAAGAAAAAAAATATATGAAAGTGTAGAAAAACTTGTCTCAGATTCAAATTTAATCTCTAAAATCGTCAATAAAATCATACCTAATCCTAATTAAATGCTATAGTTTGAATTTATACAAAAGAAACACGATTTCATTTTTTTTCATAGGCGGGCCGCGACTTGGCTTTCCTAGGTCACGACCCGTGTTCTTTTTTAGCTCTACAACATCTAGTTAACATCTATAGGCATCGCGACCCTCTAAACCCAGGTCGCGGACTGCCTCTCCATGGACCTCCTAGATTTGCCTCTGACTTCTTCTAGGGTTGTGACTCTATTGACCAAGTCGCGACTCTAATTCCTTTCAGCAACCCTTCAGTCTCTGACTTTGCTAGAGTCGCGACCCTTAAGCCCATGTCGCGAATCTAATTCTATTTTTTTTCATCATATTTTGACCTTTTAACATCCTTCCTTCATCAAAAACTTCATATAATTCATCCTTATCACCAATTTGAGTCGAACAACCACCTAAAGCTCCATTTTTCCACCATTTCCTCTTCTTTTAGCATTTAACTCATGATTCAAGGCATCGACCTACAACAAAGACAAACAAAAGCATAATCTTGCACAAAACAAACATAAAGACTCAAGATTACCACAAAAATACATTCTAAAACGATACTAAAATGGAGTTATCACTCATGATCACTCCACTATAAATATGAGATTGAACCCCTGATAATTATAGACATATATTTACAGAGTACTTTATTAAAAAATAAAGTGTCCATTGATATAATCATTACATACAATGTTAATCCTCTATTAATGGTTCATAATTAAAAGAGAATAAAATTACTGTTTTACCCTTTTAACTATATCTTGTTCCTAGTGTACCATTGACTTTACTAGAGAAGGTTATGTCACAACAAGTTTGCGACGTGAGCGCTCATAACATTTTCAGTTCCAAAAGTCAACCCAATAGGGATCCATTATTCAATCTATTAGAAGGTATAGATTCCATATCTATTAAACTATGTTCCCAGCCATATATATCATGGAGTCCCCAAAATAATTGTTCTTAGCCTTATCATTCTGACAAACCTTAATGCATGAATCAAAGGATCAGATGACATATATAGGAGTTCTGTAATGACCCACTAATCTAGACTTTTGGACCATTAACGAAACTATACATACAAATTCTTACTAAAACTTACATTTGCAAAAATACCATAATTTTATTAGGTAACTTGTAAAAATAAGAGTTACTTACATAAATGCCAAAAAGGATATGGGATCCCATTGTCTTTAAAAACAAAACATGATTTAAAATAAAAAGACATTACATAAATAGTGCGGAAAATACATGTAAAAAGACATAAAAAAGAAACTACATCCTCGAATCGAATAACGCTCAGCTCCTTGACTCCATTCACCATCGATACACATTCTCTAAGCGTCCACGAATCTCACCGCCTCTTAAGCTATTTTCCTGCACATAAAACAAAAAGGAATGAGCCTAATGCCCAGCAAGGAAAATCTAACACAAAGTCATAAACATAAATTTCGTAATAAACATAAAGATATATCATATCACATATTACATACACTTATTATAATGGCCATTATTACTCGGGGTCCCATAGACTAAACAAGTCATATGCCCATGGGGTTAATGGGGTCCTACTAGCTAAGTAGGTCATATGCCCATAACCCATTTGGGGTCTTGTTAGTCATATGGGTCATATGCCCAAGCCTACAAACATATATACATACATATCATAACACATTTAATTACATAAAACATAAGATAACATAAACATATAACATATTGATTCTAGCCTATTTTCCTTACCAAAGTTACCGGGATATGTGGACTGAGTTGGGACTTTTGGAACACTCCTAAAACCATATATAAAGGGTGAGTAGATTTGAAGAAAAGAGATGAAATGAAATGGATGGAAAGACTAAACCATTGAAAGTCACACTTACCAAAACTTATGTGCTCAAGAATTTAGATTTCCTAACCAAAATAAGAATGAGGTTAGGAGACTGAGTAGAAGACTAAGAGAAGGAAAGATAACATAAAACAATGAGCTAGTTTTTTGGTTTACCTCGAAGACTTGAAAGACCAATCTACACCACAACCGAAATACTATAGAACCTCACTTCCCAAAGTGTTTGATAAGCTTATGATGTTTAAGCTTATGATTTTCCCAAACCAGGTGTTTACACTCTCACACTCACTTAACACTAGCAGCTTCTGAACTTAGAGCAAAAGGTGAATAATGGCTGGGTACTAGGTCCTATTTATAGAGTTTGGGAATGAAAGTGTCTTGATTTTACTTGAATAAAAATAATGGCTTTTTAGGTGAAAATAATTTGAATAATCGTTCAGCAGAGGCTGAAGACTCGTTCAAAAGATGCTGGACTTATGAAGGAGTTTGAATGGCTGAAAGGAAAAGAATTCAAATTTTTTTGAAAACATGCTGGAGGAGGCGATATATCGCCTGGGCCAGTATGCCCGAGGCGACCGTGCATCGTCTCGTGTTTTCCGTATCTACGTGCTGCGATATATCGCCCCCTATAGCTGCGATATATCGCCCCCTATAGCTGCGATATATCGGCACACGCTGATTAATTAAACACGAAATTACACATTTTTAGCTAAGTTTGAATGGAGTAAACAGCCTTGACTAAGCCCTCAACGTATTCAAAGCTGCTGACTGACCCTAAAGCATTCAAACTTTACCCTTATTTAATTTAATCCTCAAAAATACTTAATCCTTAATTACCCATTCATAACATGTGCTTAAAATCTTATTGGTTGATATCTAAACCTTATAGTATATTAAATATAATTCTTAATAGCCGTCATATAATCAAACCTTAGGTTATACTTAATATTCTTAAACTATAGGTTAAACTTAGAAAATGTACAAGTACTACTATGAGTGTCCAAATAATTCCCGGTCTGAACCAAAAATCCACAGTTACAAAGATAATACTATACATACTATAATACTACTAAACAATTAGCTAAGTAAAATTCTTGGACTCTACAATTCTCCCCTACTAAAAAGAATTTCTTCCTCGAAATTTTCTTACCAAATAATTCCGGATACCGGCCTTGCATGTCCTCCTCCAATTCCCACGCTGCCTCGCGTTCAGAACTATTGCTCCATAGGACTTTGACTATAGGAAAGCTCTTGGACCGTAACTGCTTCATCCCTCTATCTAGGATGCTAACCGGTCGTTCCTCGTAACTCAAGTCTTTCTGAAGCGCTATCGTATCGTACTTGAGGGTGTGAGATGGGTCTGACACATATTTGCGTAGCATTGAAATGTGGAAGACGTTGTGACTATCGGCTAGTGTAGGCGGTAGGGCTAGTCTATACCCAACTGGTCCCACTTCCATTCTGGCACGCTAAGTGGTTGTAATAATCCTGCAGGGCGCTGATGCTCCGCTTTCACTTGCTGGCATACCAGACACTTAGATACATACTCCGCTATGTCCTTCTTCATCCCCGGCCACCAATAGATTACCTTGATGTCATGAGTCATCTTGGTAGACCCTGGATGAACTGAGTATGGGGTGCTGTGTGCTTCCTCCAGAATTGTCTTCTTAATACTTTGATCATTTGGCACGCATACCCGATCCTTATATCGCAATAAGCCTTGGCTAGATATTGAGAAATCGGTATTCTTGCCTTCTTTGACTGCATCCATATGTGCTGCTAGCGTGCCATCATGTCTCTGACCAATCCGTATGTCCTCTAGCAGATTCGATTGGATAGAAAAGTTAGCCAGCTTGCCTACAACCACTTCTATTCTGGCACTGATAAGCTCCTGCTGTAGCGGCTTTTCTATTCCGGACAAGGCTGCTAAATTCCCATAGCTTTTTCTACTAAGCGCATCGGCAACTACGTTCGCCTTCCCTGGGTGGTATAGGATTTCACAGTCGTAATCCTTGACTAACTCTAACCACCTGCGCTGCCTCATATTGAGCTCCTTCTGAGTAAAGTATTTTAAACTTTTGTGGTCCGTATAAATCTCGCACCGTTCTCCGTAAAGATAATGGCGCCAGATTTTTAATGCAAAGACCACCGCTGCCAACTCCATATCGTGAGTTGGATAGCGTTGCTCATACTCCTTTAACTGACATGAGGCATAGGCTATCACCTTGTCGTTTTGCATCAGGACACATCCTAATCCTAGCTTTGATGCATCGTAGTAGACAACGAACTTATCGTTGGGTGTTGGGACACTAAGTACTGGTGTTGAGCAAAGCTTATCCTTAAGCAACTGGACGCTTTCCTCACACATATCATTCCAGTTAAACTTTTGTTGCTTCCGGGTCAGGTTGGTTAGTGGAGTGGCTATCTTAGAAAAGCCCTCTACAAACTTCCTATAATAACCTGCTAGCCCTAAGAATCTTCTTACCTCTGACGCGTTCTTTGGTCTAGGCCAATCCTTCACTGCCTCTACCTTTGATGGATCCACTACCACTCCGTCTTTCGATATGATGTGCCCGAGGAACGCCACTTGCGAAAGCCAGAATTCGCATTTCTTGAACTTCGCGTAGAGTCGATGCTCCTTCAATCGCGTCAAAATCATCCTCAAGTGTTCCTCGTGCTCTACTTCATCCTTGGAGTAAATTAAAATGTTGTCGATGAACACAACGACGAATTTATCCAAGTAGTCTTTGAAGACCCTATTCATTAAGTCCATAAACGCGGCTGGCGCGTTAGTAAGACCAAAAGACATAACCAAGAACTCGTAATGTCCATAACGAGTCCTAAAGGCTATCTTAGGGATATCTTCTCCCTTCACCTTGAGCTGATGATACCCGGACCGTAGATCGATCTTAGAAAATACAGTCGCACCTCAGAGTTGATCAAACAAATCGTCTATCCGAGGTAGCGGGTACTTGTTCTTGATCGTTACTTTGTTCAGCTCACGATAGTCTATGCACATCCGCATACTCCCATCCGTCTTCTTCACGAATAGTACCGGAGCTCCCCATGGTGAATGGCTTGGCCTAATAAAACCCAAGTTTAGGAGTTCTTGTAGCTGCGTCTTTAACTCCTTGAGTTCCGTAGGTGCCATCCGGTATGGTGCCTTAGAGATAGGCTCGGTGCCTGGTACTAACTCTATTGTGAAGTCTATTTCTCGATTTGGCGGCAATCCTGGCAAGTCATCGGGGAAAACTTCTGGAAATTCTTGTATAACCCGAACATCTCCAACCTTAAGCGGTGTCTCACTTTCCACGTTCGTTATGCTGGCTAAGAATGCTTGGCATCCTTTCTCCATCATTCTCTAAGCTTTGAGAGATGACACTAACGGGGTGCGCAATCCTGAAGCTTGTCCCATGAAGCATCGTCTCTGGCCGTCAGGAGTCTCGAACATTACCTTCTTGTGTCTGCAGTCGATCGTTGCGCCATGCCGTGCTAGCCAATCCATGCCTAATATTACATCGAAGTCCTTGATTACTAGCTCTATCAGGTCTCCTTCTAGTTCTATATCCTCAATCTTGATCGGTACGCCTCGTACTATTCGTGATGATAGAACTACTTTGCCCGAAGGCAACTTGGTTACAAACCTAGTTCTAAATCTTTCACTAGGTTTGTCTAGTTTTTCTATCATTCCTAACGAAATATACGAATGAGTGGCACCCGAATCAAATAATACATGACATAAGTTATTGAGGATAGAAACCTGACCTGTGACCACCTTGTTGCTAGCATCGGCCTCCCCTTGGGTTAAAGCAAAAACCCTAGCAGGAACCATCTTTTCATCCTTCTTCCCTTCTGGCTTTTGCTGAGGACAGTCTCTTTTGAGATGCCCTTCTTGACCACAGTTGAAACACTCCTTGGTGTTGGCACGACATTCTCCAGGATGCTTTTTCTGACATTTGGCACATGGCGGGTATTCCACGTAGCCCGACCTATTTCCTCCATTATTCGTATGTGCCCTCTTATTGTTGTCAGATTGCTTGTTGTCAGGATGCCTTCTCTTCTGACCGTTACCGTTGTTGCTGGACTGATTGTTGCTGCTATTGCTAGACTGATTGTTACTGTTATGGTTGTTGTTGTTCCGACTGGCCTGAGGTTGACTTTGCTATCTAGGTTCCGGCTTGCTGGCTTCTTCTTTACTTACGTTGGCTTGCAACCTTTCTACTTCGATTGCCGTCTCAAGAACGTCGGCATATGTGGTGTTTCCCGGGTTTGCTAGTTTAACCCCCATCTCAATCTTCGGGCGAAGTCCTCTGACAAACTTGTTCACCCTCAGATAATCGGTTGGAACCATCTCTGCCACGAACTTTGCTAAACGGTCGAACTGACGAGCATATTCTGCCACTGTTAAAGTACCCTACTTCAGATTGGTGAACTCCTCAACCCTCATAGCAAGTACAGCCGAATTGTAGTACTTTTTGTGGAACAACTCCACAAATAGGGTCCACGTCATGGTGGCAGCATCATGGGATTGCTCGACCAAGTCCCACCATATCCTGGCATCCTTCTTGAGCAAAGATGAGACGCAGGATATGCGGTCTGCATTACTGAGGTTCATGTGGGCCATAATCGGTTCCACATTCCTTAGCCACTATTCTGCCTCAAAGGGGTCTGTAGTCCCTTCAAAGTTCGGAGCGTGCTGCTTGCGGAACCTCTCATACACTGGATCCATGTACTGTACTGGATATGGAGCGTAGTTCGTCATAGGCCATCCCCCATACGAACCAACTTGTTGGGGTGCTGGGGCCGTTTGCTGTGGCTGCGGCTGCGGCTGTGGTGGAGGCTGAGGTTGAGATTGAGCCTGTTGGCGCTGTTGCTACAGAAGTTCCTCGACTTGCTGTCGCAGTCTGGCGATCTTCGCAATGTTGTCAGCTGGCGGTGCCGGCGCGTTGCGGTGATCAGTAGCACACACTCCCCTTCGGCGAACTGTAGGGACCGCATTGGTCGCTGGAACATCGTTGGAGGCGTTTCCATTGGTGCGTGTAGATCTTCAGAGCGACATCGTAGCAGAGTTCTAACAGTTGAAAGAAACATGTTAGAACTTGACCTAATAGGCTCTAAGGCAAAACTTATTCTAAAACAAACATATCTCGGACCTATTTATTATGACTTCTTATGAAAATTATATAAGTCTTTATTTATTATTAGAGTGGGTTTCTATACTTAGAAAAACAAGTCATCTTTATTTTCTAAGTGTGTTTCTAATCATCCTATATGACTAAATCCTCAAGCTCGAAACTTATCTTTGTTCCAAAGTTAACCATATTGAGGGAGGGCTGGGATCAGTAAAATCGTTCCCACTACTATGGCCCCCTAACTCTCAATAAGGAAACTTGGTTCATTGATTTGTATCCACCCTCACCGAACTTAGTCATTATTCATTTTATTTATTACTTATTATGATTGCGAAAATAAAAAAATCAAATTCATACATGATAATAAAATAGCATGTTATTCATTTGGAAAAAAAAAAATTTCACTAATTACAATCATAACATAAAGAGTAAATAAAACAAATAAAAACTACTAATCTAAAAATCGGGATCTTCTACATCCGATCCGTCATCTAGCATATCATCATCTATTTGTTCATAATCATCATTGTCATGTGCATCGAAACGTCCTCTAGGAAGGTTGGTGAGAATCCTATGCTTTTGCTCATTTGTGAACTGAAACTCAAATTTTGCGGTGAACCTAACTAAGAGGAAATAATATCTCATCGCTAATGGTAATTCATCCTCATCATTCATTTCTTCCCATATTTCTTCTAAGGCTGCTATTACAGGATGGAAATCTTTAAATAGCCTAATCACTAGTACATATTGTTCTGTTGATCTTAACATTATTTGCTTAGCCTCTTCAAGGCCACCTATCTCTTGGTGAAACAAAAGCAACCTTCGAGTGATCCTTTCTAGTGCTCCTACTGTGTTTCTTGGCTCCCTTATTCTTTTTAAGGCCTTAATGGCTCGGATATCTTGGTAGGTTAAAGTTCCGTTCATTCTTAACTGAAAACATAAACACTAAAGGTGTTAGCTATACACATAAGTAACATAACTAGTAACTTAAACACTTACTTGGCGGTCAGATTCGGAGCTTTGAGCGTGTGTATCGAGGAGAACTTCATGCAAAGGAACCGTTTCTCTGATACCAACTGTAATGACCCACTAATCTAGACTTTTGGACCATTAACGAAACTATACATACAAATTCTTACTAAAACTTACATTTGCAAAAATACCATAATTTTATTAGGTAACTTGTAAAAATAAGAGTTACTTACATAAATGCCAAAAAGGATATGGGATCCCATTGTCTTGAAAAACAAAACATGATTTAAAATAAAAAGACATTACATAAATAGTGCGGAAAATACATGTAAAAAGACATAAAACAGAAACTACATCCTCGAATCGAATAACGCTCGGCTCCTTGACTCCATTCACCATCGATACACATTCTCTAAGCGTCCACGAATCTCACCGCCTCTTAAGCTATTTTCCTGCACATAAAACAAAAAGGAATGAGCCTAATGCCTAGCAAGGAAAATCTAACACAAAGTCATAAACATAAATTTCGTAATAAACATAAAGATATATCATATCACATATTACATACACTTATTATAATGTCCATTATTACTCGGGGTCCCATAGACTAAACAAGTCATATGCCCATGGGGTTAATGGGGTCCTACTAGCTAAGTAGGTCATATGCCCATAACCCATTTGGGGTCTTGTTAGTCATATGGGTCATATGCCCAAGCCTACAAACATATATACATACATATCATAACACATTTAATAACATAAAACATAAGATAACATAAACATATAACATATTGATTCTAGCCTATTTTCCTTACCAAAGTTACTGGGATATGTGGATAGAGTTGGGACTTTTGGGACACTCCTAAAACCATATATAAAGGGTGAGTAGATTTGAAGAAAAGAGATGAAATGAAATGGATGGAAAGACTAAACCATTGAAAGTCACACTTACCAAAACTTATGTGCTCAAGAATTTAGATTTCCTAACCAAAATAAGAATGAGGTTAGGAGACTGAGTAGAAGACTAAGAGAAGGAAACATAACATAAAACAATGAGCTAGTGTTTTGGTTTACCTCGAAGACTTGAAAGACCAATCTACACCACAACCGAAATACTATAGAACCTCACTTCCCAAAGTATTTGATAAGCTTATGATTTTCCCAAACCAGGTGTTTACACTCTCACACTCACTTAACACTAGCAGCTTCTGAACTTAGAGCAAAAGGTGAATATTGGCTGGGTACTAGGTCCTATTTATAGAGTTTGGGAATGAAAGTATCTTGATTTTACTTGAATAAAAATAATGGCTTTTTAGGTGAAAATAATTTGAATAATCGTTCAGCAGAGGCTGAAGACTCGTTCAAAAGATGCTGGACTTATGAAGGAGTTTGAATGGCTGAAAGGAAAAGAATTCAAAAATGTTTGAAAACATGCTGGAGGAGGCGATATATCGCCCCTGTAGGCGATATATCGCCTGGGCCAGTATGCCCGAGGCGACCGTGCATCGTCTCGTGTTTTCCGTATCTACGTGCTGCGATATATCGCCCCCTATAGCTGCGATATATCGGCACACGCTGATTAATTAAACACGAAATTACACATTTTTAGCTAAGTTTGAATGGAGTAAACAGCCTTGACTAAGCCCTCAACGTAGTCAAAGCTGCTGACTGACCCTATAGCAATCAAACTTTACCCTTATTTAATTTAATCCTCCAAAATACTTAATCCTTAATTACCCATTCATAACATGTGCTTAAAATCTTATTGGTTGATATCTAAACCTTATAGTATAATAAATATAATTCTTAATATCAGTCATATAATCAAACCTTAGGTTATACTTAATATTCTTAAACTATAGGTTAAACTTAGAAAATGTATAAGTACTACTATGAGTGTCCAAATAATTCCCGGTCTGAACCAAAAATCCACAGTTACAAAGATAATACTATACATACTATAATACTACTAAACAATTAGCTAAGTAAAATTCTTGGACTCTACAAGTTCATAGTAACCTTGGGATTAAGATCATCGTGTATATGAATATCGTTTGATGTATTGGATTAATACTATGAAACGATGTTTAAACAAGTATTAAGAAATCACATCTGGTCCAGTACTATATATCACTATATATAAGTACATTCACTAAAGTGTCCTACTACACTAGTGAACCGAATCTAGGCTACTTGTATTCATAATACTAGCGAACTGTACTAGCAATAATTAAAATAAAGATTCCATAACTTTATTTTACTGCGAACTATTTCAAGTTTATTATCTTAATCTCGATCCTTTCATACCAATAAGAGATTAAGACCATATAGATAAACTTTGAATTTTTTTTATATTTACTTAATATTATCAACATAATATATGACATAGTCTATATATATATAATAATTCAGTACAATTATTTATTTCATTTAAAACATTTGTCAACTACAATTGTTTTAAGGGCACTATTCCCAACAATCTCCCACTTGCCCTAAAGCAAATTGAGGCATGTCTCTCAATGTGTCAATCACATTATCCTGAACAAATTTGTCTAACAAAGTCTTTGTTAACAATTTTGTAAGAAATTGTTTTGAAGTTATCTTCAAGATCATTACATCAATTATGTAAAATTGTCTTGAATTAAATGATACTTCGTTTCATGTATTTTACCCTTTCATGAATTCTAGTTCTTTTAGAATAGTTATATCTCCATTGCTTTAACAATGAGATACTAGTAGTTTATTCAAGTCTGAAACCGTTTCCAGAATGGTAAAGAACTCAACTAAATCAAATAGCCTATTTAACTGCTCGTAGCTGTTACTTTTAAGCTTCTATGGTGAAACATACAAATCTGAAATGTCCAATACATTTCCATATTAATGTGTCTCCTCCATAATTATTGAGATTGATTCTGATATCAATCTTTGAAGATTTCTACCAGGTTTAAAATCATTTTTATCCTTTGGGATTTTAGGTCACTACCTAAATACACAAACATATAATATGCATTATATTCAAGATACTCAATCCATCATTGGATCGACAACAACTTACTATTCCCACTATTTAACAAATGTCAATTTGAAGACATAACATTCAATATATTAAGCAGCCCATCACTGAGTTGTAAGAATACTGTCTCATGTCCTTCTTTTCTAGTAAAAGAATAAATGGACATTATTATTTAGATAATACATCCTTTGGGAAGGAAAAAAGCCTTTCTTGGATTTTTGTAAATTAAAGTATTTAAGCTTCTTATCTATATAAGTCGCTTGAGACAGTTCCAAAAGATTGTTCTTTCGATCTTTATAGATTTGAATGTATAGAACATTCTTGACTTTTCTAAATCTAATATTTAGAAATGTTCAGCTAACCATTTATTTTCTATTGATAATTTCTCTACATCATTCCCAATGATCAAAACGTTATAAATATTAAGAATAAGAATCACAACAGAATCTTTTTGGTCGAGATCTTCAAACAATTTTGTCATGTCAGCCATTCAGTAAAGATTACTTAGACATCCATTTAAATTAATCTCACAATACGTGCATAAAGCAATGGATAAGAGTATGCAAACAAATTTAAGCTTGGTTACAATAGAAGCTATTTATTCGAGTTATAAATTATTCTTTATGTTTATAGCCTTAGGCTATTAACCTTACTTGGAAAAGTCTGTACTTTATTCTGTTCTCCTCTTCATCTTGAATATCATGTTTCAAATTGAAGTTTAATGAACTTTAGTTGGATGTTCAAGAATCTAGATGTCATAGAATTCCAAATTCCATTTCTAGATTCATGGTGTTTCAACCATTGTTTTCTGTTAAAACATTTCATTACATACTAGTATGTGAATGAAATATAGTTGGATTGTGTTACACACAACTAACTAAACTTTATATTTGTAATGGAGTAGTTTCTAACTAACGCTCCTACTAAAATAATTCTTTACAGATTTGTGATATTCTCTAACGACCCGAATTTACTATTAAGGCTAAGTGCCTAGACTATAGTGCCTGAAGGGCATAATAGGATATACATGTTGAATTAATTGATTAAATGTGTGACTACATGACATGCATGATTTATATGATAATATGAAAAAATTTATATGCATGTTTACAAGTATTAAATATGCATGTGGGCCTGTTCTTGTTTATAAGGGAATACTTTTAATTTTTGTCCCGTTGAGGGCATATATGTGTTAAATGATTGAGACCACATTATTATGTGGATATATTTGCAATATTTGGCTTGAGGTGATCCTAGTGAATAGGTTAGCGGAATAGTCACAACGGGGTCCAATACCCGGCTCGGGGTGAGCCTAGGGGTATTTTGGGGACTTAGTGCGTACTTAGAATTTATTGGTTAACGTGGAATTATTTGGTGATTAATTGGGCATGTCGGGATTAATTGGGAATTTATAGGAATATTGGAGGATTAGTGGGAAATGGGACACAAAGCCTATTTTTCCCTTGAGGGGCTTTGATGGGAGATATTAAGGCAGGGGTATGGTGGTCATTTGGCAAGACGATAGACTTAATACTTTAGAAGCCTTTAGAAGCCAGAAATGTAGTGTCCCATAATATTTACTTAGCTATCTAGATAGTAGTAGTAGTAGTAGTTAGTTTGTAGTATGTTAGATTCCGTAGATTTTGATTCAATCCGGGACTTAGTTGAGAACTCATAGCAACAGTTATAGATTTTATAAGTTTAACCTATAGTTTAGAAATATTAATTATAACATAAGGTTTGATTAATATTGCTGGTCATAGAAATATTATTCATTATAACCTAAGGTTTAGATAGAATTAATAAGAGCATGACACTTGTCACAATCATGTTTTGTAATTACCTAACTAATTCTAAACTTTGGACCATAAAAACTGCTTATAGATAGACACTATTCTTAAGAAAACATACATACGAAACATTCATAATTCTATTAAAAACTATAAAGTAAATGTTGAAATACATAAAATTCAGGGTATGGGATCCCATTGTTTGAAAATAAAACATAATTTAAACCTTGAATAAATTTGTTACAAAACCAAGTGCGGAAAATACATAGAAACACAAAATAAAAGACTGAAACAACGTCGTCCTCGAATTGTTCACGCAGTCCACCAAATCCATTCATCCTCAATACACAATCTCAAGCTGCCAAGAATCTTTTCGCTGCCATAACTAGTTTGCTGCACATGTAAAATAAAGGAATGAGCCTAATGCCCAGCAAGGAAAATCTACTAAAAGCATAAAACATAAACATAAACATAAACATAAACTATAAACATAGGACTATACACTACAAGAAAAAATTCTTTTAATAAGACCAAAAATGTGTTATCAAAACATACCATAACACTTTTTGACGATTAAGACCGAGTATGTTATCGTAGGTCAGGGTACTTTACATAACACTTTATCATTGTTATACAGATGTGTTATTATACTGTCAACGATAACACACTTTCAATGTTATTTTAATAAATAGATAAGTATTTAATTATATTATTTATAGTCGATTATATAACACATTTCAATACTTATAAATTTGTGTTATACTACACTTTAGTATAACACATTTTTTGTGTTATATAATGAAGTTTGCATAACAAAATTCTTTACTTATAAAAAGTGTTATTGTAATAGATATTATAACACATTTTTCGTATTATTTTAATATTTAGATAAGTTTAAATTCTTATTATATATTCATTTATAGAAAATAGTTTGCATATCATAATTTTTAATGACCCAACTACTCTAGACTATGGACCATTAATGAAAACTTAAGCATAGACACTAATCCCTAATAATACTTACAAGTGAAATAATCATACTTTATTAAAAACTTGTAAAAACAAATGTTAAACTTAAATAAACTCAAAGCAGGATATGGGATCCCATTGTTTTAAAAAGGAAAAACATAACTTAATTGTAATAAAAAGGAGATTACATAAATAGGTGCGGAAAAAAATACACATAACCCATAAAACAAAGACTTCATCCTCGAAATCGAAACTCTCGACTCCTTGAATCCATTCCGCCTCAATACACATTCCCCAAGCATCCACGAACCTTTCCCGCCACTATTAGCTATTTTCCTGCACATATAAACATAAAGGAATGAGCCTAATGCCCAGCAAGGAAAATCTAACATATAGCCATATACATAAAAATTCATAATGCAACATAAAAACATACCATAACAATTATGACACATACATACTATAATGGCCATTATTACTTGGGGTCCCATAAACTAAACAAGTCATATGCCCATTAGATTAGTGGGGTCTTGCTAGCTAAGCAAGTCATATGCCCATAATCTATTTGGGGCTTGTTAGTTGTATAGGTCATATGCCCAAGTCTACAATCATACTTATCATAACATATTGCATAACATAAAATCATAAGATAACATATAAAAGCATTTAACACATAAATCCTATCCTATTTTCCTTACCAAAATAACCGAGATATGAGAACTGATTTGGGACCTTGGAACACTCCTAAAAACCATTTAAAATATGGTGAGTATATTGAAGAAAAGTGTAGAGTCCAAGAACTTTACTTAGCTAGTTAGATAATAGTATTATAGTAATTATAGTATTATCTTTATGACTATGGATTTTTGGTTCAAACTGGGATTTATTTGGACACTCATAGTAGTACTTGTAGATTTTCTAAGTTTAACCTATAGTTTAAGAATATTAATTTTAACCTAAGGTTTGATTAATATGACTGATATTGAGGATAATATTTATTATACTATAAGGTTTAAATAAGAACCAATAGGATTTTAAGCACATGTTATGTGTGGGTGATTAAGGATTAAGTATTTTGAGGATTAAATTTAATAAGGGTAAAATTTGAATGCTCTAAGGTCAGTCAGCAGCTTTGAAAACGTTTGAGGGCTTAGTCAAGGCTGTTTACTCAATTTGAATTAAGATAAAAATGTGTAATTTCGTGTTTAAATAATCAGCGTATGCCGATATATCGCAGCACGTAGATACGGAAAACACGAAACGATGCACGTTTGCCTCGGGCATAATGGTCCAGGCGATACATCGCCTATAGGGGGCGATATATCGCCTCCTTCGGCATATTTTGAATGTTTTCAAAATCGTTTCCCATTCAAACCTTCAACCTCTTGATAAGTCCAGCACCTTTCTGAACGAGTCTTCAGCCTATGCTGAACGATAATTCAAATTATTTTCACTTAAAAAGCCATTATTTTTAGTCAAGTTAAATTAAGATCCTTTCATTCCTAAACTCTATAAATAGGACCTAGTACCCAGCCATTATTCATCTTTTGCTCTAAGTTCAGAGGCTGCAAGTTGTTAGGTGAGTGTGAGAGAATAAACACTTGGGTTGGGAATCATAAGCTTGATCATCATAAGCTTATCAAACACTTGGGGAAGTAAGGTTTTATAGTATTTCGGTTCGAGGTTTAGATTGGTCTTTCAAGTCTTCAAGGTATTTCCACACCTTAGTTCATTGGTATTATTTTATTTTAAGTTCTCATAATCTTCTACTCATCCTTCTAACCTTAATATTTATTTTGGTTAGGAAATCTATGAACTTGCACATAAGTTTTTGGTAAGTATTTTCTCAATGGTTTAGTCCTTCCATTCCTTTCATTTCTCTTCTTCACTATACTCACTCTTTTTCAAATGGTTCTTAGGAGTGTTCCAAAGTCCCAACTCTATCCTCATACCCCGGTATTTTGGTAAGGAAAATAGGATAGAATCTATATGTTATATGCTTATGTTATCTTATGTTTTTATGTTAGGAAATATGTTATGATATGTATGTTTGTAGGCTTGGGCATATGACCCATATGACTAACAAGCCCCAAATAGATTATGGGCATATGACCTACTTAGCTAGTAGGACCCCACTAATGTAATGGGCATATGACTTGTTTAGTCTATGGGACCCCAAGTAATAATGGCCATTATAGTATGTGTATGATATAAGTGTTATGTTATGTTTTTATGTTTCTTATGAAATTTATGTTTATGAACTATGTGTTAGATTTTCCTTGCTGGGCATTAGGCTCATTCCTTTTTGTTTATATGAGCAGGAAAATAGTCTTAGTGGCGAGAAAGGTTCTTGGATGTTTGGAGAATGTGTATTGAGGTAGAATGGATTCAAGAGTCGAGCGTTACGATTCGAGGATGTAGTTTTGTTTTTATGGTTTTTACATGTATTTTTCCGCAATTGTTATGTAATCCCTTTTTATTTTAGTGTTTATGTTTTGTTTTGTTTTTAAAACAATGGGATCCCATATCCTAACCTAAATTTTATGTAAGTTTAACTCTTATTTTTTACAAGTTTCTTAATAAAGTTATGGTATTTTCACTTGTAAGTTTTATTAAGGATTAGTATGTATAGTTTTCGTTAATGGTCCAAAAGTGTAGCGTAGTTGGGAAATTACAAAAAGGGATGAAAGTGAAGAAGGAACTATACTATCAAAATATACTTACCAAAAACCTTGTGCTTAAGAACTTAGATTTCCTAACCAAGAATAAGAATAAGGTTAGTATACTGAGTAGAAGACTATGAGAACTTTAAAGAATATAATACAGAAATGGACTAGAGTTTGGGATACCTTGAGTACTTCTAAACCTTGAACCGAAATGTGAATAGAACCTTACTTCCCAAGTGTTTTGGTAAGCTTATAGTGATCAAGCTTATAATTCCCAACCCAAGTGTTTACCCTCTCACACTAACCTAGCAACTTGTAGCCTCTGAACTTAGAGTAATAGATGAATAAATGGCTTGGTACTAGGTCCTATTTATAGAGTTTAGGAATGAAAAGATCTTCAATTAACTTGAATAAAAATAATGGCTTTTTAAGTGAAAATCATTTGAATTATCGTTCAGCAGAGGCTAAAGACTCGTTTAGAAAGATGCTGGACTTATCAAGAGGTTAAGGATATGAATGAGAACGTTTTTGAAAACTTTCAAAAACACACTGAAGGAGGCGATATATCGCCTGGGCCATTATGCCCGAGGCAATCGTGCAACGTTTCGTTTTTCGTATCTTCGTACTGCGATATATCGCCCCTATAGCTGCGATATTTCGGCATACGCTGAATATTTAAACACGAAATTACACATTTTTAGCTTAATTCAAATTGAGTAAACAACCTTGACTAAGCCCTCAAACGTTTTCAAAGCTGTTGACTGACCTTAGAGCATTCAAATTTTACCCTTATTAAATTTAATCCTCAAAATACTTAATCCTTAATCATCCATACATAACATGTGCTTAAAATCCTATTGGTTCTTATTTAAACCTTATAGTATAATAAATATTATCCTCAATATCAGTCATATTAATGAAACCTTAGGTTAAAATTAATATTCCTAAACTATAGGTTAAACTTAGAAAATCTACAAGTACTACTATGAGTGTCCAAATAAATCCCGGTCTGAACCAAAAATCCACAGTCATAAAGATAATGATATTATTACTATTATACTACTATCTAACTTAGCTAAGTAAAGTTCTTGGACTCTACATAATTTTATGCTTATAAACCAGTGTCATTGTAAAAGATACAATAACACATTTTTTGTATTATTCTAATATTTGTATAAGCTTGAATTATTAATATATAAACTTGTACATTATAATTATTTTTTTATTTCTTTAATTCAAATCTGCTTCATTTAATATACTTAAGACACCATTAACATTGTACAAATATATTTTTGAGTACCAATTATATGGTTCATAACACATAACCAAATAATTGTGTCAAAATACATTCAAGATTATCTAAAAAATAATCCAAAAGTCTTGTGATATTCAACATTGCCTAATTAATATAAACAAAACATTCTCACAATAGTCAACAAAATAGTCTTAAATAACTGCATATTCAAAAGTAAAGGTAGGAATTCATGATCTTCCAAATGCCAGCACAACAAAGCCTTCCAAATCAGATTTTCTTTTGCACTTCACTTGTTGAATCTGGTAAATAAAACATGTAATGACCCAACTACTCTAGACTTTTGGACCATTAACGAAAACTATACATAAACACTAATTCTTAATAACACTTGCAAGTGATAAGATCATAACTTTATTAAAACTTAAAAAAACAAAGGTCAAACTTACATAAAATTTAAGTTAGGATATGGGATCCCATTGTTTTAAAACCAAAACATGACATAATGATAATTTAAAAAAAAAAAAAGAGATTACATAATAAAATGCGAAAAAATACATATAAAAACCATAAGAACAAAAACTACATCCTCGAATCGAAACTCTCGGCTCTTTGAATACATTCCGCCTCAATACACATTCCCCAAGCTTCCAAGAACCTTACCCGCCAATAACACTATTTTCCTGCACATATAAACAAAAAGGAGTGAGCCTAATGCCCAGCAAGGAAAATCTAACATATAGCCATATACATACAAATTCATAATGCAACATAAAAACATACCATAACACTTAAGTCACATACATACTATAATGGCCATTATTACTTGGGGTCCCATAAACTAAACAAGTCATATGCCCATTAGATTAGTGGGGTCTTGCTAGCTAAACAAGTCGTATGCCCATAATCTATTTGGGGCTTGTTAGTCATATAGGTCATATGCCCAAGTCTACAATCATACTTTTCATAACATATTGCATAACATAAAATCATAAGATAACATATAAAAGCATTTAACACATAAATCCTATCCTATTTTCCTTACCAAAATAACCGGGATATGAGAACTAATTTGGGACCTTGGAACACTCCTAAAAACCATTTAAAATATGGTGAGTATAAATGAAGAAAAGGGATGAAAGTGAAGAAGGATCTATGCTATATACTTACCAAAAACCTTGTGCTTAAGAACTTGGATTTCCTTACCAAGAATAAAAATAAGGTTAGAATGAGTAGAAGACTATGAGAACTTAAAGAACATAATATAGAAATGGACTAGAGTTTGGAAATACCTTGAAGACTTATATGATCAATCTAAACCTTGAACCGAAATGTGAATAAACCTTACTTCCCCAAGTGTTTGATAAGCTTATAATTCCCAACCCAAGTGTTTACACTCTCACACTCACCTAGTAACTTGCAGCCTCTAAACTTAGAGTAATAGATGAATAAATGGCTAGGTACTAGGTCCTATTTATAGATTTTAGGAATGAAAAGATCTTCATTTAACTTGAATAAAAATAATGGCTTTTTAAGTGAAAATAATTTGAATTATCGTTCAGCAGAGGCTCAACACTCGTTCAGAAAGGTGCTGGACTTATCAAGAGGTTGAAGGTTTGAATGGAAAACGTTTTTGAAAACTTTCAAAATATGCTGAGGGAGGCGATATATCGCCCCCTGTAGGCGATATATCGCCTGGGCCATTATGCCCGAGGCAATCGTGCAACGTTTCGTTTTTCGTATCTTCGTACTGCGATATATCGCCCCCTAAAGCTGCGATATATCGGCATACGCTGAATATTTAAACATGAAATTACACATTTTTAGCTTAATTCAAATTGAGTAAACAGCCTTGACTAAGCCCTCAAACGTTTTCAAAGCTGCTGACTGACCTTAGAGCATTCAAATTTTACCCTTATTAAATTTAATCCTCAAAATACTTAATCCTTAATCACCCATACATAACATGTGCTTAAAATCCTATTGGTTCTTATTTAAACCTTATAGTATAATAAATATTATCCTCAATATCAGTCATATTAATGAAACCTTAGGTTAAAATTAATATTCCTAAACTATAGGTTAAACTTAGAAAATCTACAAGTACTACTATGAGTGTCCAAATAAATCCCGGTCTGAACCAAAAATCCACAGTTATAAAGATAATACTATTATTACTATTATACTACTATCTAACTTAGCTAAGTAAAGTTCTTGGACTCTACAAAACATAAAAGAAAAACTAATGAGGTCATGAAATATCATACCATTCATCTAAAATAGTCAATAATACTATCATAATCTTGGATTGCATATTGGTTAATGTTGAACAAACATTTGTACTAGTAAAAAAAAAATATCCAATCAAGAAAGAATCTATTATTTCTAACCAAAAAATTATTCACTGGTTTAAAAAGGCATGTCATGTGTAAAATGTTTGTGTGCACATATCATCAGAGAGAATAGAGAATGAATGAACTAAACTTTATCGAAATATATGCAAGTGTTGAATATTTGTGATTCAACACTTGTAATGAGCTAAAAATTAGAGTAAGACTAACAAACTCATAGAAAACCACATCAGATCTATCAGCTACAACTTAATAGATAAATTTTGTAGTAATAAAATCATTTATAGCTAATTTCTAGATAAATTTTGTACTAAAGGATTCAATTTAATTGTAGTAATAAAATCATTTATAGCTAATTTCTAGATAAATTTTGTACTAAAGGATTCAATTTAATTGATGAAGAACAGAGAAACAATAGTCTTTACAACACAAAAGCTACAAAAAATCATGATCATAAAAATATTAAATTGCAATGCAATAAATCCAATATGTTAGTAATACTCCACAACTTAGGCTCTTTTATCTAGGAAGAGAGCTAAGTGAAACCTACAGGACCTAGAATCTTAATCAACAAGAAGGTGAAGATTGTTTTATAAAATAAACAAGGCTTATAATCAAAGACCAAATATATAAATTTCAAGTCATGCTAAGTAAAGCTAATTTCAGCAACCATGCTAAGTAAAGGTAAGACCATTTTGCCTCAAAACCTCCAAACAAGATCAAATCAGACAACACAAACAAACAAAAAAATCAAGAACAACACCATAAGAGGGCAATCTTTTTCAATCTACTATCAACAATCAAATATTACAAGGTCTTAAACCAATTTTATATGCAGTTTATTCAAAATCATGGTAATACTATCTGCATTCAAAATGAAAATTTGGAGTATCTACCAATTAAGTTTCTCATCCTTATCTTGAGCTTGGTTTAGGAGCTTCAGATAATGCAAGACAAGACTACTATATTTTGAATCAAGTTTAGAACCATACCAGAATTTTGTTCACGTGATTGCATTATCAAAGAAAATTCCAAGAAAAGCACTAGCAAACATAAACCATCTCTATGGGTTTGTAAAGATGCAGATGAGAACATGCATATGTTCACCTTATATACATTAAGAGAATCTTAAACCATCATAGAAAGATAATCATAGTTCAATATACTGACCTCCGATTTTCCAATCAAAAGAAACTTTTTGAAAATCTTAGGAATGGTTTCTTGAACATCTCATTGGTTAAATATTGAGCCTCACCTTAAGCATCTAATGATGTTGCACCAGGTATATCTATCAAACCAAAATAAAAAAAAATCAGAGAAATCCTCATATACATGGAAAACCAAAGAACAGAGAACCAAATGTCACTTGAGCTTGTGAAATTACAATATCCATCTAAATATGTATGTGCCTTTTATACCTAAGGAAAATCTGAGTGAAAGTATACCTTAGACTTTTATTGAAGACTCAAATTCCTAAAATCAACAAGCAAAACAGTGAGTGAAAGTATACCTTTGGCTTTTATTGAAGACTCAAATTTCTAAAATCAGCAAGTAAAACAATGATTTTATGTCTAAAAGCAACAACTCAATAGATCAAAATTTTCATATGATGATCCAAATATAATATAATGAAAGAAAAAACTGCCACAGTATACTTCTATGAAAAAGAAAAAGAAAAAAAAAACAAGCTTCGTTGAACCAATGAACAAGTTTCTTCCTCTGTTTTCCTCTTGCTTTTTCTCTCCTTGCACTGATTTTTCACATAGATCAGTTCAGCTAGAAACTCAAGCAATACCAAGATATTCAATATAGAGTTGAACATTCAATTTGAATTGAAAAAATTCCTTTAATGCAAAAAACATACAAATTTCTTATATATGACATTAAGTCATCTAAGCATAATAAGAACCATGAAATCATTATCACATATCGATCAGGTTATCAATTCATCAAAAAAATTTAACTTTAAATGAGTACAGGATGAAACTAGACATGCCCAAGCCTCTATAATCAGTCCTCCACATGCATACCATAATAGCTTAAACCAAACCACAAAAGGCAACATCAAACAAGAAGTTGTTTTCAAATCACTCCATGCATAAGAGCACTCTCCCATTTCCCTAGTGCTTCATGGTATTCTCCATTCTTTTAAAACATAAATTCATTATGCATAAAGAAATACAATATATATTAATATATATGTATATGTATAAATATATATTAAAGACTAATAGAGACACCTTGTTCACAAGAATATCCTTTTACTTATCAAGGAAGACCTTTGTCTCTTCAACGGCTCTCAAAACCTCAAATAGCACCTTATGCTCTTGTGAGTTGGGTGCTACGTAGAACACATGACCAATCTAATTATCTAAACTTTTCTGTCAAAGTACGCAAAATAATAACTAAAGCAAAGACCAAACCTAAAGGAGTTGTTAAATCAGATTGTACTGTCTTGTTTTTAAAGGAAAATATTCAAGTCAAATCAATATAACTCAGCCAAATTATGATATCATATATGAGCACTCTAACAACAAAAATGAAACCAAAGAAATCATTCTAAAAAATCATTGCAAATTACTCTACAACATGCTTTCTATGAGAGCTTCTTTTAGCTTAATGTTTAAATTTAAAGCACCCTTGACAAGCCATGTAACGAAACACTCTTTTCTTGACAAATGAATTCTTTGCACATTTTGTAAACAGAGTTAACAAATAGTTAGACTTCGTATGAACATTTGATACCTAACAAATAGTCAATAAATTTCAATAAGAATGCTACCAGTAATTGCATTCCTTACCTACTCCAGGTCAGCATCCAAATTTTATTATTCTAGCTATTAAAATAGGTAGACTGACATAAACAGACATTTACTACACATGCAATATAGTTATAGTTCCTACAATTTTAAGAAGCCAACTAAGTAACTGCATCTTACGAAATAAGAAACTAGAAAAATAAATGGCACATAATATGCCAAATACAAACAAATAAAATACCATCAAAAACCAATGAAAAGTGATCATATTTAATAAGCCATTCAAGAACCAAAGCAAAACTATGAAAGAAAAACAAATAGCTTCTTGTAGCTTAATGTTTAAATTTAAAGCTACCCTTTTGCTCGAAAAAGTGAAAAATAAAATGACTAAACCATTTTTAATAGTTGAAATTTGTGTACCTAATGGTCACTGCTTCTTCAATTAGAGTGCTGAGTATCCTGGTTCATAATTATGCATATATAATATTGTTATTATTAGAAACATTCATATTAGAAATTTAAAATATTCCAAGAATAATGTGTAAGTACTAAAAAAAGTCATGGGAAAATCAGCCCCCAAAGAAAGCATATAAAGTAATTCTTTTAAACTGAAAAACAGAGTAATTCTTGTAAACATAAAAGAAAAGTTGAGCAAAAACATAAATTTTTAGGCATCCAAAACCAGGAACAAACTTAAAACGATGAAAACTTGGTTCGATCAATTCAAAACTAAAACAGAAGATAGACTCAGTTCATTGTTGTGACTGTTAGACATAAATAATACGATCGTTGGTTGTAATTCCTTATATCGTTGCCCTGCATTGACCAATAAGAATTTAGTACTTTGTCTTCTTAATATTAATTAGCATATCATTTAGTCATATTGTTTTCATTATTTCCATATGTATAGATTAGATTTTTCAGCCATAAATACTGATAAAAAATAACTAAAATGACAATTAGACAAGTTATACTAATATATAACCAGCCAAAATTATTCAAGTGAGGTATATAATAAGCATATATAACTATATGGCCCAACCAAAGAAGTTCCAACTAATTACCAAGTGGGATGCTACCATAAATTTTTAAATTATATTTTAAGAGAATCATAGTAGACTTAAATGCCACAAATAAAAAACAGCTTCTTATTCAAGGCTTAAAAGTTAAACTAAAATGCCACAAACACAGGACAAAACATTATTTATTAAAGTGAACATCAAGGACCCAACACAATAATGTATATACCGTAAGCCATGAGAAAGAGATCTTAGAACAAATTAAGGTAACAATAAGCTGATTCACAAATGAAAAATCATTTACCAATTTGGCAAATTAATTTAAAAAATTAACAAAATGTAAAGTCATTCTATTATTTATATGAAATTTGGAAAGCCACTGTATTATTTAAGAAAAAGTAAGACCACAAATAATAAATAATACCGATCACAAATTTAAAAATATAATATGCATATACAACAATAGTACCCAAAAAAAAACAAGCATAATTTGATATTGCATTGTAAAGTAGTCATTGGCATATTCCCTGCAAAGAAATCTAATATTGTCATCTAGTGCCACTCCCACCCATGTATGAACTATTAATCTATATCATTATAAAAAATGACACAATGTGGTACGCAACTTTTAAAGAGAAAAAATGACTGATACATTAAAAAAATTAGTATTCCATCAAGGATAAATAAATTGGCCGACTAAATTGCTAGCTAGATTTTTCAAAATGAAATAATAAAACTAGAAGTATAAACAGATTATCCATTAAGTCAATAAAATTTGTTACATTTTTTTTTCAATATTTTGGCTTAATAGTAATTAAGAGTAAGACCCTTTCTATCCAAGTTGATATAACAACTTGATCTCAAGATTAAGCTAAACATGCTTGAGATACTCCCTATAGCTCTAATGTATAGACATTTATATGGTGAGGATGGTTGTGACAGGCATGTGTCAGAGAATTCAAATGCCTCAAAGTTGAGTTCAATAAAGAGTTCTCCTTTCACGCATCTAATTGATTCGTCATTCTTGCCTAATCCATTACAAAATTACCAAAACCAATACAAACGAACCATTCCAAAACATATATATAAGCAAAAAAGCTACTGCACCAGAGTAACAAGGGATATCTCCAAAAGTAACATAAATAAAATGGAAAGAATTCAAAAAAAACAAACAAACAAACAAACACATACATGCTATGCCAAGGAAGTGTTTGTGACCAACTAAGACCAAAAACTTAATATAGGTGTTGCGGTAAACAAGTCAGACAATTCAAATGCCTCAAATGTTTTGAGTTCATGAAAGGAGTTTTTGTTCTCCTTTTCACACATCTAATTGAATCATCATTCTTGCCAATTCCAAACACAGCAAATCGAAATTAATAAATCACTTGAAAAAAATCTAAAATATAGGTAGGAAAATGTTAGCATTTCAAAATAAAAGGCATTCCACCAGAGCAACTATAAAGACCTAAAATCCCATTAGCCAAAACTTAGAAAGGACAAACTAGAAAAGAAGCTAGTGGCCAATAGTGTTTGACAAATGGGAAAATTCAGATCCATAGTAAAGGGATATGCCCTAGGAAGAAATTTAAAGTGGTAAAACTGGGAAGGTCTCAAAATGAAAACCCTTAAAAGACCTTCCCAAATCAGCATATTGCTCTTGCGTAGCTATGACTCAACACACTTCCATGATTGAGGAAGGGGATCCTAAGGGCTGAGCTTAACAAAAATTATTACTTAAAACAATGAAGAAATCGAATGAGAAGTTCTCCTTCACACATCAAATTGATTTGTCATTCTTGCCCAATCCAATGCCCATTTACCAGAAACAGTATGATCAAACTATTCTTAGTTAAAACCATCTTAGAAATAGTCGAAACATATATAAACAAACCAAAAAACCTACAATTGGATTCGTCCAATAGACGTTCACATTCAAAGTAAAAAGGAATATCCTCAGGAGAAATATGAAATGGATAAAATGGAAAGAATTCTCAATACAAAAAGAGAAATAAGCATGTAGATGATGTACCATTCATGAAAATCAACCGCAAAGGAAAAAAGCACAGAACTACAAACTCCTACAAACTCTCTCCCTTTCCTCTCGACCTCTTCTCCTCTTCTTCCTTGTTTATTTTTTCAAATTAAAACCTAGATTCAAGCCCGTAATCTTCAAGTCAGCAAATCGTAATAAAATTTGAAAAATAATCATAAAAAACTGTAGAATAACAATGATAGATCAGAAAAAAATTACAAACCACAAACCCTAATCCTAAACAAAATTAGAAATAGATTGAAAAAAATCATATGAGGGAGAGATGATGAAAGAGATAAGGGAATAAGAGGAGATGAGATACAGATGTACCTGAATAAAGCTTGGAGGGAGCTCAGAAGCCATTGATGATTGAGGAGAGAGTTTGGCTCTTGTATGGCTACAGGAAGAAGAAAGAGAAGAAATGGAAATATGTTTTAAAAAGTTTTAAAAGTGTGAAAATCCTGTTTTAAAAATTAATAAATTTCAATTCAAATTTAAAAAAATTAAAATGAGAATATCGAACACATTTTCTTGTGTTGTTTTGAAATTTATAATTATTTAATGATAAAAGTGTTTAAATCAAGTTTACCGAACAGACCCTATATTTATTATAATACTTTTTTTTATTCCGTTTATTCTTTTCTTTTATTGTACCGCTTATTTCATTCACCTATTATAATACTTTTATAATAAAATTATGATCATGTGTTGTAGAAAGTACTACTATGAGTGTCCAAATAATTCCCGGTCTGAACCAAAAATCCACAGTTACAAAGATAATACTATAAATACTATAATACTACTATCTAACTAGCTAAGTAAAGTTCTTGGACTCTACAATTCTCCCCTACTAAAAAGAATTTCGTCCTCGAAATTTACTTACCAAATAATTCCGGATACCGGCCTTGCATGTCCTCCTCCAACTCCCACGTTGCCTCTCATTCAGAACTATTACTCCATAGGACTTTGACTATAGGAAAGTTCTTGGACCGTAACTGCTTCATCCCTCTGTCTAGGATGCTAACCGATCGTCCCTCGTAACTCAAGTCTTTCTGGAGTGCTATCGTATCGTACTTGAGGACGTGAGATGGGTCTGACACATAGTTGCGTAGCATTGAAATGTGGAGCACGTTGTGACTATCGGCTAGTGCTGGTGGTAGGGCTAGTCTATACGCAACTGGTCCCACTTTTTCCAATATCTCAAAAAGACCTATGAATCGGGGACTAAGCTTGCCTTTCTTCCCGAACCGCTTGACACCTTTCATAGAAGATATCTTCAGGAAGACTTGATCTCCAGCTTGGAACTCCACATTGCGTCGCTTGGTATCCGCATAGCTTTTCTGACGGCTTTGAGCAGCAAGCATACGCTGTCTAGTAAGCGCTACTGCTTCTTGAGCTTGTCTAACAGCTTCGGGGCCTAGAAGCTGCCTTTCTCCTACCTCGTCCCAGTGTAACGGTGATCGGCACCTTCTTCCATACAGCAACTCATAAGGTGCCATCCCGATTATTGACTGGTAGCTGTTGTTGTACGAGAACTCGATCAGCGGCAGGTACTTATTCGATGATCCTCCGAAATCAAGTACACACGCGCGTAGCATATCCTCTAAAATCTGAATCGTACGCTCGGACTGCCCATCTGTCTGAGGATGGAAAGTTGTACTAAGACTTAACTTAGTACCCATAGCTTGCTGTAAACTTCCCCAAAATCTTGACGTAAACACTGATCCTCTATGTAACACTATCGTCTTGGGGATTCCATGCAACCGTACAATCTCTTGGATGTAGATGTCTGCATATTGGTCTGCCGTGTATGAAGTTCTAACAGGCAGGAAATGAGCCGACTTGGTTAGTCTATCTATCACTATCCAAGAGGAATCATGCTGCTTATTCGTCTTTGGCAGACCCATCACGAAGTCTATGGCTATATCGTCCCACTTCCATTCTGGTACGCTAAGCGGTTGCAATAAACCTGCAGGGCACTGATGCTCCGCTTTCACTTGTGGCATACCAGACACTTAGATACATACTCCGCTATGTCCTTCTTCATCTCTGGCCACCAATAGATTGCCTTGATGTCATGAGTCATCTTGGTAGACCCTGGATGAACTGAGTACGGGCTGCTGTGCGCTTCTTCCAGAATCGTCTTCTTAATACTTTGATCATTTGGCATGCATACCCGATCCTTATATCTCAATAAGCCTTGGCTAGATATTGAGAAATCGGTATTCTTGCCTTCTCTGACTGCTTCCATATGTGGTGCTAGCGATTCATCATGTCTCTGACCAATCCGTATGTCCTCTAGCAGATTCGATTGGATAGACAAGTTAGCCAGCTTGCCTATATCTACTTCTATTCCTGCACTAATCAGCTCCTGCTGTAGCGGCTTTTCTATTCCGGCTAAAGCTGCTAAATTCCCATAACTTTTCCTACTAAGTGCATCGGCAACTACGTTCGCCTTTCCCGGGTGGTATAGGATTTCGCAGTCGTAATCCTTTACTAACTCTAACCACCTGCGCTGCCTCATGTTGAGCTCCTTCTGAGTAAAGAAGTACTTTAAACTTTTGTGGTTCGTATAAATCTCGCACCGTTCTCCGTAAAGATAATGGCGCCAGATTTTTAACGTAAAGACCACCGCTGCCAACTCCATATCGTGAGTTGGATAGCACTATTCGTACTCCTTTAGCTGTCGTGAGGCATAGGCTATCACCTTGTCATTTTGCATCAGCACACAACCCAATCCTTGCTTCGATGCATCGCAGTAGACAACGAACTTATCGTTGGTTGTTGGTACACTGAGTACTGGTGTTGAGCAAAGCTTATCTTTAAGCAACTGGAAGCTTTCTTCACACTTATCGTTCCAGTTAAACTTTTGTTGCTTCGGGGTCAGGTTGGTGAGCGGAGTGGCTATCTTTGAAAAGCCCTCTACAAACTTCCTATAATAACCTGCTAGCTCTAAGAAGCTTCTTACATCTGATGCGTTCTTTGGTGTGGGCTAATCCTTCACGGCCTCTACCTTTGATGGATCTACTGCAACTCCATCTTTTGATATAATGTGCCCGAGGAACGCCACTTGCGAAAGCCAAAACTCGAATTTCTTGAACTTTGCATAGAGTTGATGCTCGTTCAATCGTGTCAAAATCATCCTCAAATGTTCCTCGTGCTCTACTTCATCCTTGGAGTATACTAAGATATCGTCGATGAATACAACGACGAATTTATCTAAGTAATCCTTGAAGACCCTATTCATTAAGTCCATAAACGCGGCTGGTGCGTTAGTAAGACCAAAAGACATAACCAAGAACTCGTAATGTCCATAACGAGTCCTAAAGGTTTTCTTAGGAATATCTTCTCCCTTTACCTTGAGCTGATGATATCCTGACCGTAAATCGATCTTAGAAAATACAGTCGCGCCTCGGAGTTGATCAAATAAATCATCAATTCGAGGTAGTGGGTACTTGTTCTTAATCGTTACTTTGTTCAGCTCACGATAGTCTATGCACATCCGCATACTTCTATCCTTCTTCTTCACGAATAGTACCGGAGCTCCCCATGGTGAATGGCTTGGCCTAATAAAACCCAAGTCTAGGAGTTCTTCTAGCTGCGTCTTTAACTCCTTGAGTTCCATAGGTGCCATCCGGTATGGTGCCTTAGAGATAGGCTCGGTGCCTGATACTAATTCTATCGTGAAGTCTATTTCTCGAGTTGGCGGCAATCCTGGCAAGTCATCGGGAAATACCTCTGGAAATTCTTGTATAATACGGACGTCTCCAACCTTAAGTGGTGTCTCCCTCTCCACATTCGTGATGCTGGCTAGGAACGCTTGACATCCTTTCTCCATCATTCATTGAGCTTTGAGAGATGATACTAACGGGGTGCGCAATCCTGAAGCTTTTCCCATGAAGCATCGTCTCTGGTCGTCAGGAGTCTCGAACATCACCTTCTTGCGATTGCAGTCGATCGTTGCGCCATGCCATTCTAGCCAATCCATGCCTAGTATTACGTCGAAGTCCTTGATCACTAGCTCTATCAGGTCTCCTTCTAGTTCTATGTCCTCAATCTTGATCGGTACGCCTCGTACTATTCGTGATGATAGAACTACTTTGCCCGAAGGCAACTCAGTTACAAACCTAGTTCTAAATCTTTCACTAGGTTTGTTTAGTTTTTCTATCATTCCTAACGAGATATACGAATGAGTGGCTCCCGAATCAAATAATACATAGCATAAATTATTGAGGATAGAAACCTGACCTGTGACCACCTTGTTGCTAGCATCAGCCTCTCCTTGGGTTAAAGCAAAAATCCTAGTAGGAACCATCTTTTTGTCCTTTTTCTCTTCTGGCTTTTGCTGAAGACAATCTCTTTTACGATGCCCTTCTTAACCACAGTTGAAACAGTCCTTGGTGTTTGCGCGGCATTCTCTAGGATGCTTCTTCTGACACTTAGAACATGGCGGGTACTCCACGTAGCCCGGCCTATTTGCCCCATTATTTGTACGTGCCCTTTTATTGCTATCGACTTTCTTGTTATCAGAATGCCATCTTTTCTGGCCGTTACCATTGTTGCCTGATTGATTGTTGCCATTATTGCTGGACTGATTGTTACCGTTATGGTTGTTGCTCCGACTGGTCTGAGGTTGACTCTACTGTCTTGGTTTAGGCTTTCTGGCTTCCTCTTTACTTACATTAGCCTGCAACCTCTCTACTTCTATTTCCTTCTCAAGAACATCAGCATATGTAGTGTTCCCCGGGTTTGCTAGCTTAACCCCCATCTCGATCTTCGGTTGAAGTCCTCTAACAAATTTGTTTACCCTCAGAAAATCAGTTGGAACCATCTCTGATGCGAACTTGGCTAAGCGGTCAAACTGATGAGCATACTCTGCCACTGATAAATTACCCTGCTTCAAGTTGGCGAACACCTCAACTCTCGTAGCGAGTACTGCTGGGTTGTAGTACTTCTTGTGGAAGAGCTCCACATATCGGGTCCATGTCATGGTGGCAGCATCATGGGATTGCTGTACCAAATCCCACCATATCCTGGCATCCTTCTTGAGCAAAGACGAGACGCAGGATATGCGGTCCGCATTACTGAGATTCATGTGCATCAGAATCGGTTCCACGTTCCTTAGCCACTCTTCTGCCTCAAAGGGGTCTGTAGTCCCTTCGAAATTTGGAGCGTGCTACTTGCGGAACCTCTCATACACTGGCTCCATGTTCGGTACTGGATATGGCGCATAATTCGTCATAGGCCATCCCCCATATGGACCAACTTGTTGGGGTGCTGGGGCCATTTGCTGGGGCTGTGGCTGCAGCTGCAGCGGAGGCTGAGGCTGAGTTTGAGCATGTTGGCGTTGTTGCTGCAAAAGTTCCTCGACTTGCTGTCACAGTCTGGCGATCTCCGCATTGTTGTCAGCTGGTGGTGCTGGCGCGTTGCGGCAGGCAGTAGCACGCACTCCCCGTCGGCGAACTGGAGGGACTTCATTGGTTGCTGGGACGGTGTTGGAAGCGTTTCTGTTGGTGCGTGCAGATCTTCGGAGCGACATCGTAGCAGAATTCTAACAGTTGAAAGAAACATGTTAGAACTTTACCTAATGGGCTCTAAGGCAAAAAATTATTCTAAAACAAACAAATCTCGGACCTATCTATTATGACTTCTTATGAAAAGTTATATAGGTCTTTATTTATTATTTATTATTTTCTAAGTGTGTTTCTAATCCTCCTATATGACTTAATCCTCAGGCTCGAAACTTATCTTTGTTCCAATAGTTAACCATATTGAGGGAGGGCTGGGATCAGTAAAATCGTTCCCACTACTATTGCCCCTAACTCTCAATAAGGAAACTTGGTTCATTGATTTGTATCCACCCTCACCGAACTTAGTCATTATTCATTTTATTTATTACTTATTATGATTGCGAAAATAAAATCAAACTCATACATGGTAATAAAATAGCATGTTATTCATTTGGAAAAAGATTTTCACTTATTACAATCACAAAATAAAGAAATAAATAAAACAAACAATGAAAACTACTTTTCTAAAAATTGGGATCTTCTATATCCGATCCTTCATCTAGCATATCGTCATCTATCTCCTCATAATCATCATTGTCATGAGCATCAAAATGTCCTCTAGGAAGGTTTGTGAGAATCCTATGTTTTTGCTAATTTGTGAACTGAAACTCGAATTTTGCAGTGAACCTAACTAAGAGGAAATAATATCTCATCGCTAATGGTAATTCATCCTCATCATTCATGGTTTCCCATATTTCTTCTAAGGCTTCTATTACAGGATGGAAATATTTAAATAGCCTAATTATTAGTACATATTGTTCCGTTGATCTTAACATTATTTGCTTAGACTCTTGAAGGTGACCTATCTCTTGGTGGAACAAAAGCAGTCTTCGTGTGAATCTTTCTAGTGCTCGTACAGTGTTTCTTGGCTCCCTTATTCTTTTTAAGGCCTTAATGGCTTGGATATCTTGGTAGGTTAAAGCTCCGTTCATACTTAACTGAAAACATAAAGACTAAAGTTGTTAGCTATACACATAAGCAAAATAACCATAACTTAAATACTTACTTGGCGGTCAGATTCGGAGCTTTTGAGTGTGTGTATCGAGGAGAACTTCATGCGAAGGAACCGTTGCTTTGATATCAACTGTAATGACTCACTACTCTAGACTTTTGGACCATTAACAAAAATATACATGCAAATCCTTAATAAAACTTACATTTGCGAAAATACCATAAATTTATTAGAAACTTGTAGAAATAAAAGTTACTCTCATAAAATATCAAGTAGGATATGGGATCCCATTGTCTTTAAAACAAAACATAATTTAAAGTGAAAAGGAGTTACATAGAAAGTGCGGAAAAATACATGTAAAACCATAAAAAAAAGGTAACACAAGACTACATCCTCGAAAATCGAACTCTCGACTCCTTGCCTCCATTCACCACCGATACACATTCCCCAAGCATCCACGAATCTTACCGCCATTATAGCTATTTTCCTGCACATATAAACAAAAAGGAATGAGCCTAATGCCCAGCAAGGAAAAATCTAACACATAGTTCATATACATAAATTTCATAAGAAACATAAAAACTTAACATAACACTTATATCATGCACATACTATAATGGCCATTATTACTTGAGGTCCCATAGACAAATCAAGTCATATGCCAATTAGATTAGTGGGGTCCTACTAGCTAAGTAGGTCATATGCCCATAATCTATTCGGGGCTTGTTAGTCAAATGGGTCATATGCCCAAGCCTACAAACATACATATTTCATAACACTTATCATAACATAAGAAACATAAGATAACCTATAAAACATATAACATATGCATTTCTATCCTATTTTCCTTACCAAAGCTACCGGGATATGAGGACAGAGTTGGGACTTTTGGAACACTCCTAAAACCATATATAACAGGGTGAGTAGATTTGAAGAAAAAGAAATGAAAGGAATGGAAGGATTAAACCTTGAGAAAAATACTTACCAAAACCCTTTTGCTCAAGAACTTAGATTTCCTAACCAAAATAAAGATTAAGGTTAGAGGCTGAGTAGAAGACTATGAGAACTTAAAAAGAACAAGTATAGAAATTAACTAGAGTTTTGGGTTACCTTGAAGACTTGTAAGACCAATCTACACCTCAAACCGAAATACTATAAAACCTTACTTCCCAAAGTGTTTGATAAGCTTATGATGATCAAGCTTATGATTCCCCAACCCAGGTGTTTACACTCTCACACTCACTTAGCACTTGCAGCCTCTGAACTTAGAGCAAAAGATGAATAATGGCTGGGTACTAGGTCCTATTTATAGAGTTTAGGAATGAAAGGATCTTAATTTTACTTGAATAAAAATAATAGCTTTTTAGGTGAAAATAATTTGAATTTTCGTTCAGCAGAGGCTGAAGACTCGTTCAGAAAGGTGTTGGACTTATCAAGAGGTTGAATAGCTGCATGGAAAATGATTTCAAAATGTTTCAAAATATACTGAAGGAGGCGATATATCGCCCCCTCTAGGCGATATATCGCCTGGGCCAGTATGCCCGAGGTTGTCGTGCATCGTCTCGTGTTTTCCGTATCTACGTGCTGTGATATATCGCCCCCTATAGCTGCGATATATCGGCACACATTGATTATTTAAACACGAAATTACACATTTTTAGCTAAATTTGAATGGAGTAAACAGCCTTGACTAAGCCCTCAACGTGTTCAAAGCTGTTGACTATCCTTATTGCATTCAAACTTTACCCCTTATTAAATTAAATCCTCAAATTACTTAATCTTTAATCATCCATACATAACATGTGCTTAAAATCCTATTTATCTAAACCTTATAGTTTAATAAATATTATTATTAATATCAGTCATATTAATCAAACCTTAGGTTAAAATTAATATTCTTAAACAATAGGTTAAACTTAGAAAATCTATAAGTACTACTATGAGTGTCCAAATAATTCCCAGTCTGAACCAAAAATCCACAGTTACAAAGATAATACTATAAATACTATAATACTACTATCTAACTAGCTAAGTAAATTTCTTGGACTCTACACCCTGCTGTCTAGGCTCAGGTTTACTGGCTTCCTCTTTACTTACATTAGCCTGTAACCTTTGTACTTTTATTGCTGTTTTTAGAACGTCGGCATACGTAGTATTTCCAGGGTTTGCTAACTTAACTCCCAGCTCGATCTTAGGTCGAAGTCCTCTAACGAACTTCTTCACCCTCAGAAAATCAGTTGGAACCATCTCAGATGCGAACTTTGCTAGGCGGTTGAACTGATGAGCATACTCTGCCACTGATAAACTACCTTGCTTCAAGTTGGCAAACTCCTTAACTCTTGAAGCGAGTACAACCGAATTGTAATACTTCTTGTGGAATAGCTCCAAAAATCGAGTCCATGTCATGGTGGCAACATCATACAATTGCTGGACCAAGTCCCACCATATCCTGACATCCTTCTTGAGCAATGACGAGACGCAGGAGATACGGTATGCATTACTGAGATTCAAGTGCGTCAGAATTGGCTCCACATTCCTTAGCCACTCTTCTGCCTCAAAGGGGTCTGTAGTCCCTTCGAAGTTTGGAGCGTGCTGCTTGCGGAACCCCTCATAAACTGGCTCCATGTGATGTACTGGATACAGCGTATAGTTCGCCAAATGCCATCCCCCATATGGACCAACTTGTTGGGGTGCTGAGGCCATTTGCTGTGGCTGCGGCTGCGGCTGTGGTGGAGGCTGAGGCTGAGTTTGGGGCTGAGCCTGTTGTCGCTGTTGCTACAAAAGTTCCTCGACTTGTTGTCGCAGTCTGGCGATCTCTGTAGTGTTGTCAGCTGGTGGTTCCGGCACGTTGCGGCTGGCAGTAGCACGCACTCCTCTTCTGCGAACTGGAGGGGCTTCATTGCTCACTGGAGCTGCATTGGAGGCATTTCTGTTGGTGCGTGCAGATCTTCGTAGCAACATCGTAGCAGAGTTCTAACAGTTGAAAGAAACATGTTAGAACTTTACCTAATAGGCTATAAGGCAAAACTTATTCTAAAACAAACATATCTCAGACCTATTGATTATGACTTCGTATGAAAATTTTATAAGTCTTCTTTATGTTTTAGAATGGGTTTCTATACTTAGAAAAACAAGCCATCTTTAGTATTTGTAAGTCTGTTTCTATTCATCCTATATGACTAAATTCTCAGGCTCGAAACTCATCTTTGTTCCAAAGTTAACCATATTGAGAGAGGGCTGAGATCAGTAAAATCGTTCCCACTACTATGGCCCCCTAACTCTCAATATAGAAACTTGGTTCATTGATTTGTATCCACCCTCACCGAACTTAGTCATTATTTATTATGATTGCGAAAATAAAATCAAACTCATACATGATAACAAAATAACATGATATTAATTTGGAAAAGAGTTTTCACTTATTACAACCATAAAACAAACAATAAATAAAACAAACAATGAAACTAACTATTCTAAAAATCAGGATCTTCTACATCCGATCCTTCATCTAGCTCTTCATAATCTTCATTATCATGTGCCTCAAAATGTCCTTGAGGAAGGTTCGTAAAAATCCTATGTTTTTACTCATTTGTAAGCTGAAATTCTGATTTTGCAGTGAACCTAACTAAGAGAAAGTAATATCGCATTGCTGCTGGCAGTTCATCTTCATCATCCATTGTTTCCCATATCTCCTCTAAGGATGCAATTACGGGATGAAAATCTCTAAATAGTCTAATTACTAAAACGAATTGTTTCGTTGCTCTCATCATGATTTGCTTAGACTCTTGAAGGTGACCTATTTCTCTGTGGAACAAAATCAGTCTCCAAGTAATCCTCTCTAGTGTTCCTATGGTGTTTCTCGGTTCTCTTCTTCTCTTTAAAGCCTTAATGGCTCGGATATCCTCATAGGTTAATGCTCTGTTCATATTTAACTGAAAGCATAAATGCTAAAATCGTTAGCTATAAATATAAGCATAATAAGTATAATTTAAATACTTACTTGGGGGTCAGATTCAGAGCTTTGAGTGTGTGTATCAAGGAGAACTTCATGCGAATGAACCGTTTCTTTGATACAAACTGTAATGACCCAACGACTCTAGACTTTGGACCATTACTAACTCCTATAATAATCTTACGAAAACATACATTTGAGATAACAGATCTTTATTTCAGAACTGTAAGGTAAAGGTTTAAAACTATATAAAATTCACAAGTAGGACATTGGGATCCCATTGTTTGAAACAAAACATAACTTTGACATAATGAAAACTTAATTAAAACTTATTACAACCAATTGCAGAAAAATACATAGAAAACCATAATTAAAGAGACTTCATCCTTGAATCGAACGCTCAATCCATCAATTTCCATTCTGCCTCAATACACAACCCCCAAGCTGCCAAGAACCTTTCCGCCACCATAGTTATTTTCCTGCACATATAAGCATAAAGGAATGAGCCTAATGCCCAGCACGGAAAATCTAACACATAAATCATATACATAAAATTAATATCAACATATACTAAAACATATCATAAACATATATCACACATACTATAATGGCCATTATTACTTGGGGCTCGTAAACCAAACAAGTCATATGCCCATTAGATTTTTGGGGCTTGCTAGCTAAGCAAGTCATATGCCCATAAATTCATTGGGGCTTGTTAGTTATACAAGTCATATGCCCAACATACATAACATAACACTTAAATCATAAGATAACATATAACATAACACATAAATCATAAGATAACATATAGCGTACAATATCCTATCCTATTTTCCTTAACAAATATACTGGGATATGTGAACAGGACTGGGACCTTGGGACACTCCTAAAAACCATCAAAGGAAGGTGAGTATACTTAAAGAAAAAGGGATGAAAATAATGAAAGAAATATACCATCGAAAGATACTTACCAAGAACCTTATGTTCAAGATTTTAGATTTCCTAACCAAGAATAAAAAATAAAGTTAGGATGTTGAGTAGAAAACTATAAGAACTTAAGGAAAACAATACCAAAATGAACTAGAGTATGGAATACCTTGAATGCTTCTATGACCGATCTAAACCTTGAAACAAAATGTGCTATAAACCTTACTTCCCAAGTGTTTGGTAGGCTTATAATGATTAAGCTTATAATCCCCAACCCAAGTGTTTAAGCACTCAGAAAATACCTAGCAGCTTGCAGCCTCTGAACTTAGCTTGATGAATGAATAAATGGCTGGGAATGAATAAATGGCTGGGAACTTGGTCCTATTTAAAGAGTTCAAGAATGAAAAGATCTTCATTTAACTTGAATAAAATAATGGCTTTTTAAGTGAAAAATATTTGAATTATCGTTTAGCAGAGGCTGAAGACTCAGTCAGAAAGATGCTGGACTTATCAAGAGGTTGAAGATTAAAATGAGAATGTTTTAAAAAACATTCAAAAATCCATCAAAGGAGCGATATATTGCCTGGGCCAGTATGCCTGAGGCTCATCGAGGTGATCGTGCGAAGTTATGTGTTTTTCGTATCCCCGTATTGCGATATATCACCCCTATAGCTGCGATATATTGGCATACGCTGAATATTTAAAATTGAAATTGCACATTTTCACCCTAATTTGAATTGAGTAAACAACCTTGACTAAGTCCTCTAGCATTTTCAAAGGTGCTGACAGACCCTAGGATATTCAAATATTACTCTTAATAAACTTATTCCTCAAAAATACTTAATTATCATTAAACATACACAAGACAAGTGTTACTATCTTATTGGGTCAATCTAAACCTTATAATATAGTAAATATCACCATAAATATCAGTCATATTAATCAAATCTTAGGTTAAAATTAATATTCTTAAACTATAGGTTAAACTTAGAAAATCTGCAAGTGTTACTATGAGTGTCCAATTTAATCCCGGTCTGAACCAAAATCCACAGTCATAAAAATACTACTACTATTACTATTATTACTACTATCTAACTAGCTAAGTAAAGTTCTTGGACTCTACAATAACCCCAACCCGAGTGTTTAACACTCTAAAGTAAACCTAGCAGCTTGAAGGCTCTGAACTCAGCTTGAAGAATGAAAGAAATGGCTGGGTACTAGGTCCTAGTTATAGAGTTCAAGAATGAAAAGATCTTCTTTTAGCTTGAATAAAAATAATGAATATTTTATTGAAAAAAATTTGAATATTCGTTCAGTAGAGGCTTAAGACTCGGTCAAAAGATTCAGAGTCTTGATAAGAGGTTAAGGATTAAAATGAGCTCGGTTTAAAAACCATTTAAAAATCTTTCCCTAGGGCCGATATATCGCCCATGATAGGCGATATATCGCCTGGGCTTATATTCCTAAGGCTCGTCGAAGCGTTCGTGCAAAGTTACGTGTTTTCGTATTCCCCGCGTGGCGATATATCGCCCCTAGAGCTGCGATATATTGACATACGCTGAAATATTATACACGTAATTGCACTTTTTCTGCCTAATTTGAATTGAGTAAATAGCTTTGACTGAGTCATATAACAATTTTAAAGCTGCTGGCAAATTCTTGGTTTTTCAAATATTTCTCTTATAAAACTATTCCTCAAAAATACTTAATTTCTCACTAAACATGCACATGACAAGTATCTTGATCTTATTTGTTCTATCTAAACCTTATTGTATAATAAATAACATCTTTATAATCAGCTATATTAATCAAACCTTATGTTATAATTAATATTCTTAAACTATAGATTAAACTTATAAAATCTATAAGTGTTGCTACGAGTGTTCACTTAAGTCCCGTCTTGAACCAAAATCCACAGTAATAAACATACTATAACTACTACTAGCTATTACTACTACTACTACTATCTAACTAGCTAAGTAAAATTCTTGGACTCTACATGTTTATTGGAGGATTTAAGCATTTTAAGTAAATAGTTTAATTAAAAGAAATATCTAGAAGCTCTAGAACCTTCCAGCAGCTATTAGGATAGTATTATGACTCAGTCAAAGTTGTTTACTCAATTAAAAATATGCTGAAAAAGTGCAAATACGTGCTTCATATATCAACGTGTGCTGATATATCGCAGCTATAGGGGTCGATATATCACCTACGGAAGATACGAAAAACACATCGACTTTGCATGAATAATCTAACGGGGCTCAAAAAAATGGTCTAGGAAATATATCGCCCAGGGTAGGCGATATATCTCCCCTGGTGTTGCATTTTTGAATATTAAGGATTTTTAAATTTAAAAACAGCCTTAACCACTTGGACCTGCCTTTGAACAATTTTGACCGAGTTCTGGGGATCTGTTGAACAAAAATTCAAATATTTTTCATTTTATATTAATTTATTTATTCAAATTAAAAGGGGTTAGTTTCACTCCTTGAACTCTATAAATAGGACCTAGTACTCAGCCATTTTCTTCATTCTTCAAGCAGTCTTCAGAGCCTCAAAGTTTCTAGTGTTACTATAGAGAGAAACACTTGGATTTTTTGGGTTAAAAACTTTATCATTCTAAGATTTTCTAAACACTTGGGAAGTGAGATATAGTGAGATTTTGGTATCGAGGTTTAGATCAATTCATAAGATCATTCAAGGTATTCTTATCCTTAAGTTCAATTCTTTATGGTTCTTTAGTTTTCTTTATTTTCTTTCTTTTAAGATCCTAACTCTTGTTTATGATTCTTGGTTAGGTGTTTAAGTTTCTTGAAAACTTAAGGTTCTCCTCAGTAATTTTCTTGTTTGATGATTTAGTTTTCTTTTCATCTCATTTCTTTAGAAACTCACCATTCTTACTGTTGGTTTTTAGGAGTGTTCTAATCCCGTTCTTGTTCTCAAATTTCCCAGTTTTTGGTAAGGAAAATAGGATAGATTTTATGTGTTTTTATGTTATGATATGTTTTATTCTATGATGTATATTTAAATATGTCTTGTAGTCATTTGGGGCTTATGGTTGCTTAGATAGAAAACCCCAAAATATTTTTATGTCACTTGGGGCTCATAGTTGCTTAGATAGGAAACCCCATGAATTTTATCATTTTCATGGTTTAGAGATATGATTTACCCTACCTCGATTAGTAGACAGAGGACCTAGATGGGTTATCATATACTACCGTGTGATTTAACCTACCTCGATTAGTAGACAGACGACTTAGATGGTTTATCACATGCCATGTTAATGAGTTAATGGCCATTAATATTGTAGTCCTATATGATATAAGTTTTTATAGTCATGTGTTTTATAGTATATGTTTATGATAAAAGTCTTATGTTTATGATTTATGACTTATGTGTTAGTAGATTTTCCGTGCTGGGCATTAGGCTCATTCCTTTATTTTTAGCTTGATGCAAGAAAATTATTATGGAAGGCGGAAAGATTCATGGATGCTTGGCTTGTGTGTTAAGGATCAATGGATTTAATGAACTGTGTGACGATTGAGGATGAAGTTATTTTTAAGTCTTTATGTTTTGATGTATTTCTGCAATTTGTATTTCAAACAATTAAAGTTTGTGTTTTATAATAATGGGTACCCATACCGTATTTTATATTTTACTTTGTATTTTGCACAATATTTACTTTGGGGTTTTAAATAAAGTTATGTTATTTCTTACGTATGTTTCCCAAAATAGTTGCTATGTCTAGTAGTTTTAATGGTCCATGGTCTTAGAGATAGTTGGGTCATTACAGTTGGTATCAGAGCATAGCTTATATGCATGAAGTTCTCATTGATACACACACACAAGCTCCGAATCTAACTGCCAATGTAAGTGTTTATGTTTATTATGCTTATGTTTATGTTTATAGCTAATGTTTTAGCCCTTATGTTTTCAGTTAAGAATGGATGGAGCCTTGACCTATGAGGATATCCGAGCCACAAGGCATTGAAAAGGATTAGAGAGCCAAGGAATACATTAGGAATGTTAGAAAGAATCACTCGGAGATTAATCTTATTCCACAAGGAGATAGTTCATCTTTAGACTACTAAGAAAATTTTGATGAGAGCTACGGAGCAATACGTCTTAGTAATTAGACTTTTTAAAGATTTCCCTTCTCTAAATTCAACCTTAGAAGAAATATGGGAGACTATAGATGATGAAGATGATTTACTGGTAGCCATGAGATATTATTTTCTCATACTTAGGTTCACCTCTAAGTTTGAATTTCAATTCACAAATGAGCAAAAACATAGAATCTTTATGAATCTTCCCCGAGGAAATTTTAAGGCTCAAGATAATGATGATTATGATGAGATAGATGATGATATGTTAGATGAAGTACCACCTGAAAACAATGAAGAAAAAAACCTTGGCCCATAAGTTATCATTGAACAACCTGTACTGCCAGTAAAAGCACCAAGAGCTGCCCGAGGGAAACCTATATCAAAAAGGTTCGGCAACCAAAATACACCTATATTCGAGGGGAGCAGGGACCCATCAATGGCAGAGGAATGGATCAGTATTTTGGAAAGGATCTTCGAATTCATTGGAACTACCGAGAGAGAAAAGGTAGTTTGTGTGACCTATATGCTGAGAAAAGATGCCCGCATCTGGTGGGACGCAGCCAAGAAAGGGCATAATATTGTCGAGATGGAATTGCTAGAGTTCTTGACCTTGTTCAATGGCAAGTACTTTAGTAAGGCAGTGATTGAGCACAAAGTGAATGAATTCACTAATCTAAAGCAAGGAACGTCGAGCGTGCAGGACTACGTTCGAAAATTTGACCAACTGTTTAGGTTCGCGAAGAACCAGGTGAACACTAAAGAGAATACGAGCTGGAGTTTTTTGAAGGGCCTGCGTAGAGACATTGCCAGGTGTGTAGACACTGGTAAAAATTGCCCGGAGACGTATACCGAAGCTGTGGAACGGGCTCTTCGCCAAGAGTCTTCAGCCATGTCAGACAAGCTAGAACCACATAAGAAGGAAGATAGGAGGTACACACCCAACGACCCCGGACAGTTTCAGGCAAATCAAAATGGCCCAAGGGGAAAGTTCAACCCGAGGTTTGACCAGAACTCAGGCCGAACAAACAATCCGAGAGGCACAAGACTGATTTTTGGGCGAAATAACAAAAGAAAAGGGGGACCTCCCAATCAAGCAATCGCTAGTCACAAAAAATAGCCAAGACGTGAGTTTGAACAATGGCCACTGTGCAACAAGTGTAACCGATTCCATCGGGGCGAGTGTGGGGTATGTTTTAACTGTGGAAAGCCAGGGCAATTTTATAAGGATTGGCAAATGCCAGCCAAGGGTAATGGAAATGACCAACAGAAACAAATTGGAGCTCTGCCTCGAGTTTATGCACTTATGCAAAGCGACAAATGAGCTGGACCATCTGATATGGTGTCAGGTCAGATCTCTATCGCCCAAACCTCGACGTATGTATTAATGGATACTGGTGCATCACATTCATTTGTATATGCATCCTTTGTGGAAAAATAGAACTCTTGAGCCTATGCGTGTTATCTGTGGGGTATTATTGCCTTCGGGAGAGGATATGCTAGTGCGGACATGGGTTAGAGTCATACCAGTTTGGGTTAAAGGTCGTGAGCTGACGGTGGATCTGTTAGTCTGTAGAGTCCAAGAACTTTACTTAGCTAGTTAGATAGTAGTATAATAATAATAGTAGTAGTATTTTTATAACTGTGGACTTTGGTTCAAACCGGTATTTAATTGGACACTCATAGTAACACTTGTAGATTTTCTAAGTTTAACCTATATTTTAAGAATATTAATTTTAACCTAAGGTTTGATTAATATGACTGATATTGATGGTGATATTTATTATATTATAAGGTTTAGATAGACCCAATAAGAAAGTAACACTTGTCATGTGTATGTTTAATGATAATGAAGTATTTTTGAGGAATAAGTTTATTAAGAGTAATATTTGAATATCCTAGGGTCTGTTAGCAGCTTTGAAAATGTTAGAGGACTTAGTCAAGGCTGTTTACTGAATTCAAATTAAGCTGAAATTATGCAATTTCGTGTTTAAATATTCAGCGTATGCCGATATATCGCAGCTATAGGGGGCAATATATCGCAGTACGGGGATACGAAAAACACGTAACTTCGCACGATCACCTCGAAGAGCCTCGGGCATGCTGGCCAGGCGATATATCTCCTAAAAGGGGCGATATATCGGCTCCCTTGCTATAATTTTGAATGTTTTTTAAAACGTTCTCATTTTAATCTTTAACCTCTTGATAAGTCCAGCATCTTTCTGACCGAGTCTTCAGCCTCTGCTGAACGATAATTCAAATATTTTTCACTTAAAAAGTCATTATTTTATTCATGTTAAATGAAGATCTTTTCATTCTTGAACTCTATAAATAGGACCTAGTACCCAGCCATTTATTCATTCTTCAAGCTAAGTTCAGAGACTGCAAGCTGCTAGGTTATTTTTGAGAGTGTAAACACTTGGGTTAGGGATTATAAGATTAATCATTATAAGCTTACCAAACACTTGGGAAGTAAGGTTTATAGCACATTTCGGTTCAAGGTTTAGATTGGTCATAGAAGCATTCAAGGTATTCCAAACTCTAGTTTATTTGGTATTATTTTCCTTAAGTTCTTATAGTTTCTACTCAGCATCCTAACTTTATTCTTTATTCTTGGATAGGAAATCTAAGATCTTGAACATAAGATTCTTGGTAAGTATATTTTGATGGTATAGTTCTTTCATCACTTTCATCCCTTTTTCTTTAGTATACTCACCCTTTCATTTGTGGTTTTTAGGAGTGTTCCAAAGTCCCAAACCTGTTCTCATATCCCGGTACTTTTGGTAAGAAAAATAGGATAGGATATTATGTGTTATGCCATATGTTATCTTATGATTTATGTGTTATGTTAACTTATGATTTGTGTGTTATGTATGTTTGTAGACTTGGGCATATGACCTGTACAACTAACAAGCCCCAATAAATTTATGGGCATATGACTTGCTTAGTTTATAGGACCCCAAGTAATAATGGCCATTATAGCATGTGTGACATATGTTATGATATGTTTTAGTACATGTTGATATGAATTTTATGTATATGATTTATGTGTTAGATTTTCCTAGCTGGGCATTAGGCTCACTCCTTTATGTTTATATGTGTAGGAAAATAGCTTTGGTGGCGGGAAAGGTTCTTGGTAGCTTGGGGATGTGTATTGAGGCAGAATGGAATCAAAGGACCGAGTGTTCAATTCGAGGATGAAGTCTCTTTAATTATGGTTTTATATGTATTTTCCGCACTTGATTATGTAATCCATTTTATTTGCAATGATGTTATATTTTTCTTTTAAACAATGGGATCCCATATCCTACTTTAAATTTTATGAAGTTTAACAATTTGTTTTTACAAGTTTTAATGAAGTCATGATTATTTCACTTGTAAGTTTTAGTAAAAATTAGTGTCTATGTATAGAAATCATTAATGGTCCAAAGTCTAGAATAGTTGGGTCATGACATAGTCTTGGACCTACATGAATACGATGTCATATTTGGGATGGGTTGGTTAACCAAATATGGAGTCGTTATCAATTGCAAGCGTAGAAAAGTGGTCTTCACCCCAGAAGGAGAAGAACCATTTGAGTTCAAGGGTACGTCAAGAGAAAAGAAGTGTCCCATGATTTCTGCGATGAAGGTGAGAAAAATGTTGAGTGAAGGATGCATCGGTTTTCTGGCAAACATAGTGGATAAGGATAAAGAGACGAGTCAACAACCATTGTATGTACCGGTTGTGTGCAAGTTTCCCGAAGTATTTCTTGAAGATCTCCCAGGGATTCCACCTGACCGTGAGATCATGTTTGAGATAGAGTTAATTCTGGGAACTGCGTCGATCTCAAAGACTCCTTACAAAATGGAACCAGCTAAACTCAAGGAGTTGCAGTCGCAACTGCAAGAGTTACTGGACAAGATGTTCATAAGGCCAAGCCATTCTCCGTGGGGAGCCCCGATCTTATTCGTGAAGAAGAAAGACGACTCGATGAGAATGTGAATTGACTATCGGGAGTTGAACAAAGTGGCATTCAAGAACCAATATCCATAACCGAAGATTGACGATCGTTTTAATCAACTACAAGGAGCGTCAGTATTTTCAAAAATAGACCTGCAATCAGGCTATCATCAGCTTAAGGTTAAGGAGATGGATATACCAAAGACGGCCTTCAGAATGCGCTACGGTCACTAAGAGTTCTTAGTGATGTCCTTTGGACTAACCAATGCGCCTGCGACATTCATGGATCTCATGAATTGAGCATTTCGCGAGTATTTGGATAAGTTTGTCGTTGTGTTCATTGACGATATTCTAATATACTCAATGTAATGACCCACTACTCTAGACTATTTGGACCATTAACGAAACTATACATAAAACTTACATTTTTACGAAAATACCATAACTTATTGAGTAACTTGCAAAATAAGAGTTATTTACAAATAAACAGAATACTAAGAAGGATTATGGGATCCCATTGTTTTTAAAACAAAAGATGATTTAAAATAAAAGACATTACATAATTGGTGCGGAAAATAAACTTAAAATCATAAAAACATAAAATGAAACTACATCCTCGAATCGAATAACGCTTGGCCCCTTGACTCAATTCACCATCGATACACATACTCTAAGCGTCATGAATCTTACCGCCTCTAAAGCTTATTTTCTTGCACATAAAACAAAAAGGAATGAGCCTAATGCCCAGCAAGGAAAAATCTAACACATAGTCATATACATAATTTCATAAGAAAACATAAAGACTTAACATAACACATATAACATACACTTATTATAATGGCCATTATTACTTGGGGTCCCATAGACTAAACAAGCATATGCCCATGGAATTAGTGGGGTCTTACTAGCTATGTAGGTCATATGCCCATAACCCATTTGGGGTCTTGTTAGCCATATGGGTCATATGCCCAAGCCTACAAACATACATACATATCATAACACATTTAATAACATAAAACATATAGATAACATAAGCACATAACATATTGATTCTAGCCTATTTTCCTTACCAAAGTTACCGGGATATAATGGACTGAGTTGGGACTTTTGGAACACTCCTAGAACCATAATGAACAAGAGTGAGTTGAAAGAAGAAGAAGAAATGAAAAGGATGGAAAGACTAAACCATTAAAAGAAAATATGCTTACCACAACTTAAGTGCTTAAGAACTTGGATTCCCTAACCAAAATAAGAATGAGGTTAGGAAATTGAGTAGAAGACTAAGAGAAAGAAAATAACATAATACAGAAGGGACTAGAGTTTTGGTTACCTCAAAGACTTGAAAGACCAATCTACACCTCCACCGAAATACTATAGAACTCACTTCCCAAAGTGTTTGATAAGCTTATGATGTTTAAGCTTATAGTTTTTCCCAAACCAGGTGTTTATACTCTCACACTCACTTAACACTAGCAGCTTCTGAACTTAGAGAAAATGGTGAATAATGGCTGGGTACTAGGTCCTATTTATAGAGTTTGGGAATGAAAATATCTTGATTTTACTTGAATAAAAATAATGGCTTTTAAGGTGAAAATCATTTGAATAATCATTCAGCAGAGGCTGAAGACTCGTTCAAAAGATGCTGGACTGTTGAAGGAGTTTGAATGGCTGAAAGGAAAAGAATTCAAAAACATTTGAACATATGCTGGAGGAGGCGATATATCGCCCCCTGTAGGCGATATATCGCCTGGGCCAGTATGCCCGAGGCGACCGTGCATCGTCTCGTGTTTTCCGTATCTACGTGCTGCGATATATCGCCCCCTATAGCTGCGACATATCGGCACACGCTGAATATTTAAACACGAAATTACACATTTTTAGCTAAGTTTGAATGGAGTAAACAGCCTTGAGTAAGCCTTTAACGTATTCAAAGCTGCTGACTGACCCTATATCATTCAAACTTTACCCTTATTTAATTTAATCCTCAAAAATACTTAATCCTTAATTACCATTCATAACATGTGCTTAAAATCCTATTGGTTGATGTCTAAACCTTATAATATAATAAATATAATCCCTAATATCAGTCACATTAATCAAACCTTAGTTTATACTTAATATTCTTAAACTATAGATTAAACTTAGAAAATCTATAAGTACTACTATGAGTGTCCAAATAATTCCCGGTCTGAACCAAAAATCCATGGTAACAAAGATAACACTAAACATACTATAATACTACAAAACAATTAGCTAAGTAAAGTTCTTGGACTCTACACTCAAAAAGCCAGGAAGAGCATGCAACGTATCTGGAACTGGTTCTCTAGTGTCTGTGAGACTAAAAGCTTTACACTAAGTTTTTGAAGTGCGAATTCTGGCTAGAGAAAGTAAGTTTCTTGGACACATAATGTCGGGAGACGAAATTTCAGTAGATCCCACAAAAATTGAACATGTTAAGCAGTGGAAACCTTCCGAAAAATGCTCATGAGGTTAGAAGTTTTCTAGGGTTAGCGGGATATTACCGTCGATTTGTGGAAGGATTTTCCAAAATAGTCGCACCAATGACTGCCCTCACCTGCAAAAACATCAAATATTAATGGAGTGACAAGTGTGAGAATAGTTTTCAGGAGTTGAAAACAAGATTGACGACTGCCCCAGTGCTGACAATCCCTAATGGCACAGAGGGATATACTATTTATAGCGATGCCTCAGGCTGAGGGTTGGGAGCAGTGCTGATGCAGCACATAAAAGTAATTTCTTATGCTTCTCGACAACTAAAGAATTACGAGAACAACTATCCCACTCATGAACTAGAGCTTCCAGCAGTGGTTTTTGCACTAAACATATGGAGGCACTACCTGTACGGGATAAACTGTGACATCTACACTAATCACAAAAGCCTGAAGTATTTCTTCACTCAGAAGGAATTGAATATGAGAAAGCGTTGATGGTTTGAACTGTTCAACGACTATGATTGCGACATTCTGTACCACTCGGGAAAAGCGAACAAGGTGTCAGATGCATTGAGTCGACAACCAAGTCCTTACATGATGACAGTGAAAGATATTTCACCGCAGTTACAAGCCGACCTTGCTATCTTGGATTTAGAGATAGTAGTTGGTCATTTGGCTAACCTTTCAATCGAGCCTACCATTATGGAAGCTATAAGAGGCGAGCAGTTAGTCAATCCTTTGGTTCAAGGACTGATGTACGAAGTGAGGAACGAGGGGCGACAAAGATTCCATATCTCTGAAGATGGAGTATTGGGGTTTAAGGGAAGAATATGTGTTCCGGGCGATGACGAGATCAAGAAGCAAATATTTTTCAAGAGACATAGTGCTCCTTATGCCATGCATCCGAGTACCATGAAAATGTACTAAGACATGAAGAAGTACTTTTGGTGGCCTGGGATGAAAAAGGAGACGACAGAATATGTGGCACACTGCATGACTTGTCAGCAGACAAAGTGTAACGTCCCACTTTTTCAAGACTCAATAATGCGGAAATATAAATGTTTTCATTTAACAAAATGTCTCAAAAACCCATAGAAAAAAAAATATTTTGAAAAGTCGTATGGCCATACTTAACATTTAGTTACAAACATGTTTTATAAAGATTAGAGTGAGCCTAGTTTAGGAAAATTACACAACATTTCCAAAAATAAAAAGGCTTCCCAAAAGGTCGGCCCACATGTACATTTGCAAGGAAGACTGCAGAGCTCACTCCTCTGCCTTGTCCTTGCTCTTACCTACAACATGAAACAACTAGGTAAGCGAAAACGCTTAGTAAGATCAACTTTCAAACAAAGCAGGTAGAGAAATAGGGTTCCGGACCCACCCGGACCCTACACAATCAATTTCAAGAATGCTAAAGCGTCCTGGCAAACTTATGGTCATGCCTGATAACCAAGGATAAATTAATTCAACTACATAAAATAAACCTGCACTCAAAAAAATCCAAGAACAAGCAGATATATTATATCACAACTATATCTTATCAACAAATATATCCTTGCACTCAGAAAAATCCCAGATCAAGCATATATATTATATCACAACATAATTCGAGACCAACGCTCGACAATTTCCAACGATTCATGCGTAACGCGCCCTCCAACATAATTGCTAATCTGTAAAAGAGAACCGAGTCCCCACACTAAGATCTAGCCAATAAATATTCTCATCAAGGGTAACTATCGTGTTACCTAGGGCATCGCTACTTATTCAAGAGTGTAATCCAATTTACACGGTTTTACGGAGACCTCTATGTTAATCAGTGGTGGTGGTGAGCAGTTGCCCCTAGGGATTTCAGCCTCACTCAATCTTGGCAACCCCTAGTATCTCTAGGCACTCTCACTTAATGGCCAATATTCACGGCTGCTATCCGGGAATAACTTATCAGAGCACTTGCTCGGATTCTAACCGTCCAATGATTAAGTAAGCATGAGGGCCCCTAGGTCCCATTTATCTTGGCGCCCCTAGGTTTAACCAACTTATCCTCATCTCATGGCCACTCGTCGCGGTAATGAACCGGACATAAATAAAATCAAGCAGTGTGACGGGGATCAACCGTCTAGGATATGACGAACTTCTACCGTTCATATTTTCTAAATCAGCAGTCACTAGACTAACGTCTCTAAGCAACTTTCTATGACAGCCTATATATGTGCATGTATCCCTATACTAACATACAAGACAATAATCATTTCATGTTGCAGCCATACAATTTAAGTTGACTTACTTGGAGTCCTTAGCGCTCAGCAGGTTTTCACCCTCCAACGTTCAGTCCAGTTACGCTTAGCCAATACTGTAGTTATCCATACAGTATACTCGGATTAATTATGGCACTCATAATTCATTATTATTATTTTGGGCAGTTTGGTCATTTTAATAAAAGTCATTTGTAAGGATTTATAATCCTTATTTGGTTTTAAACCTATTAAGGAAAGTCATACAAAATATTCGAGACTAAACCCTAAGTCTCGGGGAGACCTATCCTAAGGTCTCGATACCTAGGCTCGTGTATCACAATGGTATTTCCCCACAACCCGCTAAAACTCTTATTCTTTCAAGGTATCGCTATTAACCCGCACCTTCGACTAGTCGGTTAAAATATGTAAGATTTTAGCCGGTATTATATCCTGAAAATACAAATAAATTCCTTAATTATTTTTAAAGAAAATAAACTCTTTAAATTTTCCTTTTAGTTTTCTTAAGGTTTTAATATCTAAAAACCGATTTAAGAAAATTGCCTAATTTGTCTTAATTAGGAAAATCGTTATAAATTTCTCATCTTGACTAATTAATTTTCCAAAAGCAATTAATCAATTTTTACTTACTAGAAAAATAATTCATTTAATTATTTTCTCAAAATATAGGGTTTTAAATCCTCTTTTAATTTATTAACTATTAATAAATTAAATCTCTTATTTTTAGAAAGAATAAAAACTCTTTAATAAAAATAATTCATTTAAACTCAAAGGGGTAATTTTAGTGAAAATATGATTTCAAAACTTACCAATTTATATCTTGAAATAAGCAAAATTTTACTTTTTACCTTATGTTCCAAAATCTCATTTTTACACTAAGTGTGAAAAGCCTATTTTTCACATTTTTAACTACATACTTCGTTAGTTCATAACTTGAAATTTACTTACCCAATTGTTACCAAATTTTCCCAATTCCATTTTTGTAATGCAATTTAGGTCTTTGTAAAATCTTAGGTCAAAATGAGCATTTTTGATTGGTGAAATCATTTTCCAACAATGAGGTAAAAATGACCTTATTTTCCAAACTTTGACAGTTAATAACTTTCAAACCGTTCAATATTTTCTTACCAAATTTTACAGTGGAATAATAGGTTATGCCAGCAATATGTCCACAAAATTTTAGAAAAAAATGGGTTCATTTTCCCTATACAGTGGCTGTCCAAACTTGGTTCCGAAAATAAGAATACGAAAAAAACAGTTTTTTACCTAAACTTTGAAATAGCATAACTTAATCATTTTTAAACATTTTTAAGTGTTTCAAAAGCTCAATTTTATGTACTCAATCTCAACAACATCACAGTACAATTTAATTTTACAAAACCAATATACAGAGGCTGCTTGACCCCTTGGAAGTCACAGCTTAAAACATGTTTTGTTTTAGCGTATCCTACAAAACCCTTGGGGGTTTTGGTTCCCATTTTCAAACATCAATACACATGCATCATAAAAATTATTAAACAACTACCATAACCTTATTACATCACCAACAAGAAACTTTAAGCATTAAATATACAAAATAATGCTTAAAACTAAAAACCCTACAACAAAATCATCAAAAGTAAACTTTTTACCTCTTTGGTGTTCTTGCTTAAGGTTTTGGCCTTCCTATTAGCTTTGGCTCCTCCAAAGCCTTTCAAAAACCCTAACCAACTTCCCCCAACAACATAGGTAATTAGCTATTTGAAACTCTATGATTAAAACTTGACAAAAGTCTAGATTAATGAAACCTTACCTTAGGGAAAACTCTTCCTAGACCAAGACTTAGCTTCCAAGTTTCTTTGGTGTTCTTGGGGTTGAAAATGGAGAGAACACTTGAGAGAGTCTTCAAAAATCAGATGAGAGTGAATGAGGGAGGGAGAGTGGTCGGATTTGGGGGTTAGAATGGCTCACACAACTCTTCAAAATATCACAAAACACTTGAGTGCTTTTCTACCCACTTGCCCACTTGACTTCTTAATTAAATGGGAGTTAAACTTTATAAAATTGGGTTCACACCACTCTAAAATAGCACATGGCCGGCCACCCTTTGCCATATATGTGATCATTAATTTTTTTTTTTTATAAAGGTTTCATAAGAAGAAAAGTCCAAATTGGCTTTTGACACCTTTTTTCACTCTTATTAAGTTTTAATCACCAAACTTAACATTAATTAATTTAATTTAATGTCTCTCACATTTAATTTAATTAATCACATAATAAAATTTAACCTAAGGTCCATTCATGGAATAAAATTCCCCATTTCGGCAAAATTAGGCATTTAACACAAAATGCCTTAAAATTTCCATTTTCTTTTAGGTTTATTATTTTTTACCAAACTTTAACTTTTATGAATGTATTTTACGCCCAAAATATACTTTCCATGATTTTTCATTTTATTTTCCATGATTTTACCCGATCAGGGTTTTTGTGTCGGTCCAGGACCGAAAGTCTTATCTTGACTTTTAAAATCACAAAATTCATATTTTGGCTAGCAATAACTCATGGAATACTTACAAACAAAATATAATATTATTTAATTTAATATTCTTAACCCGGGGGAAAAAATCCCGACCCGAGTCGTTTAAAGGTACCCGAAAATGTAGGACGTTACAATACCTACAATTTATAAAGGTTTCATCCTCGAAACTTAAAACAAATGAGGATACAACTCCCTTATCTTGTCTTCTGTTTCCCAGGTTGCCTCTTCAATGCCATAGTTACACCACTGCACCTTTACCAATGGCACCGTCTTGTTGCTCAACACTTTTTCCTTTCGGTCTAGTATCATAACCGGTTTTTCCTCATAGACGAGCTGAGGATCCACGCTCAGCTACTCATAGCTGATTACATGCGAGGGATCACGCATGTATTTTCTCAATAAGGATACATGAAACATGTCATGCACCTTAGACAGGGCGGGCGGAAGAGCTAAACGATAAGCTACTTCCCCGATCCTCTCTATGATTTCGAAAGGTCCAACGAACCTTGGGCTAAGCTTTCCTTTCTTCCCGAATCGCATAGCCCCTCGTAGCGGAGCTACCTTCAGCAGCACGTTATCACCATCCTCAAACACAAGTGGTCTCATGCTTCGATCAGCATATTTACGTTGTCGATCAACCGAAGTTTGCAAGCGTTGCCTTATCCGCCGGATGTCCTCTGTAATCTGATCAACCTCATCCGATCCGAGAAAATTTCTTTCACCGGTCTCGTGCCAATGAATCGGTGATCGACATTTCCTTCCATACAACGCCTCATACGGAGCCATCTTGATGGAATCATGATAGCTGTTATTGTAAGCGAACTCAATCAGTGGAAGCTTCTCATTCCATGACCCTTGAAAGTCGAGCACGCAGGCTCTTAGCATATCTTCCAGGGTCTGAATTGTTCGTTCACTTTGACCGTCTTTTTGCGGGTGGAAAGAAGTGCTAAACTTCATTTTAGTACCCAACCTCGTTTGGATTCTATTCCAGAATGTCGAGGTAAAATGTCCGTCACGATCTGATAAGATAGAGTTGGGTACACCATGCAGTCTCATTATTTCTGCAATGTAAATATCTGCTAACTTATGTGCGCCATAAGTTACCTTGATCGGCAATAAATGAGCGGACATAGTCAGCCTATCCACGATAACCCAAATGGCATCGTGCCCCTTGGGAGTGGTTGGTAGACCTGTGACAAAGTCCATAGTGACCATCTCCCACTTCCATTCCGGAATTTCTAAGGGTTGTAACAATCCGGCTGGCCGTTGATGCTCGGCCGTTGATGCTCAGCCTTTGTCTGCTGACAAGTCAAGTAGTGTGCCACATATTCTACCGTCTCCTTTTTCATCCCAGGCCACCAAAAGTGTAACGACCCCAAATTCGGTATTAAGGCTTAAGGGCCTGGAGTAGTGTGCCTAGAGGGCATAATGGGATTCTGTGTGTGACTTTTATGAATTTAACGCATGATTATGATTTAATGCACGTTATATGACTATTTGATTAATTGTGATGCATGACTATGTGAATTAGTATGCATGTAGACCTGATTGAGCATATTTGTAATTTGGCCATGTTGGGCATGACTATGTTGATACCTGTGATCTATGACTCGAGGCGATCCTAGAATGAGCGGGTTAGCGGAAAGTCAAAGCGGGAGCCTGTACCCGGCTTGGGTTAAGCCTGGGGAGTTTAATTGAGAATTTGGGAATATATTTGATGATTAATCAGGTATTGGGTAGCGAGTGGGAATTATTAGGAACACTTGAGGAATTAGTGGGAATTTGGGTAATATGACTAAAATACCCCTTTATGGACATAAAGGTTTAGAATTAGTAAGGGAGGGCATTTTGGTCATTAGGCTTGTAAGAGATAAATTAAAGAAGGGCTTTATACTTAGTGGTTTTAGTAGAGAAAAGTAATAGGCTGAAAAGAAAGAAAGAAAGAAGAGAAAAGAAAAGAGAGGGAAAGCTGAAGGGTTTTGTCCAAGAACGGTTTGTGGCTCTCCCAACCTAATTCCTTCATTTTTCTTGGAGTCAAGCTCAGTGGAGAGCTAGGGTAGGTTGAGCATCAAGGATCCTAAGCTAGGCTTGAGGATTGGCAAGGGGTTAGCAAGATCACATTTGAATTTGAGGTAAGTTCTTGGGGATTTTCTGTTTTAGGGTTTGACTGGTTTTGAGTTGTGTTTTGAGCTAAATGGATGGGGTTTTCGGGGAAAACAGGTCAAGGTTGTGAAGGTGCAAGCCAAGGAGGTCTAGGGTTCGATTCAAGGTCAAAATTCCACCCACAGTATGATTTCTAAGACCCTATCCTTGTTGTTTGAGTGATTTTCTGGTTTTTGGGTTCATTGTGTTAGATTTTGAGTTGTGGGTTGCTTGAGCTTGGGATTGAGTTCATGGGGTGCTTGGGATGAGTGTGAGGTGTGGTTGTGTGTGTTTTTGGGTTTGGAAAAGGTTTGGGCAAGATTGGTGTTGAAATGGGAGAAGAAAATCGCAAAATGCGATTTTGGGTTTGGTCTGGCTGCAACTAGCGCTACAGCACTAGTCAGGGGGCGCTGTAGCGCTAGCCCCTGTTCTGGTGGGGTGGTTCTGCTTGTAGCGCTACAGCGCCCTCTTTTGAGCGCTGTAGCGCTGCACTGTTCACAGAGGGGATTTTTGGGCTTTTGTGAAGGGATTTTGACCTAGGGTTTGGGGCTTGATTCCGCCACTTTGTTTTGGGGATCTAGGACTTCCCGGGGGCTCGGGATTAGTCCCGAGGCTAGGTTTTGGTCTTGGGATTTGGTGATGACTTTGACTTATGGATTTTGCTTAGGTAAGCGCTAGGGCTCGGGTAAGATCGTGCCCAAGGAGTCAGGTTGATCAAGGCTACTGAATCTAAAGGTAAGAAAACTGTAACACCCGAGACTAGGGCATGGCCCCACTGTGTGATTGCAGGGCATGGCCCTAGATTGTATTATGTGCAAATTTTTAACCTTAAATGAATCATGATGTGTGTGAATGATTATTTCGAATGTACTATATGTGTGATTATAATGAAATGAACGGCAAGGGCCGAGTGTGGCGTAGGCCGGGTACGGCCATGGGGCCGAAAGTAACACTCAGCACATGGGATGCTTATAGTCAGGGTGGGACCCCAGGGATACATGAGTTATCCTCGCGGTGAGAACCGAAACCCCAGGCTTTGGTAAGGCCTCTGGGGCGGCATGGCCGTACTTGTTTATTATGATGGTTTTCCTATTTATCAGTGAATTACGCCAGCTATATGTTTTGCATATGTTATGTACTATTTGGGTTTTCTTGCTGGGCTTCGGCTCACGGGTGCTCCGTGTGGCAGGTAAAAGCAAGGAGTCAGTCAACCGGCCATGAGTATGGAGAGCGTGGGGGCGGCGCGTACATGTTCGGCCTGCCCAACTGCTTTGGTTGGGGGCATTTTGTATATGGCTGTATTAAACCATTCTTTTGATAACTGATCAAGTGTAAATCTATTTTTGAGTTGTAAATATTTTGTAAACCTTATTTTGGGATCCCAGATGTTTTACATTTAACGTTTTCAATGAAACTAAACATTTTCAAGAGTACAGCCTTAAACTCTGGTTTATTCACACTTTTGATTTTAGAAACCACTTAGAGTTAGTCAAAAGCACGATTTCTATTTTAAACTCACTAAGTAACGGCTCTAAGGTAGTAGGGCGTTACAAAAAGTACTTCTTCAAGTCTTGGTACATTTTTGTGGTACCCGGATGCATGGCATAAGGAGCATTATGTCCTTCGAAAAAGATCTGCTTCTTGATCTCGTCATCATCAGGAACACATATTCTTCCCTTGAACCCCAATACTCCATCCTCGGAGATATGGAATCCTGGTCGCCCCTCGTTCCTCACTTTGTGCATCAATCCTTGAACCCAAGGATCGACTAACTGCCCGCCTCTTACAGCTTCCATAATGGTAGGCTCGATAGAAAGATTAGCCAATTGACCAACTACTATCTCTAAATCCAAGGTAGCAAGGTCGGCTTGTAACTGCGGCGAAATTTCCTTCACTGTCATCACATAAGCACCTGGATGTCGACTCAATGCATCTGCCACCTTGTTTGCTTTTCCCGGGTGGTACAGAATGTCCCAGTCATAGTCGTTAAATAGTTCCAACCATCGACGCTGTCTCATATTCAATTCCTTCTGAGTGAAGAAATACTTCAGGCTTTTGTGATCAATGTAGATGTCGCAGTGTACCCCGTATAGGTAGTGCCTCCATATTTTTAGAGCAAAAACCACTGCTGCAAGCTCCAGGTCATGAGTGGGATAGTTCTTCTCATAATTCTTTAGTTGTTGAGAAGCATAAGAAATTACTTTTCCGTGCTGCATCAGCATTGCCCCCAACCCTCGGCCTGAGGCATCACTATAAATAGAATATCCCTTTGTGCCATTGGGGATTGTCAGCACTGGGGCAGTCGTCAATCTTGTTTTCAGCTCCTGAAAACTCTCCTCACACTTGTTAGTCCATTCATATTTGATGTTTTTTGCGGGTAAGGGCAGTCATTGGTGTGGCTATTTTGGAAAATCCTTCCCCAAATCGCCGGTAGTATCCCGCTCACCCCAGAAAACTTCTAACCTCATGCGCATTTTTCGGAGGTTTCCACTGCTTAACAGCTTCTATCTTGGCGAGATCTGCTGAAATTTCATTTCCCGACACTCTGTGCCCCAGAAAACTTACTTTCTCTAGCCAGAATTCGCACTTCGAAAACTTAGCGTAAAGCTTTTCGTCTCGCAGACACTGGAGGACCAGTAACAGATGTGTTGCATGCTCTTCCTGGCTTTTTGAGTATATCAGAATATCGTCAATGAACACGACGACAAACTTATCCAAATACTCGTGAAATACTCGGTTCATGAGATCCATGAATGCAGCAGGCGCATTGGTTAGTCCAAAGGACATCTCTAAGAACTCGTAGTGGCCGTAGTGCGTTCGGAAGGCCGTCTTTGGTATATCCATCTCCTTAACCTTGAGCTGATGATAGCGTGATCGCAGGTCTATTTTGGAAAATACTGAGGCTCCTTGTAGTTGATCGAAAAGATCGTCGATCGTCGATCCTCGGTAATGGATATCGATTCTTGATCGTCACTTTTTTCAACTCCCGATAGTCAATGCACATTCTCATAGTACCGTCTTTCTTCTTAAAGAATAAGATCGGGGCTCCCCATGGAGAATGGCTTGGCCTTATGAACTTCTTGTCCAGTAACTCTTGCAGTTGTGACTGCAACTCCTTGAGTTCAGCTGGTGCCATTCTGTAAGGAGTCTTTGAGATCGGTGCAGTTCCCGGAATCAACTCTATCTCAAACACAATCTCTCAGTCTGGTGGAATCCCTGGGAGATCTTCAGGAAATACATCAGAAAACTTGCACACAACCGGTACATCCAATGGTTGTTGACTCATTTCTTTATCCTTATCCACTATGTTTGCCAGAAAACCGATGCACCCGTCACTCAACATTTTTCTCGCCTTTATCGCAGAAATCATGGGACACTTCTTTTCTCTTGATGTACCCTTGAACTCGAATGGTTCTTCTCCTTCTGGGGTGAAGACCACTTTTCTGCGCTTGTAATTGATAACTGCTCCATATTTGGTTAACCAATCCATCCCAAATATGACATCATATTCATGTAGGTCCAAGACTAACAGATCCACCATTAGCTCACAATTTTCAACCCAAACTGGTATGGCTCTAACCCATGTTCGCACCAGCATATCCTCACCCGAAGGCAAGGATACCCCACAAATAACAGGCATAGGCTCAGGAATTCTATTTAATTTTTCCACAAAAGATGCAGATACAAAATAATGTGATGCACCAGTATCCATTAATGCATATGCTGAGGTTTGGGCGATAGAAATCTGACCTGACACCATATCAGATGGCCCAGCTCCTTTGTCGCTTTGTGTAATCGCATAAACTCGAGGCGGAGCTCCAATTTGTTTATGTTGGTCATTTCCATTGCCCTTGGCTGGCATTCGAAAATCCTTAGCAAAGTGCCCTGGCTTTACACAGTTAAAACAGACCCCGCACTCGCCCCGATGGCGGCGGTTACACTTGTTGCACAGTGGCCATTGTTCAAACTCACGTCTCGGCTGTTTGTTGTGACTAGCCATTGCCTGATTAGGAGGTCCCCCTTTTCTTTTCTTATTTCCCCCAAAAATCGGTCTTGTGCCTCTTGGATTGTTTGTTCGCTCCGAGTTCTGGCCGAACCTTGGATTGAACCTTCCCCTTGGGCCATTCTGATTGGCCTGAAACTATCAGAGGTTGTTGGAAGTGTACCTCCTGTCTTCGTTCTTCTGTGGATCTGGCTTGTCTGATACGGCCCAAGACTCTTGGCGAAGAGCCTGTTCCACAGCTTCAGCATACGTCTCTGGGCCAGTTTTACCAGTGTCTACACACCTGGCAATGCCTCTGCGTAGGCCCTTCATAAAACTCCAGGTCTTATTCTCTTCAGTGCTCACCTGGTTCTTCGCAAACCTAGACAGTTGGTCAAATTTTCGAACGTAGTCCTGCACGCTCGATGCTCCCTGCTTCAGATTAGTGAACTCATTCACTTTGTGCTCAATCATTGCCTTACTAAAGTACTTGCCATTGAACAAGGTCAAGAACTCTAGCCATTCCATCTCGCCAACGTTATGCCCTTTCTTGGCTGCGTCCCACCAGATGCGGGCATCTTTTCAGAGTACCTTCTCTCTCTCAGTAGTTCCAATGAAGTCGAAGATTCTTTCCAAAATACTAATCCATTCCTTTGCCATTGAAGGGTTACTGCTCCCCTCGAATATAGGTGGGTTTTGGTTGCCGAACCTTCCTGATATAGGTTTTGCTTGGGCAGCTCTTGGCGCTTCTACTGGATGTATAGGTTGCTCAATGATAACCTGCGGGCCAAGGTTTTGTTCTTCATTGTTTCCAGGTGGTACTTCGTCGTTCTGAGAATTGTTGGGTGGCATGGGGAGTCGTCCCAGAAGGGTGTTAAATCTTTCAGCTTGGAGGGCATCAGCGTCCTCCTGCCTCTTTTGCCCTCTTTCTATTTGAGCTCCCTGCGTCTCCACTAGCCTTTGCAGATTGTTCATCTACTCGGCTATCTCGCAAACTCTATCAGCTTGGTTTGGAGCTCTAGCGGCAGGCGCGTTCTGAGCTCTATCAGCAGGTGCGGCCTGGCCTCGACCAGCAACACCCCTTCCTCTTTGAGCTCTTGTCCTTGTCAATTGTTTGATTTCAATCAAAAGCTCTTAAGTGCATAAGGACGAGAAGTTAATATTGACACAGATAGTTAATCAACCTAATTAAGCACACCAAACATATCAAGCACAACAAGCAATCAACACTTTTTAACAAAAGTTAGCAACTTCATTTCATAACCTATACCATATACAACAACGTTTGAAGTTTGGGTTGGCAAGTCTAAGGGATTTACAAAATTAGCCCTAAAAAAATGGACTTATATCCCTACTAGACCAGTTACTAATTTCCTTAATTATATACAAGGTAGGTACATATTTCAAAAGTAGGTGGGTTTCTAACACCTATGCAGTTCCTAACACCTAGTCGGTGTCGCTGTCAACAGCCATATCAGAACCTCCATCTGGATCCTCCTCGGGTTCTTCATTAGCCACTTCCTCCATTGGCGGGTTCTCAGCTACAACTACACCAAAGTCCTACAACTACACCAAAGTCCTACAACCTAGTAGGTTTGCAAGGTCTTTACAAAAAGTATCAACAAGACCTTCACAACATAACCTAATCTAAGTTGTCCATCATCATATCCAAATCTATGTCGGTATCCTCGTCAGACTGCTCGGGATCCTCCTCTGGCTCTACTGAAAACTTCTGTCATGTACTGCGTACATTGCCAAATGGCTCGCCAATGTCGTCATTCGTACTCAAAGTGGCAAGGAATTCTCATCGTTAAAGAGTCTATAGAAAATTGATTCTAGGCGAAGGGATCATGGGTAGTTTTCCAATCATAGGGTCACCTATCTCAGGTATATCGACCATAACCTAAAATTTATAGAATGGAGGTAAATAAAAAGAAAACAACACACTAAAGGAAGACACAGTACTAACAGTGAGTGCTGGTCTATCTTTGCGAAATGTACATGTGGGTTGTCTAAAGAACCGGCTCAACTCGAGCTCTGATACCAACTGTAACGTCCCACTTTTTCAAGACTCAATAATGCGGAAATATAAATGTTTTCATTTAAAAAAATGTCTCAAAAACCCATAGAAAAAAAAACTTTTTAAAAAGTCGTATGGCCATACTTAACATTTAGTTACAAACATGTTTTATAAAGATTAGAGTGAGCCTAGTTTAGGAAAATTACACAACATTTCCAAAAATAAAAAAGCTTCCCAAAAGGTCGGTCCACATGTACATTTGCAAGGAAGACTCCAGGGCTCACTCCTCTGCCTTGCCCTTGCTCTTACCTACAACAAGAAACAACTAGGTAAGCGAAAACGCTTAGTAAGATCAACTTTCAAACAAAGCAGGTAGAGAAATAGGGTTCCGGACCCACCCGGGCCCTACACAATCAATTTCAAGAACGCTAAAGCGTCCTGGCAAACTTATGGTCATGCCTGATAACCAAGGATAAATTAATTCAACTACATAAAATAAACCTGCACTCAGAAAAATCCCAGAACAAGCAGATATATTATATCACAACTATATCTTATCAACAAATATATCCCTGCACTCAGAAAAATCCCAGAACAAGCAGATATATTATATCATAATGTAATTCGAGACCAACGCTCGACAATTTCCAACGATTCATGCGTAACACGCCCTCCAACATAATTGCTAATCTGTAAAAGAGAACCGAGTCCCCACACTAAGATCTAGCCAATAAATATTCTCATCAAGGGTAACTATCGTGTTACCTAGGGCATCGCTACTTATTCAAGAGTGTAATCCAATTTACACGGTTTTACGGAGACCTCTATGTTAATCAGTGGTGGTGGTGAGCAGTTGCCCCTAGGGTGTTCAGCCTCACTCAATCTTGGCAACCCTTAGTATCTCTAGGCACTCTCACTTAATGGCCAATATTCACGGCTGCTATCCGGGAATAACTTATCAGAGCACTTGCTCGGATTCTAACCGTCCAATGATTAAGTAAGCATGAGGGCCCCTAGGTCCCATTTATCTTGGCGCCCCTAGGTTTAACCAGCTTATCCTCATCTCATGGCCACTCGTCGCGGTAATGAACCGGACATAAATAAAATCAAGCAGTGTGACGGGGATCAACCGTCTAGGATATGACGAACTTCTACCGTTCATATTTTCTAAATCAGCAGTCACTAGACTAACGTCTCTAAGCAACTTTCTATGACAGCCTATATATGTGCATGTATCCCTATACTAACATACAAGACAATAATCATTTCATGTTGCAGCCATACAATATAAGTTGACTTACTTGGAGTCCTTAGCGCTCAGCAGGTTTTCACCCTCCAACGTTCAGTCCAGTTACGCTTAGCCAATACTGTAGTTATCCATACAGTATACTCGGATTAATTATGGCACTCATAATTCATTATTATTATTTTGGGCAGTTTGGTCATTTTAATAAAAGTCATTTGTAAGGATTTATAATCCTTATTTGGTTTTAAACCTATTAAGGAAAGTCATACAAAATATTCGAGACTAAACCCTAAGTCTCGGGGAGACCTATCCTAAGGTCTCGATACCTAGGCTCGTGTATCACAATGGTATTTCCCCACAACCCGCTAAAACTCTTATTCTTTCAAGGTATCGCTATTAACCCGCACCTTCGACTAGTCGGTTAAAATATGTAAGATTTTATCCGGTATTATATCCTGAAAATACAAATAAATTCCTTAATTATTTTTAAAGAAAATAAACTCTTTAAATTTTCCTTTTAGTTTTCTTAAGGTTTTAATATCTAAAAACCGGTTTAAGAAAATTGCCTAATTTGTCTTAATTAGGAAAATCGTTATAAATTTCTCATCTTGACTAATTAATTTTCCAAAAGCAATTAATCAATTTTTACTTACTAGAAAAATAATTCATTTAATTATTTTCTCAAAATATAGGGTTTTAAACCCTCTTTTAATTTATTAACTATTAATAAATTAAATCTCTTATTTTTAGAAAGAATAAAAACTCTTTAATAAAAATAATTCATTTAAACTCAAAGGGGTAATTTTAGTGAAAATATGATTTCAAAACTTACCAATTTATATCTTGAAATAAGCAAAATTTTACTTTTTACCTTATGTTCCAAAATCTCATTTTTACCTAACTGTGAAAAGCCTATTTTTCACATTTTTAACTACATACTTCGTTAGTTCATAACTTGAAATTTACTTACCCAATTGTTACCAAAATTTCCCAATTCCATTTTTGTTATGCCATTTTGGTCTTTGTAAAATCTTAGGTCAAAATCAGCATTTTTGATTGGTGAAATCATTTTCCAACAATGAGGTAAAAATGACCATATTTTCAAGTCCTTATTTTTTCCAAACTTTGACAGTTAATAACTTTCAAACCGTTCAATATTTTCTTACCAAATTTTACAGTGGAATAATAGGTTATGCCAGCAATATGTCCACAAAATATTAGAAAAAACTGGGATCATTTTCCCTATACAGTGGCAGTCCAAACTTGGTTCCGAAAATAAGAATACGAAAAAAACAGTTTTTTACCTAAACTTTGAAATAGCATAACTTACTCATTTCTAAACATTTTTTAGTGTTTCAAAAGCTCAATTTTATGTACTCAATCTCAACAACATCACAGTACAATTTAATTTTACAAAACCAATATACAGTGGCTGCTTGACCCCTTGGAAGTCACAGCTTGAAACATGTTTTGTTTTAGGGTATCCTACAAAACCCTTGGGGGTTTTGGTTCCCATTTTCAAACATCAATACACATGCATCATAAAAATTATTAAACAACTACCATAACCTTATTACATCACCAACAAGAAACTTTAAGCATTAAATATACAAAATAATTCTTTAAACTAAAAACCCTACAACAAAATCATCAAAAGTAAACTTTTTACCTCTTTGGTGTTCTTGCTTAAGGTTTTGACCTTCCTATTAGCTTTGGCTCCTCCAAAACCTTTCAAAAACCCTAACCAACTTCCCCCAACAACATAGGTAATTAGCTATTTGAAACTCTATGATTAAAACTTGACAAAAGTCTAGATTAATGAAACCTTACCTTAGGGAAAACCCTTCCTAGACCAAGACTTAGCTTCCAAGTTTCTTTGGTGTTCTTGGGGTTGAAAATGGAGAGAACACTTGAGAGAGTCTTCAAAAATCAGATGAGAGTGAATGAGGGAGGGAGAGTGGTCGGATTTGGGGGTTAGAATGGCACACACAACTCTTCAAAATATCACAAAACACTTGAGTGCTTTTCTACCCACTTGCCCACTTGACTTCTTACTTAAATGGGAGTTAAACTTTATAAAATTGGGTTCACACTACTCTAAAATAGCACATGGCGGGCCACCCTTTGCCATATATGTGATCATTAAATTTTTTTTTTTATAAAGGTTTCATAAGAAGAAAAGTCCAAATTGGCTTTTGACACATTTTTTCACTCTTATTAAGTTTTAATCACCAAACTTAACATTAATTAATTAAATTTAATGTCTCTCACATTTAATTTAATTAATCACATAATAAAATTTAACCTAAGGTCCATTCATGGAATAAAATTCCTCATTTCGGCAAAATTAGGCATTTAACACAAAATGCCTTAAAATTTCCATTTTCTTTTAGGTTTATTATTTTTGACCAAACTTTAACTTTTATGAATGTATTTTATGCCCAAAATATAATTTCCATGATTTTTCATTTTATTTTCCGAGATTTTACCCGATCAGGGTTTTTGTGTCGGTCCAGGACCGAAAGTCTTATCTTGACTTTTAAAATCACAAAATTCATATTTTGGCTAGCAATAAATCATGGAATACTTACAAACAAAATATAATATTATTTAAAATAATATTCTTAACTCGGGGGAAAAAATCCCGACCCGAGTCGTTTAAAGGTACCCGAAAACGTAGGACGTTACACGAAGGCCGAGCATCAACGGCCAACCAGATTGTTACAACGCTTAGATATTCCAGAGTGGAAGTGGGAGATGCTCACTATGGACTTTGTCACAGGTCTACCAACCACTCCCAAGGGGCACGATGCCATTTGGGTTATCGTAGATAGGCTGACTAAGTCTACTCATTTCTTGCCAATCAAGGTAACTTATGGGGCACATAAGTTAGCATGGTGTACCCAACTACATCGTATTAGATCGCGACGGACGTTTTACCTCGACATTCTGGAATAGAATCCAAACGAGGTTGGGTACTAAACTGAAGTTTAGCACTTCTTTCCACCTGCAAACAGACGATCAAAGTGAACGAACAATTCAAACCCTGGAAGATATGCTAAGAGCCTGCATGCTCGACTTTCAAGGGTCATGGAATGAGAAGCTTCCACTGATAGAGTGCACTTACAATAATAGCTATCATGACTTTTGGTCTTGGACCGACACAAAAACCCTGATCAGGTAAAAATCTCGAAAAATAAAATGAAAAACTATGGCAAATATATTTTGGGCATAAAATACATTCATAAAAATTAAAGTTTTGTCAAAAATAATAAACCTAAGGGAAAATGGAAATTTTAGGGCATTTTGTGTTAAATGCTTGATTTTACCGAAATGGGGAATTTTATTCCATGAATGGGCCTTAGGTTAAATTTTATTGTGTGATTAATTAAATTAAATGTGAGAGACATTTAATTTAATTCTTATGTGTTAAGTTTTAATAAGAGTTAAAAAGGTTATAGGAAGTCAAATTGGATTTTTCTTCTAAGGAATTATTTATTTATATATAAAAAAAAAGGAAGATCACATATATAATATATGTGGTGGCCGGCCATGTGAAGAATTAAATTGGGATGACAAAATTTTAATTGATTTTAATCCCATTTTAAATATTAGGGATAATGTCAAGTGGGTAGTAAAATAATTGAGTATTTTAGGAGATAGTAAAGAGCTGTATAAACTCTTCTAACCATACCAAAAACCGACCCCCAGTCTTTCTCAATTACTCTCATCTTTTTTTGAAAACTCTCTCAATGTTTTCTCTCCACCTTCAACATCAAGAACACTAAGGAGTTGGAAGCTAAGCCCTTGTCTAGGAAGGGTTTTCCCTAAGGTAAAGTTTCAATAAACTAGACTTTTGTCAAATTTTAACCATAGATTTTCAAATAACTAATTATCTATGTTGTTGGGGAGAGTTGGTTAGGGTTTTTGAAAGGTTTTTAAGGAGCCAAAGTTATTGGGAAGATCCAAACCTTAAGCAAGAACAACAAAGAGGTAAAAAGTTTACTTTTTATGAATTTTGTTATAGGGTTTTTACTTTTTAAGCATTATTTTGTAAAAAGTTTCTTATTGGTGATGTACTAAGGTTATGGTAGTATTTTTATAATTTCTATGATGCTTGTGTATTGATTTTTGAAAATAGGGACCAAAAAACCAATGGTTTTGTTGGAAACCTTAAAACAAAATACATGTTTTGAGCTGTGACTTCCAAGGGGTCAAGCATCCACTGTATATTGATTTTGTAAAATTTAATTGTGCTTTGATGTTTTTGAGATTGAGTACATAAAATTGAGCTTTTGAAACACTCAAAAATGTTTAAAAATGAGTGAGTTATGCTATTTCAAAGTCTAGGTAAAAAACTGTTTTTTCGTATTCTTAATTTCAAGACCAAGTTTGGACCGCCACTGTATAGGGAAAATGAACCCAGTTTTTTCTAGACTTTGGTGAACATATTCTTGGCATAACATAGTATTCCACTGTAAAATTTGGTAAGAAAATATTGAACAGTTTGAAAGTTATTAACTGTCAAAGTTTGCAAAAAAATAAGGACTTGAAAATAAGGTCATTTTTACCTCATTGTTGGAAAATAATTTCACCAATAAAAAATGCTCATTTTGACCTAAGATTTCACAAAGACCTAAATAGCATATCAAAAATGGAATTGAGAAATTTTGGTAACAATTGGGTAAGTAAATTTAATGTTATGAACTAACAAAGTATGTAGTTCAAAATGTGAAAAATAGTCTTTTCACACTTAGTATAAAAAAAAAATGAGATTTTGGAACTTAAGGAAAAAGTAAAATTTTGCTTATTGTAAGATATAAACTTAGTAAGACTTGAAAACATATTTTCACTAAAATTACCATTTTGAGTTGAGTGTGAATTATTTTTATTAAATAATTTTTATTCTTTTTAAAAATAAAACATTTAATTTATTATTAGTTAATAAATTAAAAGATGGTTTAAAGCCCTATATTTTAAGAGAATGATAAAGTGAATTATTTTTCTAGTAAGTAAACTTGATTAATTGATTTTGAAAAATTAACTAGTCAAGATGGGATATTTTTAACGGTTCTCCTAATTAAGACAAATTAGGCAATTTTCTTAAAACGTTTTTAGAGATTAAAACCTTAAGAAAAAAAATAAAATGAAAATTAAGAGTTTATTTTCATGAAAAATAATTAAGGAATTTAATTAGTATATTCTGGATATAATACCGGCTAAAATCTTCTATATATTTTAACCGACTTGTTGAAAGTACGGATCAATAGTGATGCGTTTAAAGAACAAGATTTTTAGCGGAATGTGGGATACCACTAATGTGATACCCAAGCCTAGGTATTGAGACCATAGGATAGGTCTCCCCGACACTTAGGGTTTAGTCTCAAATATTTTGTATGAATTTCCTTAATGGGTATAAAACCAAATAAGGATCATAAATCCTTAAAAATAATTTTTATTAAAATGACCAAACCGCCAAAATAATAATAATGAATTATGAGTGTCATAATTAATCTGAGTATACTGTATGGATAACTACAGTATTGGCTAGTGTAACTGGACTGAATGTTGGAGGGTAAAAACCTGTTGAGTGCTAAGGACTCCATGTAAGTCAACTTATATTGTGTGGCTGCAACATGAAACAACTATGTATTGTATGTCAGTATAGGAACACATGCACATATATACACTTTCGTAGAAAGTTGCTTAGAGACGTTAGTCTATTGAGTGCTGATTTAGAAAATATGAACGGTAGATATCCGTCATTTCCTAGACGGCTGATCCCTGTCACACTGCTTGATTTTATTATGTCTGGCTCATTACTGTGACAAGTGGCCAAGAGGTGAAGATTGCTGGTTAAACCTAGGGGCGCTAAAATGAATGGTACCTAGGGGCCCTCATGCTTACTTAATTAGTGAACGGTTAGAACCCGAGCAAGTGCTCTGATCAGTTATTCTCGGATAGGAGTCGTGAATATTGGCCATTTAGTGAGAGTGCCTAGAGATACTAGGGGTTGCCAAGTTTGAGTGAGGTAGAACACCCTAGGGGTAACTGCTCACCAGCACCATTGATTAACATAGAAGTCTCTGTAAACTCGTGCAATTTCGATTACACTCTTGGATAAGTAGTGATGCCCTAGGTAACTTGATGGTTACCCTTGTGAGGGATTTACTCTTGGATACATAGCGATGCCCTAGGTAACATGATAGTTACCCTTGATGGGGATATTTATTAGCTAGATCTTGGTGTTGAGACTCAGTTCTCTCTTACAGATTAACATTTATGCTAGAGGGCATGTTATGCCCGAATTGTTGGAAATTGTCAAGCGTTGATCTCGAATTATATATTGATATATTGTATGTGCTTGCTCTGGGATTTCCTGAGTGCATGGATATATTTGTTGATAAGATATAGTTGTGATATTATATCTGCTTGCTCTGGGATTTCCTAAGTGCATGAATTTATCTGGTTATATGAAATAAATTGTCATTGGTTATCAGGCATGACCATAAGTTTGCCAGGATGGATCCGGAACCCTAATTCTCTGCATGCTTTTGTTTTAAAGTTGAACTTACTAAGCATTTTCGCTTACCTAGTTGTTTCCTATTTTAGGTAAGAACAAGGGCAAGGCAAAGCAATGAGCACTGAAGTCTACCTTGCAAATGTACATGTTGACCGACCTTTTGGGAAGCTGTTTTATTTTCAGAAATGTTGTGTAATTTTCCTAAACTAGGCTCACTCCACTCTTTACAAAATATGTTTGTAATTAAATGTTAAGTATGGTCATACGACTTTTAAAAGGTATTTTTTATATGGGTTTTTGAGACATTTTGTTAAATGAAAACATTTATATTTTTGCATTATCGAGTCTTGAAAATCTGGGTCGTTACAGTGCTGGGGCCGGCTATAAGACCATGGGACACGACCCAAGGCCGCTGGGCCTGGATGTTATACCATTAACAGAAGTGTGGTTCACACTTAATCATTTTTATTGATTGATGAGTTTGGTTTACATATTTGACTGAGTTGAATATTAGTGTTGGTTGGTTGTTTATATTCTATTGTTAATTGAATCTAATGATTTATGGTTACTTCTTTTATATTGTTTCCTAGTGTGCATGTTGGTTTAATTTTTCTTGCTGAGCCTTGGCTCACGGGTGTTACGTGGTGCAGGTAAGGGAAAGGGATAGCTAGACCAGCAATGAGTTGGAGAGCTCCAGGGATGGTGCGTAAATATGCAGCCTGCTCGATCGCCACAGTCAGGATAACTTGGAAGAAACTAGGGCTAAACCCTATTTTGCCGCTTATGACGGCTAAGTTGTATTCTATTTGTCTTTTACAAGTTTGTAAACTTATTTTGGGATCCTTTGTGTAAATTTAATATTTTAATGAAAAATAACCATTTTTTGGACCAAATCTTTTAATACTCGACCTTGACTTAGTATTTAGTTACATATTTAAGTTCAAATGACTTGTTTAGCAAGTTAAGCACCATTTTAAACAAACAGTGTAACGGTCTAGTTATCTAGGTACATATTCTTTGGTTTTATCATTGTTAATTATCAGTAACTTGCTTACTTGACTTATAGTTATTATTTCTAGTACAATTTAACTATAAAAATATAGTGATTTTAATAATCATGCTTCATTAAAGTAGCATTTAAGAGATACAAACACTTTTGTAATCTTTTATGATTATTAAATTGTTTCACTAAATGACGTCATGGAAAATTTTCAATTTATTCACATAACCACTTGTGAATCCCAACTTTTAAGTCTTTGTTGTTTTACAATCAAACATGTACAGGGTATAACAAGTGTTAAAATTATAGACATAATAAAGACGATAATGATCACTCATTATCTATTTAATCTTATCTAATATGATTATATCCATTTCTAAAATACTAATTTTGCTTAGCATTCTAGTTGTATGTGAGTTAGGTTTGAATTTCAAGTTCACATGCAAATTACTTGAATTCCAAATTCGAGTTTAGACTTCCTTTTGATCAGATCAAACAAGTCTATAAGTGTAAAGCACCCTATTCTATTACTTTGTAAAAACGTCTTTTCTCTCATAAATAAATAGAAATATCACATAACATATGACATTCAGTGGGGCCTAGATAATACATGCAAGTTGGGACCAATAGTTTAAAATAAAAATAAAGTGTTCTTATGCAATGTTTAAAGAAAATAAAAATTTATGTCCCACTGATAAGTTTAAAACTTGTAACGACCCACTAATCTAGACTATTTGGACCATTAACGAAACTATACATAAAATCCTTAAAAGAACTTACATTTGTGAAAATACCATAATTTTATTAAGTAACTTAACAAAAATAAGAGTTACTTACAAAGTAAATACCAAAAAGGATATGGGATCCCATTGTCTTTAAAACAAAAACATAATTTAAAATAATAAGACATTACATAATTAGTGCGGAAAATACATGTAAAAAGACATAAAACCGAAACTACATCCTCGAATCGAATAACACTCGGCCCCTTGACTCCATTCATCATCGATACACACCCTCTAAGCAACACGAATCTTTCCGCCTCTAAAGCTTATTTCCTGCACATAAACAGAAAGCAATGAGCCTAATGCCCAGCAAGGAAAAATCTAACACATAGTCATAAACATAAACATAATTTCATAATAACGTAAAGACATATCATAACACATAATTCACTTATTATAATGGCCATTATTACTTGGGGTCCCATAGACTAAACAAGCTTATGCCCATGAGATTAGTAGGGTCCTACCAGCTAAATAGGCATATGCCCACAATCTTTTTGGGGTCTTGTTAGTCAAATAGGGCATAAGCCCAAGCCTACAACAAACACATGCATAACAAATTCATAACACATTCATAACATATCATAACATAACACATAAGATAACATAAACATAAACATATAGATTCTAGCCTATTTTCCTTACCAAAGTTACCGGGATAAAATGGACTGAGTTGGGACATTTTGGAACACTCCTAAAACCATAATGAACAAGAGTGAGTCTAAAGAAAGGAGATGAAAAGAAAGAGAATAGGAAGACTAAACCATTAAAAGAAAATATGCTTACCACAACTTAAGTGCTTAAGAACTTGGATTCCCTAACCAAAATAAGAATGAGGTTAGGAAATTGAGTAGAAGACTAAGAAAGGATACATAATACAGAAAGGAACTAGAGTTTTGGTTACCTCAAAGATTTGCAAGATCAATCTAACCTCCACCGAAATACTATAGAACTCACTTCCCAAAGTGTTTGATAAGCTTATGATGTTTAAGCTTATAGTTTTTCCCCAAACCAGGTGTTTACACTCTCACACTCACTTAACACTAGCAGCTTCTGAACTTAGAGCAAATGGTGAATAATGGCTGGGTACTAGGTCCTATTTATAGAGTTTGGTAATGAAAATATCTTGATTTTACTTGAATAAAAATAAGGGCTTTTTAGGTGAAAATCATTTGAATAATCGTTCAGCAGAGGCTGAAGACTCGTTCAAAAGATGCTGGACTGTTGAAGGAGTTTGAATGGCTGAAAGGAAATTAATTCAAAAACATTTGAAAACATACTGGAGGAGGCGATATATCTCCCCCTGTAGGCGATATATCGCCTGGGCCAGTATGCCCGAGGCGACCGTGCATCGTTTCGTGTTTTCCGTATCTACGTGCTGCGATATATCGCCCCCTATAGCTGCGATATATCGGCACACGCTGAATATTTAAACACAAAATTACACATTTTTAGCTAAGTTTGAATGGAGTAAACAGCCTTGACTAAGCCTTTTAACGTATTCAAAGCTGCTGACTGACCCTATATCATTCAAACTTTACCCTTATTTAATTTATCCTCCAAAATACTTAATCCTTAATTACCATTCATAACATGTGCTTAAAATCCTATTGGTTGATGTCTAAACCTTATAATATAATAAATATAATCCTTAATATCAGTCATATTAATCAAACCTTAGGTTATACTTAATATTCTTAAACTATAGGTTAAACTTAGAAAATCTATAAGTACTACTATAAGTGTCCAAATAATTCCCGGTCTGAACCAAAAATCCATAGTAACAAAGATAATACTAAACATACTATAATACTACTAACAATTAGCTAAGTAAAGTTCTTGGACTCTACAATTCTCCCCTACTAAAAAGAATTTCGTCCTCGAAATTTACTTACCAAATAACTCCGGATACCGGCCTTGCATGTCCTCCTCCAACTCCCACGTTGCCTCGCGTTCAGAACTATTGCTCCATAGGACTTTGACTATAGGAAAGCTCTTGGACCGTAACTGCTTCATCCCTCTATCTTGGATGCTAACCGGTCGTTCCTCGTAACTTAAGTCTTTCTGGAGCGCTATGGTATCGTACTTGAGGACGTGAGATGGGTCTGACACATATTTGCGTAGCATCGAAATGTGGAAGACGTTGTGACTATCGGCTAGTGCTGGCGGTAGGACCTATGAATCGGGGACTGAGCTTGCCTTTCTTCCCGAACCGCTTGACACCCTTCATAGGAGATATCTTCAGGAAGACTTGATCTCCAACTTGGAACTCCACATCGCGTCTCTTGGTATCCGCATAGATTTTCTGACGGCTTTGAGCAGCAAGCATACGCTGTATAATAAGCGTTACTGCTTCTTGAGCTTGCCTAACAGCTTCGGGCCCTAGAAGCTGCCTTTCTCCTACCTCGTCCCAGTACAACGGTGATCGGCACCTTCTTCCATATAGCAACTCATAAGGTACCATCTCGATCGTCGACTGGTAGCTATTGTTGTACGAGAACTCGATCAGCGGTAAGTACTTGTTCCATGATCCTCCGAAGTCAAGTACACATGCGCGTAGCATATCCTCTAAAATCTGAATCGTACGCTCGGACTGCCCATCTGTCTGAGGATGGAAAGCTGTACTAAGACTTAACTTAGTACCCATGGCTTGCTGTAAGCTTCTCAAAAATCTTGACGTAAACACTGATCCTCTATCTGATACTATCGTCTTGGGGATTCCATGCAATCGTACAATCTCTTGGATGTAGATGTCTGCATATTGGTTTGCCGTATAAGAAGTCTTAACAGGCAGAAAATGAGCCGACTTGGTTAGTCTATCTATGACTATCCAAGCAGAATCATGCTGCTTATTCATCTTTGGAAGACCCGTCACGAAGTCCATGGCTATATCGTCCCACTTCCATTCCGGTATGCTAAGCGGTTGCAATAATCCTGCAGGCCGCTGATGCTCTGCCTTCACTTACTGGCATACCAGACACTTAGATACATACTCTGCTATGTCCTTCTTCATCCCTGGCCACCAATAGACTGCCTTGATGTCATGAGTCATCTTGGTAGACCCTGGATGAACCGAGTATGGGGTGTTGTGCGCTTCTTCTAGGATCGTCTTCTTAATACTTTGATCGTCTAGCACGCATACCCGATCCTTATATCTCAATAAACCTTGACTGGATATTGAGAAATCTGTAGTCTTGCCTTCTCTGATTGCATCCATGTGTGTTGCTAGTGTGCTATCATGTCTCTGACCAATCCGTATGTCCTCTAGCAGATTCGATTGGATAGACAAGTTAGCCAGCTTGCCTACAACCACTTCTATTCCGGCACTGATAAGCTCCTGCTGTAGCGGCTTTTCTATTCTGGATAAGGCTGCTAAGTTCCCATAACTTTTTCGGCTAAGTGCATCGGCAACTACGTTTGCCTTCCCCGGGTGGTATAGGATTTCGCAGTCATAATCCTTTACTAATTCCAACCACCGGCGCTGCCTCATGTTAAGCTCCTTCTGAGTAAAGAAGTATTTTAAACTTTTGTGGTCCGTATAAATCTCGCACTGTTCTCCGTAAAGATAATGGCGCCAGATTTTTAACGCAAAGACCACCGCTGCCAACTCCATATCGTGAGTTGGATAGCGTTGTTCATACTCCTTTAACTGACGTGAGGCGTAGGCTATCACCTTGTCATTTTGCATCAGTACGCATCCCAATCCTAACTTTGATGCATCACAGTAGACAACGAACTTGTCGTTGGGTGTTGGGACACTAAGTACTGGTGTTGATCAAAGCTTATCCTTAAGCAACTGGAAGCTTTCCTCACACTTTTCACTCCAGTTAAACTTTTGTTGCTTCCGGGTCAGGTTGGTGAGTGGAGTGGCTATCTTAGAAAAGCCCTCTACAAACTTTCTATAGTAACCTGCTAGCCCTAAGAAGCTTCTTACTTCCGATGCGTTCCTTGGTCTAGGCCAATCCTTCATGGCCTCTACCTTCAATGGATCCACAGCAACTCCGTCTTTCGATATGATGTGCCCGAGGAACGCCACTTGTGAGAGCCAAAACTCGCATTTCTTGAACTTCGCGTAGAGTTGGTGCTCCTTCAATCGCGTCAAAATCATCCTTAAGTGTTCCTCGTGCTCCACTTCATCCTTGGAGTAAATTAAAATGTCGTCGATGAACACAACGACGAATTTATCCAAGTAGTCCTTGAAGACCCTATTCATTAAGTCCATAAACGCGGCTGGCGCGTTAGCAAGACCAAAAGACATAACCAAGAACTCGTAATGTCCATAACGAGTCCTAAAGGCTGTCTTAGGAATATCTTCTCCCTTTACCTTGAGCTGATGATACCCGGACCGTAGATCGATCTTAGAAAATACAGTTGCGCCTCGGAGTTGATCAAACAAATCATCAATCCGAGGTAGCGGGTATTTGTTCTTAATTGTTACTTTATTCAGCTCTCGGTAGTCTATGCACATGCGCATACTTCCATCCTTTTTCTTCACGAATAGTATTGGAGCTCCCCATGGTGAATGGCTTGGCCTAATGAAACCCAAGTCTAGGAGTTCTTGTAGCTGTTTCTTTAACTCCTTGAGTTCCGTAGGTGCCATCCGGTATGGTGCCTTAGAGATAGGCTCGGTGCCCGGTACTAATTCTATCGTGAAGTCTATTTCTCTAGTTGGCGGCAATCCTGGCAAGTCATCAGGAAATACTTCTGGAAATTCTTGTATGACTCGAACATCTCCAACTTTGAGTGATGTCTCCTTCTCCACATTCGTGATGTTGGCTAAGAATGCTTGACATCCTTTCTCCATCATTCTCTGAGCTTTGAGAGATGATACTAACGGGGTGCGTAGTCCTGAAGCTTGTCCCATGAAGCACAGTTTCTGGCCGTCAGGAGTCTCGAACATCACCTTCTTGCGTCTGCAGTCGATCGTTGCACCATGCCGTGCTAGCCAATCCATGCCTAGTATGACGTTGAAGTCTTTGATCACTAGCTCTATCAGGTCTCCTTCTAGTTCCTTGTCCTCAATCCTGATTGGTATGCCTCGTACAATTCGTGATGATAGAACTACTTTGCCCGAAGGCAACTCGGTTGCAAACCTAGTTCTAAATCTTTCACTAGGTTTGTCTAGTTTATCTATCATTCCTAACGAAATATACGAATGAGTGGCTCCCGAATCAAATAATACATGACATAATTTATTGAGGATGGAAACCTAACCTGTGACCGCCTTGTTGCTAGCATCCGCCTCTCCTTGGGTTAAAGCAAAAACCCGAGCACGAACCATCTTTTCATCCTTCTTTTCGTCTGGCTTTTGCTGAGGACAATCTTTCTTGCGATGCCCCTCTTGACCACAATTGAAACACTCCTTGGTGTTGGCACGACATTCTCCGGGGTGCTTCTTCTGACATTTGGCACATGACGGGTATTCCACGTAGCCCGACCTATTTCCCCCATTATTTGGTCGTGCCCTTTTATTGTTGTCGGCTTGTTTGTTGTCAGGATGCCTTCTCTTCTGTCCGTTACCGTTGTTGTTGGACTGATTGTTGCCGCAATTGCTAGGCTGATTGTTGTTCCGACTGGCCTGAGGTTGGCTCTGCTGTCTGGGTTCAGGCTTGCTAGCTTCTTCTTTGCTCACGTTGGCCTGCAACCTTTCTACTTCAATTGTCGTCTCAAGAACGTCGGCATATGAAGTGTTTCCCGGGTTTGTTAGTTTCACCCCCATCTCGATCTTTGGTCGGAGTCCTCTCACGAATTTTTTCACCCTCAGATAATCGGTTGGAACTAACTTTGCCGCGAACTTGGCTAAGCGGTCAAACTGACGAGCATATTCTGCCACTGTTAAATTCCCTTGCTTCAGGTTGGTGAACTCCTCAACTCTCGGAGCAAGTACCGCTGAATTGTAGTACTTCTTGTGGAAGAGCTCCACAAATCGGGTCCACGTCATGGTGGCAGCATCGTGGGATTGCTGGACCAAATCCCACCATATCCTGGCATCTTTCTTGAGTAAAGACGAGACACAGGATATGCGGTCAGCATTACTGAGGTTCATGTGGGCTAGGATCGGCTCCACATTCCTTAGCCATTCTTCTGCTTCAAAGGGGTCCATAGTCCCTTCGAAGTTCGGAGCGTGCTGCTTGCGGAACCTCTCGTACACTGGCTCCATGTGCTGCACAGGATATGGAGCGTAATTCGTCATAGGCCATCCCCCATATGGACCAACTTGTTGGGGTGCTGGGGCCATTGGCTGTGGCTGTGGCTGCGGCTGCGGCTGTGGCGGAGGTTGAGGCTGAGATTGAGCCTGTTGGCGTTGTTGCTGCAGAAGTTCCTCGACTTGCTGTCGCAGTCTGGCAATCTCTGCAGTGTTGTCAGCTGGCTGTGCTGGTGCGTTGCGGCGAGCAGTAGCACGCACTCCCCTTCGGCGAACGGTAGGGACCGCATTGGTCGCTGGAACATCGTTGGAGGCGTTTCCATTGGTGCGTGCAGATCTTCGGAGAGACATCGTAGCAGAGTTCTAACAGTTGAAAGAAACATGTTAGAACTTTTCCTAATAGGCTCTAAGGCAAAAACTTATTCTAAACAAACATATCTCGGACCTATTTATTATGACTTCTTATGAAAAATTATATAGGTCTTTATTTATTATTAGAGCGGGTTTCTATACTTAGAAAAACAAGTCAGCTTTATTTTCTAAGTGTGTTTCTAATCATCCTATATGACTTAATTCTCAGGCTCGAAACTTATCTTTGTTCCAAAGTTAACCATATTGAGGGAGGGCTGGGATCAGTAAAATCGTTCCCACTACTAAGGCCCCCTAACTCTCAATAAGGAAACCAGGTTCATTGATTTGTATCCACCCTCACCGAACTTAGTCATTATTCATTTTATTTAGTATTTATTATGATTGCGAAAATAGAGTCAAACTCACACATGATATTCAAATAGCATGTTATTCATTTGGAAAACAATTTCACTTATTACAATCAAAAGTAAATAAAACAAATAAAAACTACTAATCTAAAAATCGGGATCTTCTACATCTGATCCGTCATCTAACATATCATCATCTATTGCCTCATATTCATCATTATCATGAGCATCAAAATGCCCTCTAGGAGGGTTGGTGAGAATCCTATTCTTTTGCTCTTTGGTGAACTGAAATTCAATTTTTGAGGTGAACCTAACTAAGAGGAAATAGTATCTCATTGCTAAGGGTAGTTCATCCTCCTCATGCATCTCTTCCCATATCTCTTCTAATGCTGCTATTACAGAATGAAAATCTTTAAACAACCTAATTACTAATACATATTGCTCGGTTGATCTTAGCATTATTTGTTTAGCCTCTTGAAGGCCACCTATCGCTTGGTGAAACAAAAGCAATCTTCGAGTAATCCTTTCTAGGGCTCCTACGGTGTTTCTTGGCTCCCTTATTCTTTTTAAGGCCTGTAACGCTCTACTTCCTTAGAGCCGTTACTAAGTGAGTTTTTAAGACGAAATAGTGTGCAATGAACTCGCTAACCGAGGTTTTGAGCAAAAGTGTGACTAATTAAAAGTTAAGGCTGTAATCTTTGAAAATGCGTCGTTTCATTAAAACTTCTATCATTAAACATTTGGGATCCCAAAATAAGGTTTGAAAACTAATTACATCTTGAAATAAGGTTACAGTTAAGAAATCATAAAAATCATAGATTATTACAGCCATTTTCGAATAAACCCCCAACCAAAGCAGTCGGGCAGGCCAAACATGTACGCGTCGCTTCACGCTCTCCGTACTCATGGTTGGCTGACTCAGTCATTGCCCTTACCTGCAACACAGAGCACCCGTGAGCCGAAGCCCAGCAAGAAAACTCATGCAGAACATAACATATGCAATGTATACAGTTTATCATAACAGATAATCCACAAATAAACTAGTCAACCATTAGACTAAGCAAACACGGCCATGCCGCCCCAGAGCCTTACCGAAGCCTGGGGTAACGGTTCTCACCGCGAGGATAACTCATGTATCCCTTGGGTCCCACCCTGAATATAGCATCCCATGTGCTAGGTGTTACTTTCGGCCCACGGCCGCCCCGGCCTATGCCGTACCCGGCCTCTGTCGTTCATTTCATCATAATCACACATATAGTACATTCGAAATAATCATTCACACACATCACGATTCATTTAAGGTTAAACATTTGCACACAACAAAATCTGGGGCCATGCCCTGCAATCATCTCATCATGCAACATGCAATATAGGGCCATGCCCGGCAATCACACTATGGGCCCACGCCCTATCCTACGGGTGTTATAGTTTTCTTACCTTTCCAATCAATAGCTTAGATCACCTGACTCCTTGAGCACGATCCCACTCGAGCCTTAGCGCACACCTAGGCACAAACATAGGTCAAAGTCAACACCGAACCCCAAGTCCGAATACCTAGCCTCGGGACCAATCCCGAGCCCCCGGGAAGTCCCAAATCCCCAAAACAAAGTGGCGGAAACAAGCCCCGAACCCTAGGTCAAAATCCATCATCAAAACTCAAAAATTCCCCTCTGTGAACAGTGCAGCGCTACAGCGCTCTAAAGAGGGCGCTGTAGCGCTACAAGCAGAATGCACCCCCCAGAAACAGGGACTAGCGCTACAGCGCCCACTGACTAGCGCTGTAGCGCTAGTTGCAGCCCAGAAAACCCAATATCGCATTTCTGCGATTTCTTTCACCCAATTTCAAATCAAACTTCACCAAATCTTTACCAAACTCAAAATCAAGCTTATGAACACTCTCCATTCATCCCAAGCATCCCAAATCCTCAAATCCCAAGATCATTTATCCCAAATCTCAAAATCTACCATGAACAACCCTAAACCAGAAATTCATGCAAACCACAAAGATAGAGTTAGAAATCATACCATTACTGCAAATTTCGACCTTGATTCAACCCTAGGCCTCCTTAGCTTGCTCTCCCTCAAAGCTTGCCCAGAAATCCCCTGAGATTCCCATCAATCCAGCTCAAAACACAGCTCAAACCATCAAAACCCTTAAAACCGAAAATCTCTAAAACTTACCTCAAACATTGATGTGTTCTTGCCAAATCTTCAAGTCTAACCCAAGATCCTTGATGCCCAGCCTATCCTTGCTCTCCACTAAGCTTTGCTCCAAGAAAAATGGAGCGGAAAGGTGCAAAAATGCACAAACCGACCCTTGTGAAAACCCCTCTGTTTTCCCTCTTTTCTTTCTTTCCTTTTTCTTTCTTTTCTTTCTTTCTCTCCACAGCCAACACTCTCTATAAATCCCACTAAGTGCATAAAGCCTCATTTAACCTATCTCAAAGCCAAATGACAAAAATGCCCTTCCCATTAATTCTAGATCCTTTTGTCCAAGTAGGGCCATTTTAGTCATTTTACCCAATTCCCGCTAATCCTCAAGCGTCTCTAATATTTTCCCATTGCTTCCCAACACCTGATAAACCACCAAATAAAATATCCCCCATCATCAAAATAAATCTCAATCTATTCTCTAAATTCCTGCTTATACCCCCAGGCTCGCCCCGAGCCGGGTATAAATTCCTGTCAACACTTTCCGCTAGCCTGCTCACTGGGATCGCCTCGAGTCACAAAGCACAGATACATCCACATACCACTGTGGCCTCAACAATCAACACATATCAATACAGTTACGCCCAATCATGGCCAAAATTACAATTATGCCTTTCTAACACGATCCGGGCCTACATGCATACTAACATACATAGTCATGCATCTCAGATAAACAAATAGTCATATAACATGCTTTAAATCATAACCATGCATTTAAATCATTAAAATCACACATAAATCCCATCATGCCCTCCTGGCACGCTAATCAAGGCCCTTAAGCCTTATTAGCGAATTTGGGTCGTTACAAGGCCTTAATGGCTCGGATATCTTGGTAGGTTAAGGCTCCGTTCATTCTTAACTGAAACATAAACACTAAAGTTGTTAGCTATACACATAGACAAAGTAACTTGTAACTTGTAACTTAAACACTTACTTGGCAGTCCGATTCGGAGCTTTGAGCATGTGTATCGAGGAGAACTTCACGCGAAGGAACCGTTTCTCTGATACCAACTCTAACGACCCACTAATCTAGACTATTTGGACCATTAACGAAACTATACATAAAATCCTTAAAAGAACTTACATTTGTGAAAATACCATAATTTTATTAAGTAACTTAACAAAAATAAGAGTTACTTACAAAGTAAATACCAAAAAGGATATGGGATCCCATTGTCTTTAAAACAAAAACATAATTTAAAATAATAAGACATTACATAATTAGTGCGGAAAATACATGTAAAAAGACATAAAACCGAAACTACATTCTCGAATCGAATAACGCTCGGCCCCTTGACTCCATTCATCATCGATACACACCCTCTAAGCAACACGAATCTTTCCGCCTCTAAAGCTTATTTCCTACACATAAACAGAAAGGAATGAGCCTAATGCCCAGCAAGGAAAAATCTAACACATAGTCATAAACATAAACATAATTTCATAATAACGTAAAGACATATCATAACACATAATTCACTTATTATAATGGCCATTATTACTTGGGGTCCCATAGACTAAACAAGCTTATGCCCATGAGATTAGTGGGGTCCTACCAGCTAAATAGGCATATGCCCACAATCTTTTTGGGGTCTTGTTAGTCAAATAGGGCATAAGCCCAAGCCTACAACAAACACATGCATAAAAAATTCATAACACATTCATAACATATCATAACATAACACATAAGATAACATAAACATAAACATATAGATTCTAGCCTATTTTCCTTACCAAAGTTACCGGATAAAATGGACTGAGTTGGGACTTTTTGGAACACTCCTAAAACCATAATGAACAAGAGTGAGTCTAAAGAAAGGAGATGAAAAGAAAGAGAATAGGAAGACTAAACCATTAAAAGAAAATATGCTTACCACAACTTAAGTTCTTAAGAACTTGGATTCCCTAACCAAAATAAGAATGAGGTTAGGAAATTGAGTAGAAGACTAAGAAAGGAAACATAATACAGAGAGGAACTAGAGTTTTGGTTACCTCAAAGATTTGCAAGATCAATCTAACCTCCACCGAAATACTATAGAACTCACTTCCCAAAGTGTTTGATAAGCTTATGATGTTTAAGCTTATAGTTTTTCCCCAAACCAGGTGTTTACACTCTCACACTCACTTAACACTAGCAGCTTCTGAACTTAGAGCAAATGGTGAATAATGGCTGGGTACTAGGTCCTATTTATAGAGTTTGGGAATGAAAATATCTTGATTTTACTTGAATAAAAATAAGGGCTTTTTAGGTGAAAATCATTTGAATAATCGTTCAGCAGAGGCTGAAGACTCGTTCAAAAGATGCTGGACTGTTGAAGGAGTTTGAATGGCTGAAAGGAAATTAATTCAAAAACATTTGAAAACATACTGGAGGAGGCGATATATCACCCCCTGTAGGCGATATATCGCCTGGGCCAGTATGCCCGAGGCGACCGTGCATCGTTTCGTGTTTTCCGTATCTACGTGCTGCGATATATCGCCCCCTATAGCTGCGATATATCGGCACACGCTGAATATTTAAACACAAAATTACACATTTTTAGCTAAGTTTGAATGGAGTAAACAGCCTTGACTAAGCCTTTAACGTATTCAAAGCTGCTGACTGACCCTATATCATTCAAACTTTACCCTTATTTAATTTATCCTCCAAAATACTTAATCCTTAATTACCATTCATAACATGTGCTTAAAATCCTATTGGTTGATGTCTAAACCTTATAATATACTAAATATAATCCTTAATATCAGTCATATTAATCAAACCTTAGGTTATACTTAATATTCTTAAACTATAGGTTAAACTTAGAAAATCTATAAGTACTACTATAAGTGTCCAAATAATTCCCGGTCTGAACCAAAAATCCATAGTAACAAAGATAATACTAAACATACTATAATACTTCTAACAATTAGCGAAGTAAAGTTCTTGGACTCTACAAAACTAAAGTCCATAACATGATTCTTTAAAACTCGACGCTTATGTTCATCATTTATTCGTTCATAGGATACCCCCACGCAATACACACCCAGACGTTGGAACTCCACACATCACAGCGCGTGCCAGAGAGAAACCCTATTTATTACCTAAAAGTGGGAAATAAGGGGGTGAGCTAAAAGCCTGGTAAGGAAGTACAAACCAATACAATAATATTCAAGGAAACACAAGAAGAACCTATTCGTGTCGTAAAACTCATAGCATATCATACCATAGCCATATCATATTCTTTTCATAATCACATCGTATCACCTTCATAATAATAATCATAATCATACATCATACATCATAATCACACATCATAATCATACTCTTTGTGATCATGGAATCCCTATTGTCCATGTCACATCTTGAGGTAACCATCAAAAGCATAAAACTCGAAAGACCTCCTCTATGAGGTAAACAAGATCTCAGGTCCACGAATGACCTCAGTGCGTCTGCCCTATGAGTTACGTCATATCCCTAGTAACTTCTTTGTTGTGTCGCGTTCAGCAAGCTAGCAACCCTTTGCTTTTCATACATCATACAAACACATTTAATCCATTTCACATCAAAACAAAGGAAACACATGTTGCATCATACAAATCATAACATTTCAAGATAGAACTTACTTTTTCATATTACATGGTCGGTCATCATACATAGCACATCATTTTCTTCATAACATACAAATCTTACCATTCATATCATAAACATAGAGATTCTATCTAACTTCCTTACCTCAGGTTCGAGCAAAACAAAAATGAGAAAAATTTCACAACGAGCCTATAATCATAATCAAACGCCGTCTATTAGAATCACATATCAATACTCATGCACAACACATATACCCCACGTGTACGTGGGCCATGCACACGTGGTACAAGTTGCCCAATAATTCCAAACATACATATTTTCACATAAAATAATAATGATAATTCTACCTATTAACCATTCATGGTTACAAAGTAAAAACCATATGTTTGAACAATAGACATATATTTGAACGTAAAAATACATTTGCATGCGACATGCATACGTGGGAGCATTATTAAAATTTAACGTTTAAAACGATAATTCCTACATGCTTATTTCTTGCCTCTTTAAAAAAAATCCGACAATATAACTCAATTACCATTATTTGTTTCTTTAAATCCCAAAATTTGTTTAAATAATTTAATACGTTATATTTGCTTTAAAAACATAATTCATTTAACATTTTCTAATTTCTCATAAAATAATAATTCCATTTATTATTTTAAATAGCATAGAAAATGACAAACTTTGTAGCCATTTAGAAATACTTAATAAATTTCTTGTTTTCTTTAGAAAATAAGTTTTCTAAATTAATAAAAAAAATTACATGTTTAAATGTGAAAACTTATAATTTAAAGTATGAGAAAAATATATGTTCACTTATATTATTTAAGACTTGAATTATTTAGGTGTAAAACTTATTAATTTTAAACAAAATACTTATTTTAGCTTAAAAACTCAAAGTTTCAGCAACTATTTATTTTGTTTAAAAATCATAAGTGAATTTAAACCAAAATCTTTTCTCATTTAAATAATAAAAAAACTGCACCTAAATAATAATGTGAAAAATTCATATTTACATTTTTAAGATATCACATATATATATAGCTTAGGATATAATTTATTTGATGCACTAACATTATTTATCTCATTTAAAATACCTTTCTTATTTTTAATAAAAAATTCCAGCAACTATAAATTCATTCAAAATCACAAACGTGGATTAAAAACTATAGTTTCTTCATAAAATATACACAAAAATCTACATGTAATAATTTGATAAAAATACCATTTAAATGTGAAATAAAATGTCTTTTTATTTACTTAAAAATCAAATATCACTTGAGACATCACACGTGCATTTCAAAACATTGTTTCACCATCATGTTCACCAATTATATATAAAAAAAAATAGCAAGCATAATTAACATGAAATTCATCTTTAAATCCTGCTTTAAAAAAATGCTCAAACCATAATTAACCTTCATGTATCATCAAATCATCATTTATAAAAGACTTAGGACAAATTATCAATTTAACCATGTAACAACCTGGATTTTCAAGACTTGATAATGTGGAAATATAAATGTTTTCATTTAACAAAATGTCTTAAAAACCCGTATAAAAAAAATCTTTTAAAAAGTCGTATGACCATACTTAACATTTAACTACAAACATATTTTATAAAGAGTAGATTGAGCCTAGTTTAGGAAAATTACACAACATTTTCAAAAATAAAACGGCTTCCCAAAAGGTCGGTCCACAGGTACATTTGCAAGGTAGACTTCATCGCTCACTACTCTGCCTTGCCCTTGTTCTTACCTACAATAGGAAACAACCAGGGTAGGCAAAAATGCTTACTAAGTTCAACTTTAAAACAAAAGCATGCAGAAAATTAGGGTTCCGGATCCATCTGGACCCTACACAATCAATTTCAAGAACGCAAAAGCATCCTGGCAAACTTATAGTCATGCCTGATAACCAATGACAATTTATTTCATATAAACAGAAAAATTTCTGCACTCAAACTATCCCAGAACAAGCAGATATATTATATCACAACTATATCTTATCAACAAATATATATCCCTACACTCAAAAAATCCTAGAGCAAGCAGATATATATATATCACAATATAATTCAAGACCAACGCTCGACAATTTCCAAAAATTTAGGCATAACACGCCCTCCAGTATAAATGCTAATCTGTAAGAGAGAACTGAGTCTCAACACTAAGATCTAGCCGATAAATATCCCCATCAAGGGTAACTATCGTGTTACCTAGGGCATCGCTACTTATCCAAGAGTAAATCCCTCACAAGGGTAACCATCAAGTTACCTAGGGCATCATTACTTATCCAAGAGTGTAATCAAATTTACACGGTTTTACAGAGACTTCTATGTTAATCAGTGGAACTGGTGAGCAGTTGCCCCTAAAGTGTTCAGCCTCACTCAAACTTGGCAACCCCTAGTATCTCTAGGCACTCTCATTGAATGGCCAATATTCACAGCTGTTATCCGGGAATAACTTATCAGAGCACTTCCTCGGGTTCTAACCGTTTACTGATTAAGTAAGCATGAGGGCCCCTAGGTCCCATTCATTTTGGCACCCATAGGTTTAACCAGCAATCCTCACCTCTTGGCCACTCGTTATGGTAATGAACTGAACATAATAAAATCAAGCAGTGTGACGGGGATCAGTGGTCTAGGATATGACGGATATCTACGGTTCATATTTTCTAAATCAACATTTACTAGACTAATGTCTCCAAGCAACTTTCTACAACAGTGTATATATGTGCATGTGTCCCTATACTAACATACAATACAATAGTCGTTTCATGTTGCAGCCACACAATATAAGTTGACTTACTTGGAGTCCTTAGCTCTCACCAGGATATCACCCTCCAATATATAGTCCAGTTATGCTTTAGCCAATACTGTAATTATCCATACAGTATACTCAAATTAATTATGGCACTTCATAATTCATTATTAATATTTTGGGCAGTTTGGTCATTTTTAAAATCATTAGTAAGGATTAAAGATCCTTATTTGGTTTTAAACCCATTAATGAAATTCATACAAAAATATTTAAGACTAAACCCGAAGTCTCGGGGAGACCTACCCTATGGTCTTGATACCTAGGCTCGGGTATCACAATAGTATTTTCTGTAGAGTCTAAGAACTTTACTTAGCTAGTTAGACAGTAGTAGCAATAGTAATAGTTGTAGTATTTTTATGACTGTGGATTTTGGTTCAGACCGGGATTTAGTTGGACACTCGTAGTAACACTTGTAGATTTTCTAAGTTTAACCTATAGTTTAAGAATATTAATTTTAACCTAAGTTTTGATTAATATGACTGATATTGATGGTGATATTTATTATATTATAAGTGTAACGCCCTGGTTACCCCAGAATAGTTACGGTGAATGGTGAACCGAAAATTTGACCCACTACCCGAGTCCTTTGGTTAAAAACGTGCTCTAAGTATGAGTAACAGGTTGAGGTGGAAAATTAATAAAAAGGATTGGATATTTTTCATTACAAACTGCTCTGCAGAGCTAATCAAAACATTTACAAGTTGTTCTCATTACAAAATGGTCATTACTGTTTCAAATTTACAATTCCGCCGACCTAAGCAGCAAAATAGGGTAAACCCCCTAATTCCTCTGAGAACGCCTTGGCCGTGGTGGTTAAGCGGCTGCGTATGTGTTAAGAAAAAATAATATTGCCTCAATGGAAATAGGTAAGATAATTACAACTCTAAACTAAATATTACAAAAAAATATTGATTGATTAAAAAGTGTTACAACTCTATGACAAAAGATACATGTAAATATAAAGAAAGAGGTAGAAGATGATAGAAATAGAAAATACAACTCTAAGACAAAATATACAAATAAATTAGAAGTAGTATAATGAAAAGATATAGATGAGATTACAACTCTAAAACAAAAGATACATGTAAAAGAGTGAATAATAGAAGAAAAGAAAAGCAATAGAATAAAAGAACAAGAATAAGAACAATGAACAAAGAACTCTCACTCACACAACCAAAGTGAAGAGTATTGGGGATCACCAACTTGAACAAGGTTTGAAACCTTTGTCCAAAAGCTTATTTCCCTCTAACTCAAGCACTAAGGGATCTCTCACATATTTTGGAAATGCTTTCTGGAATAATCAAGCCTCAAGGTGTTTCTAGCCAAGTGCTCTAGTGGATAGAAATGGTGCGTCTTACAAGTGAGCATTAGGCTCCTATTTATAGAGTTTAGAGGCACCCTTTGAATTTCAAATTCCACCAACCCCCATGGCTGTTACCAATGATTAATTGGGTGTTTTATGGAATTAAAATAGAGATTTGGGAGTTACTTGGCTGTTGGAATCGTTCAAAATTGGATAAAAATCGAAATTGTATGAAGCTGTCAGCCACTAGGGCCACGGCGCTTTGAAACAAGCGCCGCGGCCCTTGGTCATTTTCAGCAACCAATTTTTTAAGTTTTTTCCAAAACGTTCCAATTTATTCCCACTTGATTTTGTAACTTCCATACACAATATGGGAGTTAAAATCACATCTCTATCAGCCATTTCTCATATGTACAATATGTACACATCACCACGTAAGCTCTCCACTCAAGGCTGGGTGAGCTTTTCTTTCCCTTTACCTGCACCACATAGCACCCATGAGCCAAGGCTCAGCAAGAAAACATAATACAAGATGATATAATATCAACAAGAATCATAATAATCATCCAGGACCAACAGTCCAAACAAATAGGTGACAGTCGCAACAGTCACAAAAGTGGGTACAACCCCCTCTAGCCATATGACGTTAGGGTCACTCGGGCTTAACTAATAAGAGAACCTTTCATAAATTTGAACAGGATAGGTGTATGGTGAATAGTCACCAACATAACCTTCCTCACGACTTACAGTCATAACCCTGGAATAGTGTTCCCTAGCCATGTGACAAATAGTCACCGAGGCCATATGCCCTGGCTCTGAATAACTGGTCTTAGACCAGACAAGCGCTTATAAGTTCATCGACCTTAGGGTCAGTCCAGCGGTAATAACCCATATGAGTCATTCAATGCTGAAATCGATTAGATCTAATCTTCATTTGGCTCGGCGTTCATGACGCTATGCCATTTCTGACTCTTTAGGTCAATGCCCCTGACTAGTCAGTACATATACAAGTAATCAACATTCACTAGCATTTAATATGCATTCCATGTCCACATTTATCAATCAACATGCCTCGTTAGCCAACACGCATGTCGTATATACACAGGGTGCAGTTTTCTTACCTCAGGTTTGAGCGAGAATTAATAATAAGAACGACCCTTGAGAACGATCAACCTTTTGGTCCTTTAGAGGTTACCTGGTCATAACCAATTATGGGATTCCATCAATAAAATGAATAATAAAGGGTTCCCAAACCAAAACCTAGCCTCTGAGACATGAAACACTACTAAACCGGGTAGTAGGATCGACCCCGAGGCCTAAGGCTAGCATCCCCGAGCCAAAAAGCCACTAAGGGTAGTGGCCCTCCTTTGCCATGCCGCGGCCAGCCCCTCAAACAGAGGCGGCCAACTTCAGCTCTCTACAAGATCCGCGGCCCTCCCTGGCCATGCCACGACCCAACCTCCAGTTCAGCCAAAATCCCTGTTTTTCTTCCCTTGCGATTTCTCTTGGAACCAACCTTTCAAACCAAGCTTAAACACCACTCAAACCTCCAATAAAATCCCTAAACTTGATCTATATCACTCCCTTAAAAAAACCCAAGTTAAACCCCAACCAAGACTTCCATCAATTCCAACAATCCACCACAAAAACACAAGCTGAAAACTAACACCAAAACAGAGTATACCAGTAAACTAATGGCTGAAAACTTACCTCAAACTCAGGTTGTGATGCTCTTCAATGGTGGAACACTCTCCCAAACTCCCAAGGTCTACTTCCCAAGCTTGAATCCTCAACAAGATCACCAAAAATCACAAAGAAGATGAAAGGGAAGGAAGGTACGGGTAAGCTCCAAACTTGCTCTGTTTTTCTCATCAATTCTATTGCTGAACTCAGCTTATATCTATCCTAGGGGTAAAAAGACCATTATACCCCTAGGTCATTAAGGGTTTCTAAAGGCTCCTAAAGGCAAAATTTTCCTTTCCAACCTATCTCATTAATCATAATTAACGCTCTCCAATTCCCGTTATTCTCAATAACCCCAAACACCAATAATTCACATCTCGTTACCCTTTAATTCTCGGTAACACTCTAATCATTAAAATCACCTCGAGACTCAACCCAAGCCCCAGACTTAAACCTGTTATGACCAGACCGCTAATTAACATACCATGGTCGTCTCATGCCGAAAAGCTCGAACAAACCCACGTTATAATGTGGTCTCAACACATATCATCGACATGCATACAATTATACCCTCAACGGGCCAAATTACCATCACACCCCTGTAATTAAAGTGTGGACCCACATGCATGCATTTAACATCATATTATAATATAATTCACATATACATGCATAATATCATGCAATGGCTTAATTAAACAAGTATGGCCCTCCCGGCCTACTAATCCCGCCATTAAACCATATCGGAGAATTCGGGGCATTACAACTATCCCCTCCTTACAGAAATTTCATCCTCGAAATTTACCTGAACAGCTCGGGATATCGATTCTGCATGTCTGACTCCAGCTCCCAGGTCGCTTCCTCGACCTTGTTGTTCCTCCACAATACCTTAACCAAAGGTATCGTCTTATTTCTGAGGACCTTATCTTTTCTGTCGAGTATCTGGACAGGCTGCTCCTCATAGGAGAGATCTGCCTCAAGCTCTAGATCTTCATAGCTCAAAACATGATTAACATCAGGCACATACCTTCGAAGAGCTAAAACATGAAATACATTATGCACGGCCAATAATGCCGGGGGAAAATCTAATCTGTAAGCCACTTGACCAACACTCTCCAGGATCTCAAATGGACCTACATATCTAGGGCTCAGCTTGCCTTTTTTCCCAAACCTTCTCACCCCTTTCAATGGAGAGATGATAACTCTAAGATTTAGAGTTATTTTTATACCTTTAAACTTGATTTTTGAACCAAACAAAAGAGTAATGAGTTTTTATATTTTGTAATTGTGTTCAATTTAGTGTGTCTGTGTAGTAAGGGACCTTGTGTTTGTATTGTCATATGTTTGAGTGATTTATGTAATTTATTGTATGTGCTAAGCAGGAAAAGAAGCTGAAATAGGTGATTGGGAACTTTGGAATCAAAAAGGGAACAACAAGTCTGAAAAATGCATGTTGTTGTTCTACCATTTCTGTAACGACTACCACGTAGCAATTGGCAGAGCCCAGGAAGGAAACGTGACTAACTTCCAGCTGGATTTAATGAGAAATAATAGGCGCTGAGGTGGCCTGAATTTTGTACAACTAAGTCAGCTAGATGGCATGGCAGAATAGAGGGGCAAGATAGACTTTGACTTTCTAATTAGGGTAAAGAAAAGTACCCTAAAAAGGAGGGTACCAGCCGAAAAAAAAGGGAGACCCCATTCTGAAAAGAGAACGGATTTTCTTAGAGCATTTTGGAGAGAAAACAGAAGAGAAAAAGAAGAAAACAGAGAGAGTACAGAGGAGGAAGAGGACCACGGGCAGACGCACTAAGGGGGACTTGAGCTCACCAACTCATCTCTCTCCCTAACCTTTCCTTCTCATTTTGTATTAATTTTCTATCTAGTTTTTCTGCTCAGACTCTATGGAACTTCTACTTCCTGGTTATGTGTTTGTAATTTCAGTTATGAACTAAGTTTTTAAGAGATTTGGGTGGTTATGAACCCTTTGTATGAAGTAATATTTTGAATGCATGGATAGAGTAATTATATCATTGTTCAATTAAATATGCTGGAATGTTGGTTGAATGTTATGTACTGGCCATATTTAACATTTATTAAGCTCGATCTAACTTGGAAAAGTAAAACCCAGCTGAACCCATTTAATTGATGCAAGAACTTGCCTAGTTTTAGGTAATTTTGAGTAGTGGAATAGGAATATTTTGCTGCCTTGTATAACTGAAGATTTGGTGTTGGTTGGATTGTTTATAACCTGATTTAATGCAGGAATGTGTTGAGGGGGTTGTAGATAATATACTGTAAGTTTTGGGAAAAACTTGCTCGGCATTTATGAAATCTGTTAACTCTGATATAATTGTTGAACCATTGCTGTAACAACTGGAACGAAACAGTGGGGAATTAACCACCCAGATCCATTTTCTCACATCTGAAATTTACGCAGAATTACTTCATTTGGTCTCTAATTTTTAGTTTAATTAAATTTGATTATTTACATTTAATTCCATAATTAATCACTCAATTGTTCTCTTGAATTGGTTACTTCATTTTAAATTGTTTTCAGTTGATATTGCATTTATTTAGTTCAAAAGTCCCTGTGGAGACGAACTTTGATACTTTATCACTGTATTACTTGTTTGTGACTGTGTATACTTGCGCATATTTTAATCGTTAGAATTTTCACAACAAGTTTTTGGCGCCGTTGCCGGGGACTTTAAAATTAAATTCTGTTTTATCAACTATTTGACAATTTATTTTGGTTGTTTTTAACCTTGTTGGTTCGGGTTGTGCAATCTCAGGTACCTACAGTGTATGAACCAGCAAGAGGACAGTGAACTTGCTCCTATTGACCCCGAGATCGAACGTACTTTCAGAAAAAGGAGAAAGGATCAATAGGCTAAAAGCCGAGGCACTATGGATGAACGTGTTGATGATGAGGGGGATGGCCAGCAAGTTACTAATCCCATTGTTTTGGTGGATGACAGAGCCAGAGCAATACGGGAATACGCTGCCCCCATGTTTAATGAGCTAAATCCAGGCATTGTTAGGCCAGAAATACAAGCAGCTCAATTCGAGCTCAAAGCAGTGATGTTTCAAATGCTCCAAACCGTGGGGCAGTTCAGCAGGATGCAAACGGAGGATCCTCATCTCCACCTCCGTTCATTTTTGGAAGTGAGCGATTCCTTTAAGCTTTAAGGAGTCAGTGAAGAAGCATTAAGGCTGAAGCTATTTCCATTCTCATTAAGAGACCGAGCTAGATCATGGCTAAACACTTTGCCTCCTGATTCCGTCACAAATTGGAATGATCTTGCTGAAAAGTTTCTGCGCAAATACTTCCCTCCCACCAGAAATGTAAAGTTCATAAGCGAAATTATGTCTTTTCAGCAGCTTGAAGACGAGTCCACTAGTGATGCGTGGGAAAGATTTAAAGAGCTTTTGAGAAAATGTCCACACCACGGTATCCCACATTGTATACAAATGGAGACATTCTACAATGGTCTCAATGCAGCCTCTCGGATGGTTTTAGACGCCTCAGCCAATAGAGCTATTTTGTCCGAGTCTTACAACGAAGCATTTGAGATTTTGGAAAGGATAGCCAGTAATAATTATCAATGGTCAAACACTAGAGCTCCTACAAGTAGAAAGGTGGCGGGAGTTCTTGAAGTAGATGCATTAACAGCTTTGACAGCCGAAATGGCCTCTATGACTAATAGTCTTAAAAATATGAGTTTGGGGAACAACATTCAGCCAGCTGCTGCCATTCAAAGTGGAGACATTTCCTATGTATATTGTGGAGATGGGCACATGTTTGACAATTGCCCTTCTAACCCAGCAGCAGTTTGTTATGTGGGAAACCAGAATTTTAACCGAAACAGTGGCCCATACTCAAATTCATATAACCCAGCTTGGAGGCAGCATCCGAATCTGTCTTGGGGGGGGTCAAGGAGCAAGTTCCAGCAACACACCAGCACCAGGAAAGCAAGCTTATCCACCAGGTTTTTCTCAGCAGCCAAGGGCTCCACAACCGCAACACCCTCAAGGCTCTCAATCTAATTCTTTGGAGAGTTTAATGAGGGATTATATGGCCAAGAATGATGCAATGATACAGAGTCAGGCAGCATCTCTTCGAAACCTTGAAATGTAGCTGGGGCAATTGGCCAATGAATTAAAAAATAGGCCGCAAGGTTCTTTACCTAGTGACACGAAGAATCCAAGGAGGGATGGGAAGGAACATTGTAAGGCTATCAATCTAAGGAATGGAAAAATTCTGGAAAATTCTGAGGAGAAAATAAAGGGTAGTGGGGAGCCCACTTCAATCCAAACTGAAGGATAATCGAGTAACAAAACTGCCCAGGAAGTTACTGAAACTGGCCCTGTTGCTACAGCAAAGGGTCAGCAATCTGTTTCAGTAAATTCTGGACCTAAACCGCCCCTTCCATTTCCTCAGAGATTTCGGAAACAGCAATAGGATGGTCAATTCAGGAAGTTTCTGGATGTGCTGAAACAACTGCATATTAACATCCCCTTGGTCGAAGCACTGGAGCAAATGCCAAATTATGTTAAGTTCTTAAAGGATATCTTGACGAAGAAAAAGAGATTGGGGGAGTTTGAGACTGTAGCTCTTACAGAGGGTTGCAGTGCTATGTTGAAAAGTAAGATCCCTCCTAAGTTGAAAGACCCTGGTAGTTTTACGATTCCGTGTTCTATTGGAGGTCGGGATGTTGGAAGAGCATTATGTGATTTGGGCGCGAGCATTAACCTCATGCCAATGTCTATCTTTAAGAAGCTGGGTATTGGTGAAGCACGACCTACGACTGTTACATTGCAGCTTGCCGATAGATCCATGGCTCATCCCGAGGGAAAAATAGAGGATGTTCTAATACAAGTTGATAAGTTTATTTTTCCGGCCGACTTTATCATCCTAGACTATGAAGCGGATAGAGAAGTGCCCATTATATTGGGTCGGCCATTTCTTGCCACGGGGCGTACTCTCATTGATGTGCAGAATGGGGAACTTACTATGCGAGTTAATGACCAGCAAGTCACTTTTAGTGTGTTCAAAGCAATGAAGTTTCCTGATGAAGTTGAAGAGTGTTCAAAAATTGATGTGATTGACACTCTGGTAGCTGAAAGACTTAACAAAAGTGTGGAAAAAACTGCAATGGGTACTCAGATTCTTGAAGACTTTGAGGATTCTAGTAGTGAGGAAGAGCAGATAATTACTTTGGTGGATTCTTATAAACCAGCGAAAAAATTCAACAAAATTTTTGTGGCTTTGAATCTGCCAGAAAAGCACTTCCAGCCACCAAAACCGTCTGTTGAAGAGCCACCCCAGCTAGAGTTAAAGCCGCTGCCCAGCCACTTGAAGTATGTGTACTTGGGTGAAAATGACACACTGCCTGTAATAATTTCTTCCTGCCTGGAGCCTATTCTGAAGAGTCATTGCTGAAGTTACTGAAACAGCACAAGAGGGCTATTGGATGGACAATGGCCGATATTCAAGGAATTAGTCCAGCGCTGTGTATGCACAAGATATTACTGGAATCTGATTGTACTCACTCTGTACAGCAGCAAAGGAGATTGAATCCCGTGATGAAGGATGTGGTTAGAAAAGAGGTCATCAAGTGGCTTGATTATGGCATAGTTTACCCGATTTCCGATAGCTCTTGGGTTAGTCCCGTCCAATGTGTTCCTAAGAAGGGCAGTGTCACGGTGGTAACAAATGACAGTAATGAACTTATTCCTACTCGCACAGTTACTGGGTGGCGTGTCTGCATGGATTACAGAAAATTGAATAAAGCCACAAGAAAGGACCATTATCATTTGCCTTTCATTGACCAAATGTTGGATCGCTTGGCGGGTAAGGAGTTTTTCTGTTTTCTTGATGGTTATTCTGGGTATAATCAGATATCTATAGCACCAGAAGACCAAGAGAAAACTACGTTCACCTGCCCATACAGAACATTTGCTTTTAGGAGGATGCCCTTCAGGTTATGTAACGCACCAGCCACATTTCAGAGGTGCATGATGGCCATTTTCTCGGATATGGCAGAGAATATTTTGGAAATTTTCATGGACGATTTTTCTGTTTATGGGGACTCGTTTGAAGGCTGTTTGGAGAACTTAGAAAAGGTGTTAAAAAGATGTGAAGAAACCCATTTAGTGCTGAACTGGGAAAAATGCCATTTCATGGTACAAGAGGGCATTGTATTGGGTCACAAGGTGTCTAGAAAGGGGATAGAAGTTGACAAAGCCAAGCTGGAAGTTATTGAGAAATTGCCAGCCCCTACCACAGTTAAAGGCATAAGAAGTTTCCTTGGACATGCTGGTTTTTACAGACGCTTTATTAAAGACTTTTCTAAGGTTTCTAAACCCTTGTGTAGCTTGCTGGAGCAAAACAAGCCATTTGAGTTTACTGCTGAGTGTAAAGAGGCATTTTTAAGATTGAAGACAGCTCTTATAACAGCCCCAGTGATTGTAGCACCTGACTGGTCGTTACCATTTGAACTCATGTGTGACGCCAGCGATTTCGCCATTGGAGCTGTTCTTGGGCAGCGGAAAAACAAGATCTTTCACTCTGTTTATTATGCAAGCAAAACGCTGGTTGATGCCCAAATTAACTACACTACTACTGAAAAGGAGCTGCTGGCTGTAGTTTTTGCCTTCGAAAAATTTAGCTCATATCTTGTGGGGACCAAAGTCATTGTGTATACTGACCATTTTGCAATCAAGTATTTGATAGCCAAGAAGGACTCTAAACCGAGGCTAATACGTTGGGTTTTGTTGCTGCAAGAGTTCGATTTGGAAATCCAAGACAGAAAAGGGACAGAAAATCAAGTGGCGGACCACTTATCAAGGCTGGAAACTAACACTCACAGCAGCAATTTAGAGGCAGAATTACAAATTCAAGACTCATTTCCTGATGAACAGCTGCTGGTTGTGGAGCAAGAACAGGTACCATGGTATGCGGATGTTGTAAACTTTTTAGTTGGGGGTGTACACCCACCTGACTTCAACAAACAGCAACTTAAAAAGTTTCTTCATGACATCAGATTTTATTATTGGGATGAACCGTACCTTTACAAGTAGTGCCCCGACCAGATAATGAGGCGTTGTGTGCCTGAAAATGAAGTGTCCAGCATCTTAGAGCACTGCCATTCAGCCCCATATGGTGGCCATTTTGGTGGACAGCGGACAGCAGCTAAAGTATTCCAATTCGGTTATTATTGGCCATCCATTTTTAAAGACGCTCATGAGTTCGCTAAGAAGTGTGACCGCTGTCAGCGTGTAGGCAACATTTCAGCAAGGAATGAGATGCCGTTGAACTGTATTTTGGAGGTGGAACTATTTGACGTTTGGGGAATTGATTTCATGGGGCCATTCCCACAATCCTTTGGGAACTTATACATTCTGGTGGCTGTTGACTACGTGTCGAAATGGGTAGAAGCAGTGACTAGCCCCACAAATGATGCTAAGGTAGTGATGAAGTTTCTGCATAAGCATGTGTTTACAAGGTTTGGGACTCCAAGGGCTTTGATCAGTGATGAGGGAACCCACTTTGTAAACAAAATATTGGCTGCCTTGCTAGCCAAATACAGCGTCAAACACAAGATAGCCACAGCCTATCACCCCCAGACTAACGGGCAGGCAGAAATTTCGAATAGAGAGATAAAGGGGATCCTAGAAAAGGTGGTGAACCCAAGCCGCAAGGACTGGTCACAGCGACTAGATGATGCGCTTTGGGCATACAGGACAGCTTTTAAGACTCCTCTAGGCATGTCACCTTATCGCTTAGTCTTCGGGAAGGCGTGTCATTTTCCTGTGGAATTAGAACATAAGGCATTTTGGGCATTGAAGAAGTTAAATTTGGATCTTGTAGTTGCTGGAGAAGCAAGAAAACTGTAGCTGAATGAACTAGACGAGATGCGGCTGTTTGCCTACGAAAACGCCAAGCTGTATAAAGAGAAAACAAAGAAGTGGCATGATCAAAGAATTAAGGAGCGGGTGTTTGAGAAGAACCAGAAGGTCTTGTTGTTTAATTCCAGGTTGAAACTGTTTCCTGGCAAGCTAAAATCCCGTTGGTCGGGTCCCTTCACAGTGACTGAAGTCTACCCTTTTGGAGCTGTTTTAGTTCGAGAAGATCAGTCCAGGAGGGAGTTCAAAGTTAACGGGCAAAGGCTGAAGCACTACTGGGGTGGGGAGGTCGATAGAGAAAAGACCTCTGTCAGTCTGAAGGATGCTTGAAGGAAAAAGACTATGGGTTGCCCTGCATTTCTTGTGTCACACTTGGGCAACCCATGAGTGAAAGAGACAGTTGTAAATAAATAATGTATGTAACTAAGTTTGGGGTGTATTACCCCTTGAAAAAAAAAAAAAAAAAAAAAAGAGAGCATAAAGAAACAGGTCAGCCAGGAGTTGGTAAAACTGGGACTAGGCTGAGCATAGAAATCTCGGCAGAGGAACTAAGTTTGGGGTGGAGCGTTGCTGCCCAGTTGCTATAGCAACCAGTCAGCAACACTAGGCAGCAAGCATTTAAGCTGGGTCCATCATGAAATTGACGTTGTTTTCGTATCGGGGTTTTACAAAAGGTCGATTGGGCTGAGGAAAAAAATAAAACAAGGCCAGCACGTGCTGAAAAAGAAAAAAAATTATTTGGGCAATCATTGGGCATATTCTTTTTGGTCAGACCAATCATTTGGCCTTTAATTTTTTAATTGGCCCTTGTGGACCCAACAGGCCGAATTTGATTCATAAAGGGCCCCATATCACATTGACTTACTTATTTTATTGGGCTTCAATTTTCAGTCAACTGGGCCCCATCATTGGCGTTGACCTTTTTCACCCCATCGGCCCACCACCATCAAAACCCTACCCTACCAATTCAAGCCATCACTTTCAGCTAGCCCACTACTCAGCCGCCGCCCACTACACCCCCTCCCACTCTACGTATCCCGTCGCCAACCAGCGCCACCACCAACATCACAAGCACCTCCTCCAACCATTCCTTCCACCAAACCCATTTCCCCATACCGAGCCCAACCTCCCTGCCTTTCTCCGTTGCACAGAACCGAGCCCGTTCGCCTCCTCCGCGCCCCGTCGTGAACCAGCGCCCCTGCCACTCTCTTCACCAAACTCCACCTGAAACCGACAGAAACCCAAGCCATTTCCCACTTCACCCGTGCCCCCATTTCACACAAATCACCCTGTCCAAGCCCGGCCCCAGTAGTGAAAACTCCTACACCGCGTCCCCGCACTTCGCGAAGAAGCTCAGCTCCAGCCGAAATTTCCTCTGCTCCGTTTCTCCTCGACCCAGCCCGAGCTACTGTCAGGCCCAGCTCCCAGCCGAAGCTCCTCTCCTTAGACCGAGCCCTCACCGTCCGCCTAGCTCGTCTCCAACCATGCCGAGAATTAAAATGGTGGCGCATAAGGTAAGGAAACCTCAAACTGAAGTCAAGAAGTTTTATTATCAAACTGTAGAGGCAAAGTACCACAATACCGTGGCCACCAGAGATTTTTACATGGAGAGGGGGTTTGTAACCGACCCAGCTGGGATTGATGAGTTGCTCGAGTGGGTGCGTGCCATGATTCATGATAGGCACTGGGAGCATTTCTGTGTGCAACCCAAGCGTGCCGTAATGGAGATTGTCCGGGAATTCTATGCCAACTTTCTGTCTCATGAATGGCCAACCGAGGTCATCGTACGGCAGGTCGTGGTACCATTCTCTGCTGCAATCATTAACAATCTGTTTGAATTGGAATCCGTTCAGTGTGATTTTACACCAAGAAAAGGGCAAGTGCCCGATGATGAATTAGAAGAAGTGATGGCCGTAGTAGCTAAACCTGACTCTGTTTGGGATTCGGATGACCAGGGAAATCTGCGTTTTCGGAGGACTGAGCTGGAGCATGATATGAAATGCCTATACTCATTTGTCCAAACAACTCTCTGCCCCACATCGCATGATTCCACCGTGAATCGAGATCGTGCATACATGCTCTTTTGCCTGCAGAGAGGGCTACCTGTTGATGTTGGGACCGTATTGGCCCAAGAGATCTTTGACTGTGCGCACCGAGGCAAGGGGAAGTTGTTCTTACCTGCCACAGTCACTGCCCTTTGCCGAGACGCTGGAGTTCCCGTTTGGCCCGAGGAGGGGTTGCTGCATCCAAAGGGGCCCGTAAGTTTTGGCCCTTCCCGAGCTCCCAAGGCAACTCGAGCCTCAGCCTCCACCTCTGCCTCCGCTTCTGCCTCGGCCAGTGAACCCCTCCTGGAGCGTTTTACTCACTTTGAATTGATGCAGTAGCAAATGCATCAAAGACAAGAGGAGATGTGCGGCCGCATGCAAACCTTTTGGCAATACGAGCAGCAATGAGATGGAATTATGGAGCGCACTTTCAAGAAGATGACTCCGCGAGTTGTTCCCAAGTTTCCACAATTCCCACAACAGATTCTCGATCCCTGGACTGCACCATCAGCACCAAATCCGGATGTTCCTCAAGAGGACTCCGAGTGAAGGGGGTTCCCTTTCCTATTAACTATTTTTAGTTTCTGTTCTGTGTTCTGTTGTTTTAGTTTATGTTCTATTTAGGTTCTGTTGTTAGTGTTATGTTTCTGTGTTGTCTTGTTGTTGTTGTGTGTTTTAGTGTGTCATTGAGAGATTTAAAATTTATTCCTATGGCCTAGTGTTCTGCTCGATGATGATACTTTCCGTTCATTCCATGCATGTTGCTGCCTGGTTTTATATGTTGCCTCTGCTTGTTTAGTTGCTGGATATCATGGATGTTTCCTTTTAGTCTCTCCTCAATAGTTTTATACTTTTGTTTTCCCACCATACTTTGCATTTTTCAAACGACTGCTGCATATGTAATATTAGCATGTAGAATTGGTTAGTGCATTTCCTTGAGGCGAAATCCTAGCTAGGCTTATCCCTTAGAAATGATTTAGGCCATCTTTGGACGCTTGAGCCTTTCTAGCCTTCCTTATACGAATATTTTCCCTTAGTCACCCAATTTTTGAGCCGATTAGCCTATTTTTGTTGTTCAACCCGATCTTGCATACCCATTACCCCTACAGTACACTTCCCATACATGTCCCAACTTAAATGCTCTCACTTGTCAAGAACCGATTCTATGCACTAAGTTTGGGGTGAGTGTGGTGAGTGTAGCTTGTGGCGAGCTAATTCATGATTACCATTTTAGCCACATTGGGGACAATATTGGGTTGTAAGTTTGGGGTGGGGAATTAGCTCACAAGGCATACCATTATATACTATCAAGCATATTCTCTTGCTATCTATCATATAATTGTATTATAGTGTTATCTTTCTTGTTTTGAATATGTTTAGTCTTAAAAAAAAAAACAAAAAACAAAAACAAAATATATAGTAAATGAAATATCAGAAAAAAAAAGAGAGAAAAAGAAAAACAAAGAAAAAGATCGAAAAAGAAAAAAGATAAGAATAAAAATAGCAAGAGAATTATATTACAACAACATGTCTTTGTGAGTAGAAAACGTTTAGGGAAGTAATTCAAGAGAGATAAATCATGAGGGAGAGGCTCGGTTTTTGACAAGTGAGGTGGTTAGGTTTTAAGCTAGTTAAAAGACATCTTTTACCATACCCTAGCCCAAGCCTTACATTACAAGCTTAGTAAAGTCTTATTGATCAAAGGGATAAGTTTAGACTACATTAGTGGAGAGGAGTGCACTAATCCAACTTATGGAGCTATAATGAATATCAAAATCAGAGGGTAGTTGTAGAGAAATTCAAGGTTTTGGTGGGATGCACTTGTATAAACTATTGACTAGGTGACTTTGGGGAGATATTAATGATATCCAGTGAGCGGAGTGTGAGAAGGGCAGAATATAGGGTTAAGGTAGAAACAACTCACCATTCCATTTAATTCCACTTTTCTGAGAGCAACATGTTCACTAGGCCATTTTAAATCCGTTGGATCTCTCATCTGTTAAGTTGTGTATTGTATTTTATTTGTTGTATTTATTTTTGTGTCATCATTACTCGAGGACGAGCAATAGGCTATGTTTGGGGTGTTGATAACTCTAAGATTTAGAGTTATTTTTATATCTTTAAACTTGATTTTTGAACCAAACAAAAGAGTAATGAGTTTTTATTTCTTGTAATTGTGTTCAATTTAGTGTGTCTGTGTAGTAAGGGACCTTGTGTTTGTATTGTCATATGTTTGAGTGATTTATGTAATTTATTGTATGTGCTAAGCAGGAAAGGAAGCTGAAATAGGTGATCGGGAACTTTGGAATCAAAAAGGGAACAACAAGTCTGAAAAATGCATGTTGCTGTTCTACCATTGCTGTAACGACTACCACGTAGCAATTGGCAGAGCCCAGGAAGGAAACGTGACTAACTTCCAGCTGGATTTAATGAGACATAATAGGCACTGAGGTGGCCAGAATTTTGTACAACTAAGTCAGCTAGATGGCATGGCAGAATAGAGGGGCAAGATAGACTTTGACTTTCTAATTAGGGTAAAGAAAAGTACCCTAAAAAGGAGGGTACCAGCCGAAAAAAAAGGGAGACCCCATTCTGAAAAGAGAGCGGATTTTCTTAGAGCATTTTGGAGAGAAAACAGAAGAGAAAAAGAAGAAAACAGAGAGAGTACAGAGGAGGAAGAGGACCACGGGCAGACGCACTAAGGGGGACTTGAGCTCACCAACTCATCTCTCTCCCTAACCTTTCCTTCTCATTTTGTATTAATTTTCTATCTAGTTTTTCTGCTCAGACTCTATGGAACTTCTACTTCCTGGTTATGTGTTTGTAATTTCAGTTATGAACTAAGTTTTTAAGAGATTTGGGTGGTTATGAACCCTTTGTATGAAGTAATATTTTGAATGCATGGATAGAGTAATTATATCATTGTTCAATTAAATGTGCTGGAATGTTGGTTGAATGTTATGTACTGGCCATATTTAACATTTATTAAGCTCGATCTAACTTGGAAAAGTAAAACCCAGCTGAACCCATTTAATTGATGCAAGAACTTGCCTAGTTTTAGGTAATTTTGAGTAGTGGAATAGGAATATTTTGCTGCCTTGTATAACTGAAGATTTGGTGTTGGTTGGATTGTTTATAACCTGATTTAATGCAGGAATGTGTTGAGGGGGTTATATATAATATACTGTAAGTTTTGGGAAAAACTTGCTCGACATTTATGAAATCTGTTAACTCTGATATAATTGCTGAACCATTGTTGTAACAACTGGAATGAAACAGAGGGGAATTAACCACCCAGATCCATTTTCTCACATCTGAAATTTACGCAGAATTACTTCATTTGGTCTCTAATTTTTAGTTTAATTAAATTTGATTATTTACATTTAATTCCAGAATTAATCACTCAATTGTTCTCTTGAATTGGTTACTTCATTTTAAATTGTTTTCAGTTGATATTGCATTTATTTAGTTCAAAAGTCCCTGTGGAGACGAACTTTGATACTTTATCATTGTATTACTTGTTTGTGACTGTGTATACTTGCGCATATTTTAATCGTTAGAATTTTCACAACACGAGACTATAAGGAAGACAGTCTCTTACCTGGAACTCCACGTTCCTGCGTTTGGGATCTGCATAGCTTTTCTGTCTACTCTGAGAAGTAAGCATTATAGCTCTAATCTTCTCTATGGTCTCATTGGTCCTCTAAACTGCTTCAGGACCTAAGTATCTCCTTTCACCTGTCTCATCCCAATGAATGGGAGATCTACATTTCCTACCATACAACATCTCATAAGGTGCAACCCCAATAGTAGATTGATAACTGTTGTTGTAGGAGAATTCTATCAAAGGTAGATACTTACTCCAAGATCCACCAAAGTCCAGCACACATGCTCTCAATATCTGGATCGTCCTCTCAGATTGCCCATCTGTCTGAGGATGATAAGCAGTACTAAACTTCAACTGTGTCCCAATGGATTTTTGCAAACTCCCCCAGAACTTGGAAGTAAAAGTAGGGTCCTGATCAGACACGATCGACCTAGGCACACCATGGAGCCGCACGATCTCTCTCACATAGAGATCTGCATACTGGTCAACTGTATAAGTAGTCCTCACTGGCAGAAAGTGAGCTGACTTGGTGTAGCGATCCACTATCACCCAAATAGAATCATGCTGACCAACACTCCTGGGTAAGCCCACCACAAAATCCATTGTCATGTCTTCCCACTTCCACTCTGGGATATCAGAGGCTGCAATAACCCTGCCGGCCTCTGATGCTCAGCCTTGACCTGTTGACATGTCAAGCACTTAGCCACATACTCTAACATATCTCTCTTCATCCCTGGCCACCAACATAATGATCTCACATCCTGATACATCTTCGTGGTGCCTGGATGCAAAGAGTAAGGTGTAGTATGAGATTCATCCAGAATCTCACGCCTCATCACAGTGTCTAACGGAACACATATCCGCCCCTTGTATCTCAACAAGCCTAACTCAAACACTGTATAATCTCTGGATGCTCCAGCCAGAACATCCTCTCTGATCTTGATCAGCTGTGGATCACTCGGCTGACCCTCCTTAATTCTCTCTAACAGCGTAGACTGTAGCGTAATGTTAGCCAACTGGCCCACCAGTAACTCTATACCAGCTCTGGTCATATCATCTGCTAACTCACTGGCTATCAGCCTCATACCATGAATTTGTCCTGGACCCTTCCGGCTTAAAGCATCAGCTACCACGTTGGATTTTCCTGGATGATACAGGATCTCACAATCATAATCTTTTACTAATTTTAGCCAACGCCTTTGCCTCATATTCAAGTCCTTTTGGGTGAAAAAGTATTTCAGGCTCTTTTGGTCTGTATATATTTCACACTTCTATCCATAGAGATAGTTCCTCCATATCTTCAAAGCAAAGACCACAACTGCTAACTCTAGATCATGAGCAGGATACCTCTTTTCATACTCCTTCAACTGACGAGAAGCAAAGACAATTACCTTCTCTGATTGCATCAAAACACAGCCCAAACCTTGATGAAAAGCATCACAGTAAATCACAAAATTCTCCTGACCTGTTGGAAGACTCAGGATCGGAGCTGAAATTAATCTTTGCTTCAGTTCCTGGAAGCTGTTCTCACACCTGTCTGACCACACAAACTTCTGGCTCTTGCGTGTCAGCTCAGTCAATGCACTAGCTATCTTTGAGAAGCCATCCACGAAACGCCTGTAATACCCTGCCAATCCAATGAAACTTCTAACCTTAGAAGCACTCTTTGGCCTTGGCCAATCTCTGACTGCTTCGATCTTTGCTGGATCCACTTTAATCCCTCCTTACTAACAATATGTCCAAGAAAAGACACCTGAGACAACTAGAATTCACATTTCTTGAACTTAGCAAACAACCTGTGTTCCCTCAGTCTCTGTAGAACCAATCTCAAGTGATACTCATGTTCTGACTCTGACTGAGAATATACCGGAATGTCATCAATAAAGACAATCACAAACTGGTCCAAATAATCCTTGAACATTCTGTTCATCAAATCCATAAACGCAGCCGGGGCATTAGTCAATCCATATGACATAACTAGAAATTCATAATGCCCATACCTGGTACGGAATGCAGTCTTAGGTATATCTCCCTCCTTGACTCTCAGCTGATGATAACCAGAACGAAGGTCAATCTTTGAGAATACCTTCTTGTCTTGCAACTGATCGAACAGATCATCTATCCTTGGCAAAGGATACTTATTTTTAATTTTCAACTTATTCAGTTCCCTGTAATCAATACAAATTCTCAGAGAATCATCCTTTTTCTTAACAAACAGAACTGGCGCACCCCAAGGTGAAAAGCTAGGTCTGATAAAACCCAAATCTAACAGTTCTTGCAACTGTACTTTTAATTTTTTCAGCTCAGCTGGGGCCATTCTGTAAGGCGCTCTAGACACTGTCTCCGTCCATGGTGCCAGTTCTATAATGAACTCAATTTCTCTATGCGGTGGCAACCCAGGCAAATCTTCTGGAAACACATCTAGAAACTCACAAACTAATCTGGTATCTTCTGGTCTCACTGGCACGCCCTGGGTGGTATCAACCACACTGGCTAAAAATCCAATGCAACCTCCTTGCAATAAATCCCTACCCCTCAATGAAGAAATCATAGGAATACTAGGTCCATGCACAGCACCAACAAACACAAAAGGATCCTGACCTTCAGGCAGAAAGGTGACCATTTTCCTTTTGCAATCAATGGTTGCCCCATACTTTGCCAACCAGTCCATACCCAGTATCATATCAAAGTCAGTCATAGCCAACTCTATTAAATCCACTGATAACTCTCTGTGCTCTACAGTCACTGGCAAAGATCTGACCCACCTCCTGGATACCACTAACTCTCCAGTGGGTAACAAAGTACCAATATTTGTGTATGTTTAATGATAATTAAGTATTTTTGAGGAATAAGTTTATTAAGATCAATATTTGAATATCCTAGGCTGAAAAAGTGTAATTACGTGTTTAATATTTCAGCGTATGTCGATATATCGCAGCTATAGGGGGCGATATATCGCCATACGAAGATACGAAAAACACGTAACTTCGCACGGCCACCTCAATGAGCCTCGGGCATATTAGCCCAGGCGATATATCGCCTACTAGGGGCGATATATCGTCTCATTTGAATGATTTTTGAATGTTTTTAAAACCGAGCTCATTTTAATCTTTAACCTCTTGATAAGTCCAGCATCTTTTCGACCGAGTCTTCAGCCTCTGCTGAACGATAATTCAAATATTTTTCAACTAAAAAGCCATTATTTTATTCAAGTTAAATGAAGATCTTTTCATTCTTGAACTCTATAAATAGGACCTAGTACCCAGCCATTTATTCATTCATCAAGCTAATTTAAGAGTCTGCAAGTTGCTAGGTTATTTTAAGAGTGATAAACACTTGGGTTGGGGTTATAAGCTTTATCCTTATAAGCTTAATAAACACTTGGGAAGTAAGGTTTATAGTATATTTCGGGTTCGAGGAGTAGTTCGGTCATAGAAGCATTAAAGGTATTCCAAATTCTAGTACATTTCTGTATTGTTTCCTTAATTTCTTATAGTTTTCTACTCAAAATCATAACTCTATTCTTTATTCTTGGCTAGGAAATCTAAGATCTTGAACGTAAGGTTCTTGGTAAGTATCTTTTCGATGGTATAGTTCTTTCATTCTTTTCATCCCTTTTTCTTTAGTATACTCACCCTTCTTTGATGGTTTATAGGAGTGTTCCAAAGTCCCAATCCTGTTCTCATATCCCGGTATATTTGGTAAGGAAAATAGGATAGGATTCTATATGTTATATGTTATCTTATGATTTATGTGTTATGAGATGTTATATTATGTATGACTTGTATACTAACAAGCCCCAATAAAATTATGGGCATATGACTTGCATAGCTAGCAAGCCCCACAAATCTAATGGGCATATGACTTGTTTAGTTTACAAGCCCTAAGTAGTAATGGTCATTATAAGTATATATGACATATGATTATGATACGCTTATGGTATATGTTTATTGTATGTTTTTAGCATATGATATGAATTTTATGTATATGATTTATGTTGTTAGATTTTCCTTGCTGGGCATTAGGCTCATTCCTTTATGTTTATATGTGCCGGAAAATAGCTATGGTGGCGGAAAGGTTCTTGGAAGCTTGGGGATTGTGTATTGAGGCAGGATGGAATTAGTGGATTGAGCGTTCGATTCGAGGATGAAGTCGCTTCTTAGTCTTTTAAATATTATGCTTTATATGTATTTTTTCGCACTTTATTTTGTAATCCATTTATTTAAAATTATGTTATGTTTTTATTTTAAAAACAATGGGATCCCATATCCTACTTTAAATTTTATGTAGTTTAACATTTGTCTTACAAGTTTTAATGAAGTTATGATTATTTCACTAGTGAGTTTTATTAAAGATTAGTGTCTATGTATAGTAGTCATTAATGGTCCAAAGTCTAGAGTAGTTGGGTCATTACATTGTAAAATCTTAGGTCAAAATGAGCATTTTTTATTGGTAAAATTATTTTCCAACAATGAGGTATAAATGACCTTATGTGCAAGTCCTTATTTTTTCCAAACTTTGACACTTAATAACTTTCAAACCGTTTAGTATTTTCTTACCAAATTTTACGGTGGAATATTAGGTTATGCCAATAATATGTCCACCAAATTTTAGAAAAAAACTGGGTTCATTTGCCCTATACAATGACTGTCCAAACTTAGTCCTGAAATTAAGAATACAAAAAAACAGTTTTTTACCTAAACTTTGAAATAGCATAACTCACTCATTTTTAAACATTCATTAGTGTTTCAAAAGCTCCATTTTATGTACTCAATCTCAATGACATCACAGTACAATTAACTTTTACAAAATCAAAATACAGTGGATGCTTGACTCCTTGGAAGTCACAGCTCAAAATATGTATTTTGTTTTAGGGTTTCCAACAAAACCATTGGGGTTTTGGTCCCTATTTTCAAAAATCAACACACAAGCATCATAAAAATTATAAAACAACTACCATAACTTTATTACATCACCAATAAGAATCTTTAAGCATTAAATATACAAAATAATGCTTAAAAATAAAAACCCTACAACAAAAATCATAAAAAGTAAACTGTTTACCTCTTTGTTGTTCTTGCTTAAGGTTTGAATCTTCCTAATAGGTTTGGCTCCTTTAAAACCTTTCAAAAACCCTAACCAACTCCCCCCTAATAACTTAAGTAATCAGCTATTTGAAAATCTATTGTTAAAACTTTACAAAAGTCTAGTTTATTGAAACTTTACCTTAGGGAAAACCCTTTCTAGACCAAAGCTTAAATGCTTTCAAGCCTCTTTAGTGTTCTTGAGGTTGAAGATGGAGAGAAAACTTGAGAGATTTTTCAAAAAGATGATAGTGAAAGAGAGATATAGAGTGGTTGGTTTTGGGGGTTAGAAGAGCTCACACAACTCTAAAAAAATATCCTAAAAAACACTCAAGTGTTTTACTATCCACATGGTGCCTTTAACCATTATAGTTAAAATGGGATTAAACTTAAAACCATTTAGTCCACCCAAATAATTTCCCACATGGCCGGCCACCCCTTTAATTATATATGTGATCATATTTTTTTTATATAAAGGTTAATAAATATTTCCCAAGAAGAAAAATCTAATTTGATTTCCTATATCATTTTTCACTCTTATTATGTTTTAAACACAAAACTTAACACTAAATAATTAAATTAAATGTCTCTCACATTTAATTTAATTAATCACATTAAAATTTAACCTAAGGTCCATTCATGGAATAAAATTCCCCATTTCGGTAAAATTAAGCATTTAACACAAAATGCGCTAAAATTTCCATTTTGTCTTAGGTTTATTATTTTTTACCATACTTTAATTTTTATGAATTTATTTTATGCCCAAAATATATTTGCCATAGTTTTTCATTTTATTTTCGAGATTTTTACCTGATCAGGGTTTTCGTGTCAGTCCAAGTCCGAAAGTCTTATCTTGACTTTTAAATCACAAAATTCATAATTTGGCTAGCAAAAACTCATGGAAATAAATTCCAAACAAATATAATATTATTTAAAAATTTTGACCCTGATTTTGGTCAACTGACACGGAGTCAAAATACGCTTGACGTGGATGAATGCGTTGAAAAGAACGTGATGACGAAAATAATAAGAACACGATATTTTATAGTGGTTCGGCCCTAGGATCTGGTAATAACCTACGTCCACTTAGATTGTTATTGATATACGATCAAAAGGAGTGATCAAAGAACTAGGGTTCAATGAGTTTCACTAACCTCTGAAGACAATATCTCAAATAGAATCTCTCTAGTCTCAAATAATTCGAAAGCCAAAAGTCCCTTCCTTGAGCTATCTTTCTTTATTTATATGCTCAAGGGGGATTACATGAATGTGTTACAGATATTCTCTCCTAAATAATCGGATACTCAGGAGATTGTGGGAGTCAATTTCGGGATTTACAAAGATCTTTATAGAAACGTCATGAAGCATGCGGAACCTGCGACCAAGCTGGTCGCAGGTAAACTTCGGCTGCTTACTGCTTATAATTTGTCTTCTGGTCGATACCCTAGCAGAGTTCCTCCAAGTGTCCGGGAATCACTTGCCACGTCATCTACGCCAATTTTTTGGATAACAAAAATAATATTCTTAACTCGGGGAAAAAAATCTCGACCCGAGTCGTTTAAAGGTACCTGAAAACGCAGGACGTTACAAACTAAATAACCTAGCATATTTCGAATGAGTATATATGACATCAAATAAATTGAAAAAAATGACCAACATGCATCAACAATCCCTATAGGTCGAAACCCACTCAATATCAACATAAAAATTCCAATAACCTCATATGCATTCCCATGAACTCTAGAATGTTCCTATTTCTCAAATAACATGACCAAATTCATAGAAACATAAAGAGAAACTTAAACAAAACCCAACATGCATTCTCTACATATGCCTTGGCCAAAACCTACATAGGGTTTATATTCTTGAGTCCAAAATTAAAACCACCTAGCATGCTTCTCAACAAGCCATCAGAACAACCCATGCATTCATTATACCAAAGGATGCAAAGCATACCCAAAACAATTATTCAACAAGGTCAAAATCACCAAAACATTAGCCTTAATTCCAAACATGATTTTCGAAAAAAATCCATAAATATCAAGGCTAATCAAAACGTTATAATCTTGCCCAAGTCCCACCATATTTTGGCATCCTTCTTGAGTAATGACGAGATACAGGATATGTGGTCCGCATTACTGAGATTCATGTGCGTAAGAATTGGCTCCACATTCCTTAGCCACTCTTCTGCCTCAAAGGGGTATGTAGTCCCTTCGATGTTTGGAGCGTGCTGTTTGCAGAACCTCTCATACACTGGCTCCATGTTCGGTACTGGATATGGCGCGTAGTTCGCCATTGGGCATCCCTCATACGGACCAACTTGTTGGGGTGTTGTGTCCATTTTCTTGTGGCTGCGGCTACGGCGGAGGCTGAGGCTGAGGCTGAGTCAGAGTCTGAGCCTATTGGCATTGTTTCTACGAAAGCTCCTCGCCTTGTTGTCGCAGTCTGGCAATCTCCGCAGTGTTGTCAGCTGGCGGTGCTGGCGCATTGCAGCTAGCAATAGCACGCACTCCCCTTCTGCGAACTGGAGGGGCGTCATTGTTCGCTGGAACATCGTTTGAGGCGTTTCCGTTGGTGCGTGTAGATCTTCGGAGCGACATCTTCAACAAAGTTCTAACAGTCGAGAACATGTTAGAACTTATCCTAATAGGCTCTAGGGCAAAACTTATTCTAAAACAAACATATCTCAGACCTATTTATTATGACTTCTTATGAAAAATTATATAAGTCTTTATTATTATTATAGTGGGTTTCTATACTTAGAAAAGCAAGCCATCTTTATTTTCTAAGTCTGTTTCTAATTATCCTATATGACTTAATTCTCAGGCTCGAAACTCATCTTTGTTCCAAAGTTAACCATATTGAGGGAGGGCTGGGATCAATAAAATCGTTCCCACCACTAAGGCCCCCTAACTCTCAATAAGGAAACTTGGTTCATTGAGTTGTATCCACCCTCACCGAACTTAGTCATTATTCATTTTATTTAGTATTTATTATGATTGCAAAAATAAAATCAAACTCATACATGATAATAAAATAACATGATATTAATTTGGAAAAATAGTTTTCACTTATTACAATCATAAAACAAAGAAATAAATAAAACAAACAATGAAAAACTAACTATTCTAAAAATCAGGATCTTCTACATCCGATCCTTCATCTAGCATGTCATCATCTATCTCCTCATAATCGTCGTTGTCATGAGCCTCAAAATTTCCTCAGGGAAGATTCAAGAAGATCCTATGTTGTTGCTCATTAGTGAATTGAAACTCTAAATTATAGGTGAACTTAAGTATGAGAGAATAATATCTTAGGGCTACTTGTAAGTCATCATCATTATTTATAGTCTCCCATATTTCTTCTAAAGTTGAAATTACTAAAGGAAAATCTTTTAAAAGCCTAATTACTAGGACATATTGTTCTGCAACTCTCATCATGATTTTCTTAGTAATCTGAAGATGGTCTATCTCCTTGTGGAACAAAATCAATCTCCGAGTGATTTTCTCTAGTGTGCCTACGGTGTTCCTTGGTTCCCTTATTCTCTTTAAAGCCTTAATGGCTCGGATATCCTCATTGCTTAATGCTCCGTTCATACTTAACTGAAAACATAAACACTAAAGTTGTTAGCTATACACATAAGCAAAATAACTATAACTTAAATACTTACTTGGCGGTCAGATTCGGAGCTTTGAGTGTGTGTATCGAGGAGAACTTCATGCGAAGGAACCGTTTCTTTGATACCAACTGTAATGACCCAACTACTTTAGACTTTTGGACCATTAACGAAAACTATACATACTAATCCTTAATAAAACTTACAAGTGAAAATACCATAACTGTATTACGAAACTTAAAAAAATAAGAGTTAAACTTACATAAAATTTAGGTGAGGATATGGGATCCCATTGTTTTAAAAACAAAACAAAACATAATTTAAAATAAAAAGGGATTACATAACAAGTGCGGAAAAAATACATGTAAAAACCATAAAAACAAAACTACATCATCGAATCGTAACGCTCGGCTCTTGAATCCATTCGACCTCAATACACATTCTCCAAGCTTCCAAGAACCTTTCCCGCCACTAATACTATTTTCCTGCACGTATAAACAAAAAGGAATGAGCCTAATGCCCAGCAAGGAAAATCTAACACATAGTTCATATACATAAATTTCATAAGAAACATAAAAACATAACATAACACTTATATCATACACATACTATAATGGCCATTATTACTTGGGGTCCCATAGACTAAACAAGTCATATGCCCATTAGATTAGTGGGGTCCTACTAGCTAAGCAGGTCATATGCCCATAATCTATTTAGGGTCCTACTAGCTAAGCAGGTCATATGCCCATAATCTATTTGGGGCTTGTTAGTCATATGGGTCATATACCCAAGCCTACAAACATACATATCATAACAAATTTCATAACATAAAAACCATAAGATAACATATAAAACATATAACATATGAATTCTATCATATTTTCCTTACCAAAATACCGGGATATGAGGACAGAGTTGGGACTTTGGAACACTCCTAAGAACCATTTGAAAAAGAGTGATTATAGTGAAGAAGAGAAATGAAAGGAATGGAAGGACTAAAGCATTGAGAAAATACTTACCAAAAACTTATGTGCAAGTTCTTAGATTTCCTGACCAAAATAAAGAATAAGGTTAGAAGGCTGAGTAGAAGACTATGAGAACTTAAAGAACATAATATAGAAATGGACTAGAGTGTGGAAATACCATGAAGACTTGTAAGACCAATCTAAACCTTGAACCGAAATGCTATAAAACCTTACTTCCCAAGTGTTTGATAAGCTTATAATGATCAAGCTTATGATTCCCTAACCCAAGTGTTTAAACTCTCACACTCACCTAGCAACTTGCAGCCTCTGAACTTAGAGTAAAAGATGAATAATGGCTGGGTACTAGGTCCTATTTATAGAGTTTAGGAATGAAAAGATCTCATTTAACTTGAATAAAAATAATGGCTTTTTAAGTGAAAATAATTTGAATTGTCGTTCAGCATAGGCTGAAGACTCGTTCAAAAAGATGTTGGACTTATCAAGAGGTTGAAGGTTTGAATGGGATATGATTTTGAAAGCTTTCAAAATGTGCTGAGAGGGGCGATATATCGCCCCCTGTAGGCGATATATTGCCTGGGCCAGTATGCCTGAGGCAATCGTGCATCGTTTCGGGTTTTTCGTAACTTCGTGCTGCGATATATCGCCCCCTATTGCTGCGATATATCGGCATACGCTGATTATTTAAACACGAAATTACACATTTTTAGCCTAATTTGAATTGAGTAAACAGCCTTGACTAAGCCCTCAAACGTTTTCAAAGCTGCTGACTGACCTTAGAGCATTCAAACTTTACCCTTAATAAATTTAATCCTCAAAATACTTAATCATTAATAACCCATACATAACATGTGCTATAATCCTATTGGTTCTTATTTAAACCTTATAGTATACTAAATATTATCCTCAATATCAGTCATATTAATCAAACCTTAGGTTAAAATTAATATTCTTAAACTATAGGTTAAACTTAGAAAGTCTACAAGTACTACTACGAGTGTCCAAATAAATCTCGGTCTGAACCAAAAATCCACTATCATAAAGATAATACTACTATTACTATTATACTACTATCTAACTTAGCTAAGTAAAGTTCTTGGACTCTACAGACCCAGTGCTCAGCCATTTTCTTCATTCTTCAAGTTGTGTTCAGAGCCTTCAAGCTGCTAAGATTTCTATAGAGTGATACACTTGGGTTTGGCAGAATAAAAGCTTTATCATCTTAAGCTTTATAAACACTTGGGTAGTGAGATAAAATGTGTTTTCGATATTGAAGTTTAGATCGGTTCTAGTTCATCCAAGGTCATATTATTCATAAGTTCTATTCTTTATGATTCCTTAGTTTTCCTTGAGTCTCTTTCAGATCCTAACTTTTGTTTATTGTTTTGTGGTTAGGTATTTAAGTTCTTTGAACTTAAGGTTTCTAGTTGGTTGGTAAGTTTCATCTTGGTGGTTTAGTTCATTTCTTTAGAATTACTCATATTCTTATTGTTGGTTTTAGGAGTGTTCCAAATCCCGTCCTAGTTCTCATATCCCGGTTTTGGTAAGGAAAATAGGGTAGTGTTTATATGCTGATATGTTATGATATGCTTATGTTATAATATGTTATGTGTTATGATATATGATTATGTCTTGTAGTCCTTGGGGCTCATTGTTGCTTAGCTATCGAACCTCAATGTATTTTGAGGCTTATAATTGTTAGCTAGCAAACCCCAAATATTTATATGTTGCTTAGGGGCTTATAGTTGCTTAGCTAGCAAACCTCAGTGTATTTAGAGGCTTATATTTGTTAGCTAGAAAACCCCAAATGTTTACCATGATCATGGGTTGGAGTTGTAATAGATGTTTTATAGTATATGATTTTGATATAGTCTTATGTTTATGTTTATGTTGTATGTGCTAGTAGATTTTCCTTGCTGGCAATTAGGCTCATTCCTTTATCTTTATGTATGCAGGAAAATAGTTATGGCAGCGGAAGGATTCATAGCAGCTTGGTTTGTGTATTAAGGATGAAGGGATTCGATGGACTGCGTGAACGATTCGAGGACGACGTTATTTTTAGCCTTTTAAATTATGTTTTTATGTATTTTCTGCATTTAGTTCTGTAAAAAATTTCATCTAATTTAAAGTTATGTTTTATTTTAAAACAATGGAAACCCATACTGCACATTTATGTATTTCGAATATTTACTTTGAAGTTTTTAATAAAGTTATGAATATTTCTTATGTATGTTCTCTTCAAAGTAGTAGCTATGTCTAGCAGTTTTAGTGGTCCAAGGTCTTAGAAATATTTTGGTCATTACAATTGGTATCAGAGAAACGGTCTATTTGCATGAAGTTCTCCTTGATACACACGCTCAAGCTCCAAATCTAACCGCCAATGTAAGTGTTTATGTTATAATTGTTATGATTATGTGTTTAGTTAGCGTTTTAGCCCTTGTGTTTTCAGTTAAGAATATTTGTAAATTAGTTTATTTTCTTTATTTATTTTATTTATTACTTTTGCATTTATGATTGTTTTTAGTGAAAACCATTTTTCAAATGAATATCATTGTTATTTTTGAATGACATGTATGAGTTTGATTTTTTTTTCTACAGTCATAATAAATAATAAATTTAATAAATAATGACCATGCTCGGTGAGGGTGGATACAAATCAATGGACCGGGTTCTATATTGAGAGTTTAGGGAGAAATAGTAGTGGGAACGATTTTACTAATCCCAGCCCTCCCTCAATATGGTTAACTTTGGAACAACGATAATTTTCGAGCCTGAGAATTAACCCATATAGGATGATTAGAAACATGATTAGAAAATAATAAAGATGGCTTATTTTTCTAAGTATAGAAACACACCCTAATTATAAAAAAGGCTTATATAATTTTTCATAAGAAATCATAATTAATAGGTCCGAGTTATGTTTGCTTAGATTAAGTTTTCTCTTATAGCCTATAAGGGTAAGTTCTAACATGTTCTCGACTGTTAGAACTTTTGTTGGAGATGTTGCTCAGAAGGTCTACACGCACGAATGTCAATGCCTCCAACGCTGCTCCTGATAGCAATGAAGCCCCTCCAATTCACAGAAGGGGAGTGCGTGCTACTGCCAACCGAAGTACGCCGCTGCCATTGTCGCCGCCGGTTGACAACACTATGGAAATTGCTAGACTATGACAGCAAGTTGAGGAATTACTGGAGCGACAACAGGCTCAGCCTCAGACTCAGCCTCTGCCTCCACCGCAATCACAGCCACAGCAAATGGCTACAACACCCCAACAAGTTGGTCCATATGGGGGATGGCCAATGGCGAACTATGCACCATACCCAGCTCAGCACGTGGAGCCAATTTATGAGAGGTTTTGTAAGCAACACACTCTGAACTTTGAAGGGACAACAGACCCCTTCGAGGCGAAATAATGGCTCAGAAATGTGGAGCCGATCCTAGCACACATGAATCTCGGCAACGCAGACCGCATATCCTGCATTTCGTCTCTGCTCAAGAAAGAGGCTAGAATATGGTGAGACTTAGTTCAGCATACTCATGATGTCGCCACCATGACTTGGTCTAGATTTGTGGAGCTGTTCCACAAAAAGTACTACAATTCGGCAGTCATTGCTTCAAGGGTCGAGGAGTTCGCTGGTCTGAAGCAAGGGAGTATATCAGTAGCAGAGTATGCTCAGCAGTTTAACCGATTAGGCAAATTTTCACTAGAAATGGTTCCAACTGACTTTTTGAGGGTGACCAAATTCCTTAGAGGACTTCGACAAAAGATTGAGCTAGGGGTTAAGCTAGAAAATCTGAGAAATACTACCTATGTCGTTGTCCTAGAAACGACAATAGAAGTAGAAAGGCTTCAGGCGAATGTTAGTAAAGAGGAGGCCAGTAAGCCTGAGCCTAAAAAAGCCAAGTCAACCTCAGAATGGTCGGAACAACCACAACAACAACAGCAATCAGTCCAGCAACAATAATGGTCAGAAAAGAAAGCATCCTGACAACAAGCAGTCCGACAACGATAAAAGGGCACGGGCGAACAATGGAGGTAATAGGTCAGGTTATGTAGAATACCCGCAATGTGCTAAGTTCCAAAAGAAACATCCTGGTGAGTGGCGTCCAAACACCAAGGGATGCTTCAACTGTGGTCAGGAAGGTCACCAAAAGAGGCAGTGTCCCCAGCTCAAGCCAGAGTGAAAAAGGGAAGACAAGATGGTTCCTGCTAGGGTTTTTGCCTTAACCCAAGGAGAAGCTGACGCTATCAATAAAGTAGTTACAGGTCAGGTTTTTATCCCCAATAACGTATGTTCTATATTATTTGATTCAGGAGCCACTCATTTGTATATCTCGTTAGGAATGATAGAAAAACTAGGCAAACCTTGTGAAAGATTTAGAACTAGGTTTGTAACAGAGTTTCCTTCGGACAAAGTAGTTCTATCATCACAGATAGTACGAGGCGTACCGATCAAGATTGAGGACGTAGAACCAGAAGGAGACCTGATAGAACTAGAGATCAAATAATTCGACGTACTAGGCATGGAATAGCTAGCAAGGCATGGCGCAAGCATCGACTGCAAACGCAAGAAAGGGACTTTTGAGACTCCTGACGGCCAGAGATTATGATCTATGGGACAAGTTTCAGGACTACGCACACCGCTTATATCATCTCTCAAAGCTCAGAGGATGATAGAAAAAGGATGTCAATCATTTTTAGCCAGCGTCAAGGATATGGTAAAGGAAACACCACTAAAAGTTGGAGACGTCAACATCGTAAAAGAATTCCCACAAGTATTTCCCGACGACTTACCAGGGTTGCCGCCAACTTGGGAAATTGACTTCACAATCGAACTAGTACCAGACACCAAGCCTATCTCCAAGGCACAATACCGAATGGCACCTACCGAACTCAAGGAGTTAAAGACGCAACTACAAGAACTCCTAGACTTGGGTTTCATTAGACCAAGCCATTCTCGATGGGGAGCATCAATTCTATTTGTAAAGAAGAAGGACGGAAGTGTGCGGATGTGCATAGATTACCGCGAGCTGAATAAGGTGACGATTAAGAATAAGTACCCGCTACCTCGTATTGATGACTTGTTTGATCATCTCCAAGGAGCGACCGTGTTTTCAAAGATCTATTTACGGTTCGGGTATCATCATCTCAAGGTACGGGGAGAGGATATTCCCAAGACATCCTTTAGAACTCGTTATGGGCATTACAAGTTTTTAGTTATGGCTTTCAGTCTTACCAATGCTCTAGCCGCGTTTATGGATTTAATGAATAGGGTCTTTAAGGACTACTTGGATAAATTCGTCGTAGTGTTCATCGACGATATCTTGGTGTACTCAAAGGATGCAAGCAAGCATGAGGAGCATTTAAGGTTGGTCTTGTTATGACTAAAGGAGCATCAACTTTACGCCAAATTCAAGAAGTTCGAATTTCAGCTTACGCAAGTAGCATTCCTCGAGAACATTTTATCCAAGGACGGAGTTGCAGTAGACCCATCTAAGGTAGAGGTTGTGAATGATTGGCCAAGACCAAATAACGCATCAGTGGTAAGGAGCTTTCTGGGATTAGCAGCTTATTATCGAAGGTTTGTAGAGGGCTTTTCTAAGATAGCCACTCCACTCACCAACCTGACTCGGAAACAACAACAAAGGTTCAACTGGACTGATAAGTGTAAAGATAGCTTCCAATTTCTTAAAGATAAGTTGTGCTCAGCACCAGTACTTTGTGTACCGACACCCAATGACAAGTTTATAGTCTACTACGAGCATCGAGGCAAGGTTTGGGTTGTGTGTTGATGCAGAATGACAAGGTGATAGCCTACGCCTCAAGGCAGATGAAGGAGTACGAGCAACGCTATCCAACACATGATATGGAGTTGGCAGCAGTGGTCTTTGCATTGAAAATCTGGCACCATTATCTTTACGGAGAACGGTGTGAGATTTATACGGACCACAAAAGCTTATTGTATTTCTTCACACAAAAGGAGCTCAACATGAGGTACCGTAGGTGGTTAGAACTAGTAAAGGATTATGACTGCAAAATTTATACCACCCGGGAAAGGCAAACGTAGTTGCTGATGTGCTAAGTAGGAAGAGCTATGGAAGTTTAGCAGCGTTAGCTGGAATAGAAAAGCTGCTACAACAAGAGCTGATCAATGCCGAAATAGAATTAGTCATTGGTAAACTGGCTAACTTGTCCATCCAGTTAAGTCTGTTAGAAGATATATAGATCAGGAAAGGGCACGATGACACATTAGTAGCACATATGGATGCAGTTAAAGAAGGCAAGGCCACAAATTTCTCGATCACAAGACAAGGGTTTTTGAGAAATAAGGATTAGGTATGCGTGCCAAATGATCATGGAATTAAGATGAAGATTTTAAAAGAAGCACACAATACCCCATACTCAGTTCACCCAGGGTCGACCAAGATGACTCATGATCTGAAGGCAATGTATTGGTGGCCAGGAATGAAAAAGGATATAGTGGAGTACGTCTCTAAATGTTTGGTATGCCAGCAAGTGAAAGCAGAACATCAGCGACCTGCAGGCTTATTGCAACCACTTAGTATTCCAGAAAGGAAATGGGACGACATAGCCATGGATTTCGTGATGGGTTTGCCATGAACGAATAAGCAGCATGATTCGGCTTGGGTAGTAATAGATAGATTAACTAAGCCATCTCATTTTCTGCCTGTCAAGACTTCATACACAGCAGAACAATACGCAGACGTTTATGTTCAAGAAATAGTAAGATTGCATGGAATCCTTAAGACAATAGTGTCCGATAGAGAATCAGTGTTTAGATCGATATTTTGGGGAAGCTTGTAGCAAACAATGGGTACCAAGTTAAGTCTTAGTATGACATTTCATCCTCAAACAGACGGTCAATCCGAGCATACCATACAGATTTTAGAAGATATGTTGCGCGCCTGTATACTTGATTTCAGAGGATCATGGAGTAAGTATTTTCCACTAATAGAATTCTCCTACAACAATAACTATCAGTCAACAGTCGGGATGGCACCTTATGAGTTTCTTTATGGAAGGAGATGTCGATCGCCGTTACAATGGGACGAAGTAGGAGAAAGGTAACTTCTTGGACCCGAAGCTGTTAGAGAACCTCAGGATGCAGTAGCGCTGATTAGAATAGCGTATGCTCGCAGCTCAGGGTCGTCAGAAAAGTTATGCGGATACCAAGCGGCGTGATGTGGAATTCAAAGTTGGAGATCAAGTCTTCTTAAGGATATCTCCTATGAAAGGTGTGAAGTAGTTCGAGAAGAAAGGCAAGCTTAGTCCCAAGTATATAGGTCCTTTTGAGATATTGGACAAAGTGGGAGTAGTTACATATAGATTAGCCCTACAACTAGCTTTAGCAGATAGTCACAATGTGTTCCACATCTCGATGCTGTGTAGATATGTGTCAGACCCATCTCACGTCCTCAAAGATGATACGATAGCACTCTAGAAAGACTTGAGTTACGAGGAACAGCCAGTTAGCATCCTAGATAGAGGGATGAAGGAATTATGGTCTAAGAGTATTCTGATAGTTAAAGTCCTATGGAGAAATAGTTCAGAACGGGAGGCAACGTGGGAGTTGGAGGAGGACATGCAAGCTCGGTATCCGGAATAGTTTGGTAAGTAAATTTCGAGGACGAAATTCTTTGTAGTAGGGGAGGATTGTAGAGTCCCAGAATGTTTACTTAGTCATCTAGATAGTTAGTAGTAGTTATAGTATTTTAGATTTCGTGGATTTTGGTTCAAACCAGAACTTAGTTGGAAACTCATAGCAACAATTATGGATTTTATAAGTTTGACCTATAGTTTAAGAATATTAATTATAACATAAGGTTTAATTTTTTAGTAGTATTGATTATTATAGTATAGTATAGGTTTATGATTTTAGTAGCCTTGTTTGTGGATTTATGATATTAAATAGATTGTCCATAACTTTAGGGTACTGTAACTTCCGACCTGTTTTTGACCCAGTTATATTATGAATTTTGAAAAGTAATATTTCTAAAAAGTTGTAGATAAATTAATTAGCTTTCTAACGATATAAATATGGTCTAAATTGGAATTTTAGCGCTACGGTTATGTTTATTTTACTATAGGTGAGCATAGAGTTACGAGATTTAGGAAGTTAGAAGTTAGGATTCTATTTTATTTAAATTTAAATTTGGATTATAGTTAGAATGAAATTAAGTATTTTTTTTAAATAAAAAAAAGATCTATAAACTCTAGAACCTTCCAGAACAACTAAGAGCATGACACTTGTCATAATCATGTTTATTTAAGGATTTAATTATAAAAGAAAATTCCACAAACTTTAGAACCTTCCAGAACCACTTAGAGCATGACACTTGTCATAATCATCTTTATTTAAGGATTCAAGTATTTTTTTTAATAGGATAATTTCACTCCTCAAACTCTACAAATAGGACCTAATGCTCAACCATTTTCTTCATTCTTCAAGTTGTGTTCAGAGCCTTCAAGCTGCTAGGATTTCTATAGAGTGATACACTTGGGTTTTGGGGAATAAAAGATTTATCATCTTAAGCTTTATAAACACTTGGGTAGTGAGATAAAGTTTAATTTTGATATTGAAGTTTAGATCGGTTCTAGTTCATCCATGGTAATATCATTCATAAGTTCTATTCTTTATGATTCCTTAGTTTTCCTTGAGTCTTTTTCAGATCCTAACTTCTGTTTATGGTTTCGTGGTTAGGTATTTAAGTTCTTTGAACTTAGGGTTTCTTGTTGGTAAGTTTCATCTTGGTGGTTTAGTTCATTTCTTTAGAATTACTCACATTCTTATTGTTGGTTTTAGGAGTGTTCCAAATCCCATCCTTTTTCTCATATCCCAGTTTTGGTAAGGAAAATTGGATAGTGTTTATATGCTTATATGTTATGATATGCTTATGTTATAATATGTTATGTGTTATGATATATGATTATGTCTTGTAGTCCTTGGGGCTCATTGTTGCTTAGCTAGCAAACCTCAATGTATTTTGAGGCTTATAGTTGTTAGCTAGCAAACCTCAATGTATTTTGAGGCATATAGTTGTTAGCTAGCAAACCCCAAATGTTTACAATGATCATGGGTTAGAGCTGTAATAGATTTTTATAGTAATATGTTTTATAGTATATGATTTTGATATAGTCTTATGTTTATGTTTATGTTGTATGTGCTAGTAGATGTAATGACCCCATTGTTGACCCTCGTTTTGGTCAACGACACGGAGTCAAGAAAACGACAGAAAAATAATACAAAGCTTGAGAAAATAATCTTATGGAAAGTAAAGAACACAAAGAATTATAGTGGTTCGGCCCCAGTGATTGGTAATGACCTACGTCCACTTGATACTATTATTAATATTCAGCTTCAAAGGTGTGATCAAAGAACTAGGGTTCCTGAGTTTCACAGACCTTCGAAGGAGAAAACAATACAAACGATGGATAATAGTAATGTAATTCGGAAAAAGATCAAAAGATCCCCCATTGAGCTATTTCTTGTATATTTATAGGCTCAAGGAGGGTTACATGAGTCAATTAGTCATATATTTCCTTAATAAACGAATCTTCAGGTTCTAATGAGGAGATATTCTCGGATATCATTACAACTGTACAGATTTACTCATAAATAAACGGACTATACGACCAGGCTGGTCGTACATAAAACTTGAACTTCACATATGGAAATATCTCTAGTCGATAGGCGAGCAGCATCTTTGCCACGTGTCGGCCACGTGCCAAAAATTCTTGCCACGTCATCCACAGCTGCTTTTTGGATAAACATTTGCCCCCCAAGTTTATTTATTACGACCAGCAATAAATAAACTTAGGAAACTAACCTTTCGTATGCCCCACGAAATCTGTTAGAGTCCCTCGTGCGCTCTCGAAAACTGTGAACTAATCACGGCCAATCACGCCTTTTCAGTTTCCAAATAATCCCTCTGACGGCTATTACACTCCCCCATGCCTTGAAAAAGGTAACTCATGATTACCCCTTTTCAACATACCTTGGCCATTATAAATAATCCCCAAAGTTACCTTTTAACTTTTTACTAGCCATTTTCTTGCCAAGAACTTTCAAGAACTCCATCTCAGAGCACAAAAGTTTCGAAGATCTTCCATCGCTATTCTAAGGATCCTTCGTTCGCACGTCCAAATTCGCTTCATTTCAGAACCTCAAACCTTCTTCTAGGTAAATTTCTTCAACTTTCAAGCCCTTTGACATGCCATGCATACTACTATACGAGTGTTTTGAGTTTTGAATTTTTTTTTTTGCGTTCTTGGGTAGAAATGCATGAGGATTGTGTGAATACTGATTGATGCTTAATAGGGTAGTGTAGTTTTGCTCTGCAGGAGTTAGGAGCTAGTTTGATAGTCAAGATTGTAAGAATAGGGCGTAAAATCGAAGTAAAAATTCGATTTTTAGGCTAGCTAAAAAACTGGGTTTTTCCCGCCCCTTCGAAGTCGAAAAAGCTTTTTTCCAAAAACTTTTTATTTCCACTTTTTTATCTGTTTTTCAAACTGCTCGCACATAACTTAGTGTTTCCATTAGAATATTGCTGTTCGTAGACTCGAGCAACGTTATTCAAACCTCCAACATAAGCTCCCAGGTTGTGCGTCTTATCTCCTCCTTTCTCTGTTCGCAGTTTACATGCAAGATCCGTGGGGAGGAGAAAGACCTATAGACGATGACCTATTGGCTCAGTTACTCGAGGATGAAGAGCAACCATCGTCACTGATTCCTGACATCCCATTCTCTCGTGTCAATCCAAACACTTCACCTTTCCCTGTTTAAAGTATGGCTCATGCCAAAACCAAATCTCAGAAAAAGAAAACCCCACTCCTTCACATCAGCCTGCTCCTCAGGCTGGAATTCGCTCGACCAGTGGTCGAACTGAAAATGCTCCCGACCCCAACATCCAAAGACACACTTGGCCCCGACATGCCATTCGGCCAGATGTTGAGTGGCATTTAGTTCCTTAGAGCAGAGTGACGATCAGGATGATCACCAATTATATCAGGAAGTACGGTCTCACGGGGGTGACCTTAGTCAGACCTAACCAAGACCAGAGGGCGAACCTGCCCGGAGGCGCCTTCAGCGCCTGGTCGAGGTTTCACATCGAGGTAGGGGCTACCTTGCCTCTTCACTCATTCTTTCAAGGGGTGGCCGACTATTTCAGAGTTGCCCCTTTTCAAGTAACCCCAAACGGATATAGGGTGCTCGCTGCACACTATATCTTGTACAGCCATAAGAAATGGCCTGTGCCAACTCCTCATGAGGTCAATTACTTGTTCGACCTCAAGTCCAATCCCAACCAAGAAGGCACGGGGTTTTTTCACTTCTGTCATCAGGAAACCGGGCGCACCTTCCTGACTGACACCACCCATATATCAAATGTGGGGAGGTACTACTAGGAGTACTTCCTCACAACTGACATGATCGCAGACAACCTCGCCTTCGCTCAAGGAGGTAAAACTTTCGTACCACTGGCTGTTATCCTTTATTTAGTGTTCTCCTTCACCATCTCTTAAACTTTTAATACTTTCCAGGCCCATGGCTGCGACCATACCCAACTCCGGACATGGAGTTGAGATCGGCGCTCCTAGCCAGGATGACTAACGTAGAAAAGAGTGTCAAGCATTTCGTTACAGAGGCTAACCTTAGGTTGGTTGGCCTTTTGGTCCCTCATCAGGACATGAGGGAGTCAACTACAGGGAGTGCCACAGCTGAGGAGGAACCCGAGCAACAAACTCCAGCGTCGCCTCCACGAAGGAGACCAGCTGGGATCACGATCAGGAAACCTGTTGGCACTCCTCCATCAGAGAGGCCCTACGTCCCCCTGGGGAAGGGAAAGAAAAAGGCCACCGAGCCTGTCGAACACTTGGATGAGTCTTCGGATGATAATGGTATAGTTATATTGCTTTTAGATAGCTTGTCAATTCCCAGTCACCTATTCGATGGGGACGGCAATTTTAAGTATGCTCCAAATTTAGGTCTAGAGTTCTTCATGTCAGAGAGTGAGTTTTAAGACTAGTAGAGTCTATAGGATAGCGACCAGTAATAATAGCTCGGGTATTTGACTTTGCAATCTTTCTTTACTTCTTTTTCTGATGTAATATACTTGGTCATTTATGTTATCTCACTGTTCGATATTTTGCCTCTTTTTCAGACATGGACTCCGTAAATGTGTTTGATATCTACAACACTCCTGAGGCTGTCGCGGCTCCCCTGAGCAAAAAGAAGACAAGCAAGAGGCACCACGGGGAAAGTAGCAAAGCGCCTCGGGTGAAAAAGGCTTGAAATGCTGGCCCTCCAGAGGATAGGCCCTCCGCCACCACAACTCCATCCTCTCCTCACGAGCAGCAGATTCCTCCTACTCTAGCCAGGTCAACTCCACCTCCCGCGGCCCCGACCGACCAAACTCAGCAGGTCGATCCTGGTTCAACTAGAGGTGACATAACTGGTCGCGCCTTTAAATTGGTCAAGGAGAGGGTTGCCAAGATTGTGAAGCACGACCGCTGCCGAGAGGTACTGGCTACGACAGAGGTGATGGATGTTGACCTGATCCTGAACCACGCCCTAAACGAGTTCACCAGTGTAAGTCATCCTTTTTTGCGGAACCAAGTCTTCTTTATGTTATAGTTAGTCTAACTTCTACTGCGACTGCAGGCCATGCTGACCCTCACTGCCGGTCGTATCCGCTCGGGTGCTGTCACTGAGCAGGCCAGAACTTTGGAGCAACGGCACCGGGATGAACTTAAAGCTACCGAGGCAAAATATGCTGAACAGCTGGCAGTGGTGCTTGCGGAAAAGGCTAAACTAGCTAAGGAGTTGGAGGAGAAGCAGAGGTGGACTTGGTTGCGAGCAGGCAGGAGAATACTACCCTGGAGGGCCGAGTCGAGGAGCTCGAGAAAGCCAACGCCAGCAACTTGGAAAGGTATAAGAATGCCACACTCCGATGTTTCTACGATTTCTAGAAGCATAACTGGGGTGCCAACTTCGACTACCTTCCCGAGAATGCGAGAGACACCGAGCTTGCTTGCTGCGCTGCTCAGCTGGCCGAGGAAGAAAGGTCAAGGGTTCCTGCTTCCCCTGAAATCTCGCTGGCCACTGGGATGGATGGGGCAGACAACGAGGCTGCAGGCGTTGTTGATCAAGGTCCTCCTCAGGATCCTCCGGCTGCTTAAGATCCTTGAGCTCCTTAGTCTATTTTGCTTATATTTCATCTTGTTAACTACACGACCTACGGGTCATGATGTAAAGACAATATAATTTTTTATTGCTTTGGCTGCTTTTACTTTTATCTGACCAATTACATCCGAGCAGCGACTGCTCGCGGTGTAAAAGGATTCCTTTTGATATTATGATATATTTGCATATTATTATAACATCTGTTCACATGATCGAACTTTGAATAGAACTTTGGTTTGATTTAACAAAATAACAAAATTTTGAAAAATACTCTAAGTGCCCTAGCATGCTTTAACTTATTTTGCTCATGTGTTTACATAACTTTTAACGATATGCTTTTCTTACTTGTACCTTATATGCCCCCCAAGTGATCGAGGAGCTTTAGGTCCTTGGTCACTTGCCTTGACCAGAACCTTTTCGAACATTACTGCTCGTAGCAATATGATTAGCATTATAATACAGCAAAACCACACACGTAATGAGCAAATACTTGTAATAAATACAATAGTTGGCAAGAAACGACTGGGTGAGAACAATCCCTTTTATTTCTCGTAATAAATGGACTAAACATGTCTGTACGAGTGATCAATAAGATCTTACACTTTTTCAAAACTTGTAAAAAGTAAAATTTATACAAGCCAATTCTTTAAGAAGAATTGTTCATTGGTAATACTTGCGCAGGTGTTCTCCATTCCAATAGCGAGGAATGAGATCTCTGTTTAAGCGTGCAAATTTATAAGTGCCTAGGTGAAGGACCTCATCAATCTGGTATGGCCCTTCCCAATTAGGCCTGAGTACTCCAGAAGCTTGGTCGCGAGTGTTTAGAAAAACTCTTCGGAGTACGAGGCCTCCAACACTAAATTTCCTTTCTCACACTTTAGAGTTGAAATACCGAGCGACCTTTTCCTAGTACGCAGCTACTCAGAGCTGAGCTTGTTCATGCTTCTCATCAATTGAGTCCAGGGATTCCATAAATAGTTGGCTATTAGAGTCTTGATCGTATGTTAATCTGTGGTGCAAGGGTGGATCTAACTTGACAGGCAACATAGCTTCATACCCGTATGCCAAGGAAAACAGGGTATGACCTGTCGCTATTCGGTGGGAAGTTTTGTATGACCAAAGAACTTCAGGCAACTGCTCTGGCCATGCTCCCTTAGCTTGTTCAAGTCTTTTCTTCAGGGTATCCTTCAACGTTTTGTTAAGTGCTTCGACTTGCCCATTTGCTTGGGGATGAGCGACTGAAGAAAAACTTTTGATAATATCATGTCGTTTGCAGAAGTCAGTGAATAGATCACTGTCAAACTAGGTGCCATTATCCGAGACTATCTTCCTTGGTAATCCATAGGAACAAATGATGTTCTTGACTATGAAGTCAAGCACTTTCTTGGTCATTATGGTTGCGAGTGGCTCAACCTCGGCCCATTTGGTGAAGTAGTCGACGGCAAACACAACATACTTTACACCACCTTTTCCTATAGGCAAAGATCCGATTAGATATATTCCCCAAACCGCGAAGGGCCATGGACTCTACATCTACTTTAACTCATTGGGATCTGCTCGTGGGATTTTAGAAAATCTCTAACACTTGTCACATCTCCACACGAACTCCATTGAGTCTTCATTCATGGTTGGCCAGAAGTAGCCCTACCTTAGGATCATTTTTGACAGACTTTGCCCCCCAGCGTGGTCCCCACAAAAACCTTCGTGCACCTCTTCCATTAACTCTTTGGCTTTCTCCTTTGTAATACATCTGAGGAACGACATGGAGTATCCCCTTTGGTATTGGATTCCATCGACCAGGATATACCTCACAACTTGACGCTGAAGGGTCTTGGCTTTGTTTCTGTCTGTCGGTAGTACGCCACTTAACAGATACTCTACATATGGTGTCATCCATGTATTTGCCATCTGGATGACCAGAGTGGTTTCAGCTGCTTGGATGCTTGGTACTGATAGTCATTCGACTGACACTATGTTTAGAGTATCAGCATCCTTTGCACTTGCCAACTTTTCCAAAGCGTCTGCATTGGAATTCTGATCGCGAGGTACTTGCTGGAGAGTGTATCTGTCGAACTGGGCTAACAGATCCTTTACATTGTTCAGATAGGCGACCATCTTCAAACCTCGTGCCTGGTACTCTCCCAAGACTTGATTCACTACTAGTTGGGAATCGCTATAGATGTCAAGCACTTTTATGTTCATATCCTTGGCTAACCGCAATCCAACAAGTAGTTAGTCATATTCAGCTTCGTTGTTAGAAGCAGTGAAGTCAAATCTGATTGCACAGTGAAATCGATGCCCTTCCGGCATTATCAATATCACTCCTGCTCCTGCGTGGGATTCGTTGGATGAACCATCTGTAAACAATTTCCACGAGGGTGCCTAGATTTGACACTTAGGCTCGCTAGGTTCTTAAGTCTGCTCGCCACCTGTGAGCTCTTTGAATTCGGCGATGAAGTCAGCTAAGGCTTGTCCTTTTATCGCTGCTCGCGGAAAGTAAGATATGTCAAACTGCCCTGGTTCGACTGCCCACTTTAGTAATCTTCCTGCAGCCTCTGGCTTTTGCAGGACTTGTCGAAGAGGCTAGTCAGTTAAGACCGTAATTGGATGAGCTTGGAAGAAAGGCCGCCGCTTCCTAGAGGCCAAAACCAAACAATAGGCTAACCTTTCGATGGGGGGATACCTCAAATCTGCTCCGATCAGCCTTTTACTTACATAATAGACAGCCTTCTGCACACCATCTTCTTCTCTTACTAGAACAGCACAAGCAGCGTAAACCGTGATTGCTAGGTAGATGAACAAAGTCTCTTTATCGATCGGCTTTGACATGATGGGTGGTTGCGCCATATGCGTTTCTAGTGCTTGAAAGGCCTGTTCGCACTTATCTGTCCATTCAAATTTCTTATTTCCTCTGAGTAGATTGAAAAATGGGACACACTTGTCTGTCAATTTTGAAATGAATCTACTTAGAGCAGCAATCCTCCCAGTCAGGCTTTGGACATCCTTAATCTTCACTGGGGACTTCATCTCGATCAGGGCCTTTATTTTCTCGGGATTAGCTTCAATTCCTCTCGAGTTAACTATAAATCCCAAGAACTTCCTTGATTCTACTCTGAAGGAGCATTTAAGAAGATTTAACTTCATCCTATATTTATTTAGGATGTTGAAGCATTCCTCCAAATCCCTTACATGCCCTTCTGCTTTCTTCGACTTAACCAGCATGTCATCGATGTAAACTTCCATGTTTGTGCCGATCAGCTCCTTGAACATGTGGTTGACGAGTCTTTCGTAAGTCGCACCAGCGTTTTTCAAACCAAAGGGCATCACCTTGTAATAGTAGAGCCCTGTATCATTTTGAAAGCTAGTGTGATCCTCATCAGGGGGATGCATACTGATTTGATTATACCCGGAGTATGCATTCATGAATGAGAGGATCTCATGCCCTACAGTTGCATCGACGAGCTGGTCGATCCTCGGGAGTGGGAAACAGTCTTTGGGGCAGGCTTTATTTAGGTCTGTATAATCCACGCACGTACGCCACTTGCTATTCGGCTTGGGCACTAGTACAAGATTAGACACCCATGATGGATAAAACGCCACCCTGATGAACCCATTCTCCTTCAACTTCTCAACTTCCTCTTTCAAGGCCTCTGATCTATCTTTGTCGAGCAGCCTTCTTTTTTGTTGCACTAGTGGAAAGCTTTTACGATGTTCAGGACATGACTGATGACTGCAGGATCTATTCCGACCATGTCTTTGTGCGACCAGGAAAAGACATCCTGATTCCTTCTTAAGAACTCCACTAGTGCTTGTTTCGTTGTTGTCTCTAAGTTTTTACCGACTTTCACAACTCTGGTCGGATTTTCCTCATCGAGTTGGACCTCTTCAAGGTCCTTGATGGGCCCCAATTCTTCTTCGAAATCCCCAAAGCGAAGATCTAAGTCTCTGTCCTCACTTTGGGCAATGCCCTATTTGGTGAGATTATCACCTGAGCGGGTCTGAACATTAGTTGCCATTTGAAACTCCTTTCCAGTGGCATCTCTCGATACACCCTTCTTTGCCTTGGTGATCGAGGCATTGTAGCACTCCCTCGCTTCCCTCTGGTTTCCCAACACGCATCCTACCCCTGCGTCTGTTGGGAATTTCATTGCGAGGTGCCATATAGAAGTGACGGCTCACATGTCGATCAGAATTGGTCTCCCTATCACAGCATTGTACGCTGAAGGACAATCAAATATTATAAAAAGTAGTGAGTAATGTCCTGTTAGCAGGTGCAATGCCTGCTGTGACTAGGAGTCTAATCGACCCTACTGGGGCGAGCCCTTCTCCGAAAAAACCATAAATGGTTTGGTTGCATGGCTCTAGGTCTTTCACGGAAAACTTCATATTTTCTAGCGAGGACTTATATAGGATGTTGACCGAACTTCCTGTATCAACCAACACCCTTTTCGCCATCATGTTCGCAATCTATACGTCCACGACCAGCGGATCGGAGTGTGGGAATCGCTCGTGCTGGGCATCGTCGTCAGAGAAGGTGATAAGTTCCTCCTCTGTTCGAGCCTTTTTTGGTGCTCGATCCTCGACACTCATCATCTCGATGTCCTGGTCATGGCGCAGGGTTCGAGCATATCATTCCCTCGCTTTCCCACATGCTCCTGCAAGATGTGGGCCTGCGCAGATGGTGAGTAGGGTACCTTCCACGGGAGCTAGCTGTAAAGGTGGCGAGCGTTGGCGTGCAGGCGCCGACTCGTTGTAACCTTGAGCCTCTCATTGTGAACCTCACGTGGCTCATACATATCTTCTTAAATGTCCCTGTCTTATCAGGAACTCATTTTCATCCTTCAGCTGGTTACACTCATTAGTGTCATTCCCGTAGTCGTTATGAAAACGACAGAACTTTGTTGAATCTCTCTTGGAGATATCTTTCCTTATTGGTGCGGGTCATTTGTAGGGCACGTTTGAGCTGGTCGCCTGGTAAACCTCGGCTCGGCTTTCAACAAGGGTAGTGTAATTGGTGAATCTCGGTTCATACCGATTACCTTTGGGGCGCTTACTCTCAGAGGTCGAGGGTTTGTTTCTCGCCCGCTTTCCACCATTCTTACCATTGCCATTCCCGTTGCCTTTGACGTTGCCATTGGGCTTCGACCTGTTGGCGGCTTTGGTGGGTTCTTCCTTGGGCCCCTTGTCTTTCACTGGCGAGTTCCCTTCATTGGCAATTGCGTCCTCGAGCTTGATGTACCGATTAGCTCGATCTAAAAACTCCTGGGTACTTTTAACCCCATGCTTTCTGAGGCTACTCCAGAGGGGAGAATGGCGCCTAACCCCAACAACTAGGGCCATCATTTTGCCTTCATCGCCCATAGTCTTGGCTCCAGCTACAGCTCGCATGAAGCGCTGAACGTATTCCTTCAAGGGCTCTCCCTCTTTTTGGCGTATCTCGACCAGTTACTTCGCCTCGGTGGGGTACACACGACCCGCGTAGAACTGTCCGTAAAACTACTTCACGAACATATCCCAGGATACTATACTTGCAAGAGGGAACTTAAAGAACCACTCCTGGGTGGCATCAGAAAGTGTCGCTGGGAAGATCCTGCAGTGAGCATCTACAGAGACTTTCTGAATGTCCATTTGTATCTTAAACTTGTTGACATGAGATACTGGGTCTCCATACCCGTCGAAATTTGGCAGTGTCGGCATCTTGAACTTACTGGGGGTTTCTGGCATAACAATCCTCTGTACGAAAGGGGTGCCTCTCCTCCGATCGTACTCAATGTGTGATGTTCGCCCCCCGACCAGCTGCTGCACAGCCTGGTTTAGGGCATCGATTTGGACCTGAACAGCTTCTGGGATTGCTGGGGCTTCTGGTGCCGGGGGAATGTACTCATCGGGCTTTTCTCTGCGGTCATTGAGTACATCCCTCAAAGTATCGTCTCTTCGTCGCTGCTCGCTGGCTCCGAGGCAACTAAAGACATTATTTTGCCTGGGCTGCCCCCCAGCGTTATGACCTGCTGGTCGGTCTTCTCTAGGTGGGGGGCTCCTGCCTCCACCTTTCTCTTCGTTCCTCCGACTCGCATTTCCTCTGCCTGAGTCGGCTTCATTGTAGCTGGGGCCATCTCTGAACCGTGGCTGGCTATGATGCGACCGACTATTCCCTCTATTGCCTCCTTGGGCTGGTATTTCCCGAGCGTTAGAGGGAGGCCTGCACTGGTCGGTGTGTTCCCGTCCATTGTCATGTCGTGGGGGGCCCCTGACTGTAAAGCCTGTCTCTGAGTTCCTCCTGTTGGCAGAAGGACGTTGCCCCTTGCTCGGTGGATGCGGCTCTTCACCCCCTGGGCGTCTAGGGCTACGGGGTTGTTGCCCGGCCCTATTCTGCCTCAGGTGCGGGGGATTGCCTCGACCAGCCTGAGACAGAGGCTGCGTCTCAGGATCCCTAGGTGGGACATCATCCTGAGGCATAGGTGGTTGCTCCGGCCTCTGAGGGCTTATTGGCTGGAGAGGAGGACTAGGATTGGGGCCCCTTTGAGGTGGCCCGTTTGGTGGCTGACCTGGCTGGGAGGCTGGGGCAGCCTGATTCCTAGCCAGCTAGATGGCTGCTTGAAGGACTGCCATGGCATCCCTCTGTCGACGATCCATATCCACCTGTCGCTCGCTCAGCTCCTGGCACTGGCGCTCTATCTCCCTTTACCGCACGCCATTATCTCGGCATCATTCTCTTGATTGGCCAACTCATCTTGCAACACCCCCAGTGTTGTCTTCTGGGTCTCAGAATCGAACTCCTCCTCATCAAACTCCAAATGAGGTTCGTCTTCAGCCACATTTGGGGGAGGAAGCTAGGATGGTGCAGCGGCAGCCTGTCTAGTCTTCTTGGTAGTTTTTGCCATTAGATATTTTGTCAAGCTCTCAATGAAAGCACCAGAATGTTGACCCTCGTTTTGGTCAACGACTCGGAGTCAAGAAAACGACAGAAAAATAATACAAAGCTTGAGAAAACAATCTAATGGAAAGTAAAGAACACAAAGAATTATAGTGGTTCGGCCCCAGTGATTGTTAATGACCTACGTCCACTTGATACTATTATTAATATTCAGCTTCAAAGGTGTGATCAAAGAACTAGGGTTCCTGAGTTTCACAGACCTTCGAAGGAGAAAACAATACAAACAATGGATAATAGTAATGTAATTCGGAAAAAGATCAAAAGATCCCCCCTTGAGCTATTTCTTGTATATTTATAGGCTCAAGGAGGGTTACATGAGTCAATTAGTCATATCTTTCCTTAACAAATGGATCTTCAGGTTATAATAAGGAAATATTCTTGGATATCATTACAACTGTACAGATTTACTCATAAATAAACGGAGTATACGACCAGGCTGGTCTTAGACAAAACTTGAACTTCGCATATGGAAATATCTCTATTCGATAGGCGAGCAGCATCTCTGCCACGTGTCGGCCACGTGCCGAAAATTCTTGCCACGTCATCCACAGCTTCTTTTTGGATAAACACCAACTAATTCTAGACTTTGGACCATTAATAACTACTATAGATAGACACTAACCTTAAAAAAACATACATACGAAATAGTCATAACTTTATTAAAAACTGTAAAGCAAATGTTAAAATTCATAAAATTTAGGGTAGGATATGGGATCCCATTATTTTGAAAATAAAACATATTTTAAATTATAAATAAATTCGTTACAAGATCAGGTGCGGAAAAATACATATAAAGCATAATTGTAATGGCTAAAAACAACTTCGTCCTCGAATCATTCACGCAATCCATCGAATCCATTCTCCTTCAATACACAATCCCAAGCTGCCAAGAATCTTATCGCCGCCATAACTATTTTCTTGCACATATAAAAAGAAAGGAATGAGCCTAATGCCCAACAACGAAAAATCTACTACAAGCATGAAACATAAACATAAGATAAGCTATAAACATATAACATATAACTATAAACATATATCATAATTCTAACCCATGTACATGGTAAACATTTGGGGTTTGCTAGCTAAAAACTATAAGCCTCAAAATACCATGAGGTTTGCTAGCTAAGCAGCTATAAGCCCCAAGAACATAAAGGTGTTGGGGTTTGCTATTTAAGCAACTATAAGCCCCAAAAGATACACATATCAGAACATATATAAAGCATACTATAGCATAATCATATAAGCATATAATAATGTAGAGTCCAAGAACTTTATTTAGCTAGTTAGATAGTAGTAGTAATAGTAATAGCTAGTAGTAGTTGTAGTATTTTATGACTGTGGATTTTGGTTCAAGCCGGGACTTAGTTGGAAACTCCTAACAATAGTTATGGATTTTATAAGTTTAACCTATAGTTTAAGAATATTAATTATGTAGAGTCCAAGAACTTTACTTAGCTAGTTAGATAGTATTATTATAGTAATAATAGTATTATCTTTATGACTGTGGATTTTTGGTTCAGACCGGGATTTATTTGGACACTCATAGTAGTACTTGTAGATTTTCTAAGTTTAACCTATAGTTTAGGAATATTAATTTTAACCTAAGGTTTGATTAATATGACTGATATTGAGGATAATATTTATTATACTATAAGGTTTAGATAAGAACCAATTAGATAATAGCACATGTTATGTATGGGTTTATTAATGATTAAGTATTTTGAGGATTAAATCTATTAAGGTTAAAATTTGAATACCCTAGGGTCAGTCAGCAGCTTTGAAAACATTAGAGTGCTTAGTCAAGGTTGTTTACTCAATTCAAATTAAGCTAAAAATGTGTAATTTCGTGTTTAAATAATCAGTGTATGCCGATATATCGCAGTTATAGGGGGCGATATATCGCAGCACGAAGATACGAAAAACATGAAACGTTGCACGATTGCCTCGGGCATACTGGCCCAGGTGATATATCGCCTACAGGGGGCGATATATCGCCCATCTTAGCATATTTTGAAAGTTTTCAAAAACGTTCTCCATTCAAACCTTCAACCTCTTGATGAGTCCAGCATCTGTTTGAACGAGTCTTCAGCCTCTGCTGAACGATAATTCAAATTATTTTCACTTAAAAAGCCATTATTTTTATTCAAGTTAAATGAAGATCTTTTCATTCCTAAACTCTATAAATAGGACCTAGTACCCATCCATTTATTCATCTATTACTCTAAGTTCAAAGGCTGCAAGTTGCTAGGTGAGTGTGAGAGTGTAAACACTTGGGTTGGGAATTATAAGCTTGATCACTATAAGCTTATCAAACACTTGGGGAAGTAAGGTTTAGATTGATCATAGAAGTACTCAAGGTATCCCAAACTCTAGTCCATTTATGTATTATGTTCTTTAAAGTTCTCATAGTCTTCTACTAATTCTAACCTTATTCTTATTCTTGGTTAGGAAATCCAAGTTCTTAAGCACAAGGTTTTTGGTAAGTATATTTTGATAGCATAATTCCTTCGTCACTTTCATCCCTTTTCTTCAATATACTCACCATATTATAAATGGTTTTTAAGAGTGTTCCAAGGTCCCAAACCAATTCCCATATCCCGGTTATTTTGGTAAGGAAAATAGGATAGGATTTATGTGTTATATGCTTTTATATGTTATCTTATGATTTTATGTTATGCAATATGTTATGATAAGTATGATTGTAGACTTGGGCATATGACCCATATGACTAACAAGCCTCAAATAGATTATGGGAATATGACTTGCTTAGCTAGCAAGACCCCACTAATCTAATGGGCATATGACTTGCTTAGTTTATGGGACCCCAAGTAATAATGGCCATTATAGTATGTATGTGACTTAAGTGTTATGGTATGTTTTTATGTTGCATTATGAATTTGTATGTATATGGCTATATGTTAGATTTTCCTTGCTGGGCATTAGGCTCACTCCTTTTTTTTGTTTATATGTGCAGGAAAATAGTTTTAGTGGCGGGTAAGGTTCTTGGCAGCTTGGGGAATGTGTGTTGAGGCGGAATGGATTCAAAGAGCCGAGAGTTTCGATTCGAGGATGTAGTTTTTGTTCTTATGGTTTTTATATGTATTTTTCCGCATTTTATTATGTAATCTCTTTTTAAATTATCATTATGTCATGTTTTGTTTTTAAAACAATGGGATCCCATATCCTACTTGAGATTTTATGTAAGTCTAACATTTGTTTTTACAAGTTTTAATAAAGTTATGATCTTATCACTTGTAAGTGTTATTAAGAATTAGTGTTTATGTATAGTTTTCGTTAATGGTCCAAAAGTCTAGAGTAGTTGGGTCATTACAAATTATAACATAAGGTTTGATTAATATTGTTGGTTATTAATATGATAATTATTATAACCTAAGGTTTAGATAGAGCTAATAAGAATATGACACTTGTCAGGAGCATGGTTATTCCTAAGGTTTAGATAGAGCCAATAGGATTATGTCATTTGTCACATGCATGATTATTAAGAAATTATTATTTTAATGATAAAATAAGGGAAATATAAGACTTAGTCTTCTCCAGAATCTGTTAGGAGCATCACATTTATCACAATTTTATTTATTTGTGTTATTTAGATAATTAAATAGATTTTTCGTAACTTTAGGGTACTGTAACTTACGACCTATTTTTGACCTAGCTATATTATGAATTTTGAAAAATAGTATTTCTAGAAAGTTGTAGATAATTTAATTAGCTTTCTAACAATATAAAGAGATTCTAAATCTAATTCCTACCACTCCAGATATGTTGATTTTACTACAGGTGACTTTAGAGTTACGAGATTTAGGGAGTTAGAAGTTAGGATGCTATTATTTTTGTTTTATAAATCAAGCTTTAACCCCTTAAACCTCTCTCTGAATAATTTGACCAATTCCTAAGCCTTTGGCTGAAGTATATTCAAATATTTTCAATTAAATTCATTAGTTTTATTCAAAGCCAAAAAGAAGATTTTTATTCCTAGAACTCTATAAATAGGACCTAGCACCAAGTCTTTTCATTCATTCTTCAAGCATTGATCAGAGCCTTCTATGTGCTAGTGAGACTATAGAGTGATAAACACTTGGATTGGGGTTATAAGCTTAATCATTATAAGCTTAATAAACACTTGGGAAGTAAGGTTATAGTGTATTTCGGTTTCGAGGTATAGTTCGGTCATAGAAGCATTCAAGGTATTCCTATTCTTAGTTCCTTTCAGTATTGTTTCATTAGTTTTATAGTCCTAACTTAGTCTTCTCTATTCTTGGTTAGGCATCTAAGTTCTTCGAACTTGAGGATTCTTGTCGGTAAGGATATTCTCGGTGGTTTTTAGTTCATTCATCTCTTTCTTTTAGAATACTCACCTCTATATTATGGTTTTTAGGAGTGTTCCAAAATCCCGACTTTGTTCTCATCATCCCAGTATATTGGTAAGGAAAATAGGATAGGATATTATGTGTTATGCCATATGTTATCTTATGATTTATGTGTTATGTTAACTTATGATTTGTGTGATATGTATGTTTGTAGACTTGGGTATATGACCTGTACAACTAACAAGCCCCAATAAATTTATGGGCATATGACTTGCTTAGCCAGCAAGCCCCACAAATCTAATGGGCATATGACTTGTTTAGTTTATGGGACCCCAAGTAATAATGGTCATTATAGTATATGTGACATATGTTATGATATGTTTTAGTATATGTTGATATGAATTTTATGTATATGATTTATGTGTTAGATTTTCCTTGCTGGGTATTAGGCTCATTCCTTTATGTTTTTATGTGCAGGAAAATAGTTATGGCGACGGAAAGATTCTTGGCAGCTTGGGGATGTGTATTGAGGCAGGATGGAATCGGTGGATTGCGCGTTCGATTCGAGGATGAAGTTTTTAAGTCTTTTAGTTATGATTTCTATGTATTATTTTTTTTCGCAGTTAATTTTGTAACCAATTTATTTAAGTTATATTTTGTTTTCAAAACAATGGGATCCCATATGCTAAATGAATTTTTATGTAGTTAACCTTTACTTTACAGTTTTTAAATAAAGTTATGGTTATTTCATATGTACGTTTTCTTAAGATTAGTATAGTAGTCATTAATGGTCCAAATTCTAGAATAGTTGGGTCGTTACAGTTGGTATCAGAGCAATGGTCCATTCGCATGAAGTTCTCCTCGATACACACACTCAAATCTCCGAATCTAACCGCCAATGTAAGTGTTTATGTTTTAGTTGTTTTGATTATGTGTTTTGTTAATGTTTTAGTCCTTATGTTTTCAGTTAATAATATTTGTAAATTAGTTGATTTTTCGTTATTTATTTTATTTATTATCTTTGCATTTATGATTGTACATAGTGAAAACTTTTTTTTCCAAATAAATATCATTGTTATTTTTGAATGACATGTATGAGTTTGATTTTTTTTACAATCATAATAGATAATAAGTTTAATAAATAATGACCAAGTTCGGTGAGGGTGGATACAAATCAATGGACTGGGTTCTATATTGAGAGTTTAGGGGGCCATAGTAGTGGGAACGATTTTACTGATCCCAGCCCTCCCTCAATATGGTTAACTTTGGAACAACGATGAGTTTCGAGCCTGAGAATGAAGTCTTATAGGATAATTAGAAACACACTTAGAAAATAATAAAGATGGCTTATTTTTTTAAAAGTTTAGAAACACACCCTAATTACAAAGAAGGCTCACATATTTTTTCATAAGAAGTCATAATTAATAGGTCCGAGTTATGTTTGCTTAGATTAAGTTTTTCCTTAGAGCCTAATAGGGTAAGTTCTAACATGTTCTCGACTGTTAGAACTTTTGCGGAAGATGTCATTCAGAAGATCTGCTCGCAACAACGCCAATGCCTTAAGCGTTGCTCTTGAAACTTATGAAGCCCCTCCAGTTTGCAGAAGGGGAAGGCGTGCAACTAATGCTGCTGCTAAAGATAGAGCGTCGCCGCCGTCGGTTGACAACACTGCAGAAATTGCAAGTCTACGACAGCAAGTGGAGGAATACTACAGCCACAGCGACAGCAGACTCAGACTCAGCCTCCACCTCAGCCGCAACCACAACCTTAGTAGATGGCTCAAGTACTCCATCAAGTAGGTCCTGATGGGGGATGGCCAATGGCAAACTATGCGCCATACCCAGCTCAACACATGGAGCCAATCTATGAGCGGTTTCATGAGAAACACGCTCCAAACTTTGAAGGGACAACAGAACCTTTTGAAGCAGAAGAATGGCTCAGAAATGTAGAGCCGATCCTAGCGCATATGAATCTCGGCAACGCGGACCGCATATCCTACGTTTCTTCTCTGCTTAAGAAGGATGCTAGAATATGGTGGGACTTAGTTTAGCAGACTAACGATGTCGTCACCATGACATGGATAAGATTTGTGGAGCTGTTCCACAAGAAGTATTACAACTCGGCATTCATCGCTACAAGGGTCGAGGAGTTCGCTAGTTTGAAGCAGGGCAACTTAATGGTCGTAGAATATGCTCGGCAGTTCGACAGATTAGCCAAGTTTGCACTAGAGTTGGTTCCAACTGACTTTATGAGGGTGACCAAGTTCGTTAGAGGACTTAGACCAAAGATTGAATTAGGGGTTAAGCTAGCAAACCCGGGAAATACTACCTATGTCGATGTTCTAGAAATGGCAATAGAAGTAGAAAGGCTTCAGGTGAATGTTAGTAAGGAGAAGGCTAGTAGGCCTGAGCCTAAACAGTAGGGTCAACCTCAAAATGGTCGGAACAACCACAACAACAGTTGTCAGCATAGTAATAGTAATAGTCATGGTCAGAAGAGAAGGCATCCAGATGATAAGCAGCCCAATGGTGATAAAAGAGCACAAACAAACAATGGAGGCAATAAGTCGGGTTATGTAGAATACCCGTAATGCTCTAAGGGCCAAAAGAAACATCAAGGGATGTTTCAACTGTGGTTAGGAAAGTCATCAAAAGAAGGAATGTCCATAGCTCAAGCAGAAGGAGAAGAGGGATTAAACGATGGTTCCAGACCAAAGTCTTTGCCTTGACCCAGGGAGGATCCCATGCTAGTAACAAGCAGTTACATGTCAGATTCCTATCCTCGATAGTATATGTTCTAGTATCGCTTGATTTGGGAGCAATATACTCGTATATCTCGTTAGGAATGATAGAGAAATTAGACAAACATTGTAGAACTAGGTTTGTGACATAGTTGCCTTCGAGTGAAGTAGTCCTATCATCACGGATAGTACGAGGCGTCCCAATCAAAATTGAGGATGTAGAACTAGAAGGAAACCTGATAGAATTGGAGATTAAAGACTTCGACATGATATTAGGCATGGACGGGCTAGCAAGGCATGGCATAACAATCGATAGCAGACGTAAGCAAGTGATGTTCGAGACTCTTGACGGTCAGAAACGATGCTATATGGGAAAAGTTTTAGGACTACATACGCCGCTTATTTCATCTCTCAAAGCTCAGAGGATGATAGAAAGCGGATGTCACACATTCTTAGCTAGCGTTACGCCTGTGGTAAAGGGAACACCACTAAAGGTCAGAGATGTACATATTGTAAGGGAATTTCCAGAGGTATTTCCTAATGACTTGCCAGGATTGCCGCCGACATGAGAGATAGACTTCACAATCGAACTAGTACCGGGCACCGAGCCATTCGCTATGGGGAGCACTGGTACTATTTGTGAAGAAGGAGGATGGAAGCATGCAGATATGTATAGATTATTGCGAGCTGAATAAGGTGACAAATAAGAATAAGTACCCGCTACCCCGAATTGACAACTTGTTTGATCAACTCCGAGGGGCAACCGTTTTTTTTAGATTGATCTACGGTCCGGGTATCATCAGCTCAAGGTACGGGAAGAAGACATTTCTAAGACAGCCTTTTAGAACTTGTTATGGACATTATGAGATTCTAGCTATGTCTTTTGGTCTTACCAATGCTCCAGCCGCGTTTATGGATTTAATGAATATGGTCTTTATGGATTATTTGGATAAATTCTTCGTAGTATTCATTGACGATATCTTGGTGTACTCAAAGGATAAAGTCGAGAATGAGAAACATTTAAGGTTATTCTTGCTACACTGAAGGAGCATCAGCTTTACGCCAAGTTCAAGAAATGCGAATTTTGGCTTTCACAAGTAGCATTTCTCATCCACATAGTATCCAAGGATGAGATTGCTGTAGACCCATCTAAGGTAGAGGCTGTAAAGATTGGCCAAGACCAAAGAACGCGTCTAAGGTAAGAAGTTTTCTGGGACTAGCAGGCTATTACCGAAGGTTTGTAGAAGGCTTTTCTAAGATAGCCACTCCACTTACCAACCTGACCCAGAAGCAGCAAAGGTTCAACTGGACGGATAAGTGTGAAGAGAGTTTCCAGTTGCTTAAGGATATGCTCAGCACCAGTACTTTGTGTACCGACACCCAATGATAAGTTTGTAGTCTATTGTGATGCGTCGAAGTAAGGATTGGGTTGTGTACTGATGCAGAATGATAAGGTGATAGCCTACGCCTCATGGCAGCTAAAGGAGTACGAGCAACACTATCCAACGCATGATATGGATTTGGCAGCGGTGGTCTTTGTGTTGAAAATCTGGCGCCATTATCTTTATGGAGAACGGTGCGAGATTTATACGGACCACAAAAGTTTAAAGTACTTCTTCACACAGAAGGAGGTCAACATGAGGCAGCACAGGTGGTTAGAGCTAGTGAAGGATTACGACTACAAAATCATATACCACCCAGGAAAGGCAAACGTAGTAGTCGATGCGCTAAGTAGGAAGAGTTATGGAAGTTTAGCAGCGCTTGCATGAATAGAAAAGTTGCTACAGCAGGAGCTGATCAGTACTGGAATAGAAATAGCTGTCGATAAGCTGGCTAATTTGTCTGTCCAGTCAAATCTGCTATAAAATATATGGATTGGGCAAGGGCATGATGACACACTAGCGGTACAAATGGATGCATTCAGAGAAGGCAAGGCCACAGATTTCTCAATATCAAGTCAAGGATTATTGAGATATAAGGATCGGGTATGCGTACCAAATGATCAAAGGATTAAGATGATGATTCTAGAAGAAGCGCACAGTACCCCGTACTCAGTTCACCCAGGGTCAACCAAGATGGCACACGACATCAAGGAAATGTATTGGTGGCCAGGGATGAAGAAGGACATAGCAGAATTTGTGTCTAAGTGTCTAGTATGCCAGCAAGTGAAAGAAGAACATTAGCGGCCTGCAGGTTTATTGCAACCGCTTAGCGTACCAGAATGGAAATGGGGCGATATAGCTATGGATTTCGTGATGGGTTTGCCATGAACAAGTAAGTCGTATGATTCTGCTTGGATAGTAATAGATAGATTAACCAAGTCAATTCATTTCCTGTCTATTAAGACTTCGTACACAGCAGATCAATACACAAATGTTTAAGTCTAAGAAATAGTACGCCTGCATATAATCTCTAAGACAATAGTATTCGATAGAGGATCCATGTTTACATTGGGATCATGGAATAAGTACTTGTCGCTGATAGAATTCTCCTATAACAATAGCTTCCAGTCAACGATCGGTATGGCACCTTATGAGTTGCTTTATGGAAGAAGGTGCCAATCGTCGTTGCATTGGGATGAAGTAGGAGAAAGGCAACTTCTCGGTCCTGAAGCTATTAGAAAAGATCAAGAAGCAGTAACACTAATTAGACAACATATGCTTGTTGCTCAAAGTCGTTAGAAAAGTTATGTGGATGCCAAGCGGCGTGATGTGGAATTCAAAGTCGGAGATCAAGTCTTCTTAAGGATATCTCCTATGAAAGGTGTGAAGCGGTTTGGGAATAAAGGAAAACTTAGTCCTCGATTTATAGGTCCTTTTGAGATATTGGACAAAGTGGGAGTAGTTGCGTATAGATTAGCCCTATCGCCAGCTCTAGCAGATAGTCACAATGTGTTCCACATCTCGATGCTGCGTAGATATTTGTCAGACCCATCTCACGTCCTCAAGTACGATACGATAGCACTCCAGAAAGACTTGAGTTATGAGGAACGACCGGTTAGCATCCTAGATAGAGGGATGAAAGAATTATGGTCTAAGAGTTTTTCGATAGTCAAAGTCCTACGGAGAAATAGTTCTGAATAGGAGGCAACGTGGGAGTTGGAGCAAGACATGTTAGATCGGTATCCGGAATTGTTTTATAAGTAAATTTCGAGGACGAAATTCTTTTTTGTAGGGGAGAATTGTAGAGTCCAAGAACTTTACTTAGCTAGTTAGATAGTAGTAGTAATAGTAATAGCTAGTAGTAGTTGTAGTATTTTATGACTATGGATATTGGTTCAAGCTGGGACTTAGTTGGAAACTCCTAACAATAGTTATGGATTTTATAAGTTTAACCTATAGTTTAAGAATATTAATTATAACATAAGGTTTGATTAATATTGATGGTTATTAATATGATAATTATTATAACCTAAGGTTTAGATAGAGCTAATAAGAATATGACACTTGTCATGAGCATGGTTATTCCTAAGGTTTAGATAGAGCCAATAGGATTATGTCATTTGTCACATGCATGATTATTAAGAAATTATTATTTTAATGATAAAATAAGGGAAATCTAAGACTTAGTCTTCACCAGATCTGTAACGCCCTACTTCCTTAGAGCCGTTACTAAGTGAGTTTTAAGACAAAACAGTGTGCAATGATCTCGCTAACCGAGGTTTTCTTACGAAAGTGTGACTAATTAAAAGTTAAGGCTGTAACCTTTGAAAATGCGTTGATTCAATAAAAACTTCTAGTAATAAACATTTGGGATCCCAAAATGAGGTTTGAAAACTATTTACTTCTTGAAATAAGTTTACAGTTGATCAGTACTAAAATCATAGATTATTACAGCCATTTTCGAATAAACCCCCAACCAAAGCAGTCGGGCAGGCCAAACATGTACGCGTCGCTTCACGCTCTCCGTACTCATGGTTGGTTGACTCAGTCATTTCCCTTACCTGCAACACAGAGCACCCGTGAGCCGAAGCCCAGCAAGAAAACTCATGCAGAACATAACATATGCAATTTATACAGTTTATCATAACAGATAATACACAAATAAACAAGTCAACCATTAGACTAAGCAAACACGGCCATGCCGCCCCAGAGCCTTACCGAAGCCTGGGGTCTCGGTCCTCACCGTAGGGATAACACACGTATCCCCTGGGTCCTACCCTGACCATAAGCATCCCATGTGCTAGGTGTTACTTCCGGCTCCGCTGCCGTTCTCGGCCTTGCCGCCCTCGGCCATAGCCGTTCATATCACTATAATCACATATAGCATAAATCAAACAATATTCAAACAATTATCAATACATTTAAGTCTACACCCTAACATGTAATGCAATATAGGGCCATGCCCGGCAATCATCTCATCATGCAATATAGGGCCGGGCCCCGAAATCACACTATGGGCCCATGCCCTATCCTACGGGTGTTATAGTTTTCTTACCTGTATTCCGAGCCTGCTGATACACTCACGCCGCCAGCACGGTCCTCTAGCACGAGCCTCTCCAATATCCTAGTCACAACACACATGAATCATCCTTTAATACTAATCAATTCACAACCACTTCCCGGGACCAATCCCACACTCTCGGGACTCCCAAATTCCTAAAACAATCCATCGGAAACATCCCCCGAACCCCCGGAGCAAAGGCCTAAAATTGCCAAAAATGATATCCTGAAATTGGCCTTGTGCCGCGGCACCCAGCAAGTCAGGGGCTCCACGCCGCGGCACGCAAAAACTGTGCCGCGGCACGCCTTCGCAGACCCAGAATTCTGGGTTTTCCCTTCGCGTTTTCCTGAGCTTCAACCTCTCCAAATCACCCCAAACCAATACCTAAACCCCAAAACTCAAATCCAAACTTCATATGAACAATCTAACAACCTATAGACACTAGAAACAAGATCAAAACATCAACACACCCAAGATCCACACCTTTGATCTTAAATTTCAGCAACTAACCCAAAACTCAACAATACTTAGCTTAGGCATTTAAATTCCTCAAATCAAAACAAAACCCAAACTTAAATATGTATAAAACCCTTACCTCAAATGGAGAATCCACACAAAGCTTCCTTGATTTCCTCCTAGACTCCCACTTCTCCTTCTCTTCTTCTTCTTTTCTTTTTGCTTGCCCTAGCTCTTCTTTCTCCTTCTCTTTCTTCTCTTCAATTTCTATCAAAGCCTCAAGTGAACCCAAATGTCCAAACCGTACCCCCTATATCCCAGCTGAGAATTTCATAATCCCCTTGCCAAAAGACCAAATTACCCCTTCCTACTAATCCTTCTTAGCTAAACCTTCAAGGGCACTTAAGTCTTTACACTTTCATTTCAATTCTACCACTTTCTATCTTAAAGCTTGTTACCCAAAGCAGTTACAAACGGTTACCCAGGTTACTCAATCACCAATAACCATTACCCGCTAAATCTCAACTTAGCCATAAAATTCCCGAGGTACCCCTAGGCTCCTCCCGAGCCGGCTATAGAATTCCCGTTGTGACTCTTAAGTTAAATTTGCTCTCTAGGACCGTCTCGGCACGTGCATCACAATAATAACACCACACTCACGTGGTACAAATCACGGAATACAATTATCACATATATGCCCTCAGCGGGCTAAAATTACAATTATGCCCTTCAAACCCAATCAGGGCCTACATGCATACTAATACACATAGACATGCATCTCAGATAAATAAATAGTCAAATAACATGCTTTAAATCATAACCATGCATTTAACTCATAAAATCACACATAATTCCCATCGTGGCATCCTGGCACGCTAATCAAGGCCCTTAAGCCTTATTAGCGAATTTGGGTCGTTACAACTATCCCCTCCTCATAAAAATTTCGTCCTCGAAATTTATCCAACATATCAGTCTGTAAACCCGCAACTCTGACCATAATTTCCAAGGCCCACCGCCTTTACTTTACTTTTCAATGACCCTCTCACAAGAGTAACAATCTTGTCCCTCAAGATTTTGTCTAATAGCCACGCTCTCGATAGCTTCTTGTTTACACCGCAACCCTGCTGAAGCCTCAGGGTCTGCCTAGATTACAATGACCAATACATTGTCTTAATCCTAATTCCAGAGATACTCGAAAGTCATCACCTCTACTAGGTGGGATCAGCTTGTAAGCCCCGCTGGCCTAACCCTTAGTACAACTTCAGAATTTTATGTCGAATTAAGAGTCAGAACTCTCCCTTCTTTCTCTGAACACCTTACAGATCCTCGTCTGTTATTTCGTAGAGACGCAACTCTTTCTTCCCGGAACTTTATTTCCTCAAAACTTATCAATTTACCAGCTCTTTATTCTTTCAAATAGGCAGACACCCCTGCCTTAAGAAGTTTCAACGACCTCTTTGGCTTTCTCTCTGAACTAAAGCCAAACCGTAGTATTCACTATCCTTCACCTCTTATCATGTCCTATGTCGTGTTACATTAACAAGACACCAGCAACTGCCACCACGACTAACTCATCAGGGATTGCGCTTCCCTTAATACCTCAAGTATTCGCCTACTCAGCGCTCAATTCTTTAAGATATCGGATAAACTTTCAGACTGCCAATTCACTTGCAATCAACTGATAATCCCAGATTCCCACTCTGTTCTTTTCGTTCACTAAATCCATTCCAAAACTTAAAATACTATAGGGTCTCAATTCGATATCATCGATGCTCCATCTTGAAACCAGTTCACTTGACCCAACTACATTATCTCCCTCAACTGAGTTAAAACTTTTCATGTCCAAACGTCTTACTTAAGGTCCATTGTGGTCTATCCCCACGATGCACCACCACATCACCTAACCCCTCAGGGTCCAAAGGAAAACACTAGATTCTGTCACCCGCTCGACCCTCCTGGTACGACGTACCCAAGGAGGTGGAATGATATCCATTCAGAATTCTCATTCGATAACCAAATTTAACTGGATCTTTCATCCACCCTGGTATCCCAACGTGTACCACCCTAGCAGGGTTCTTTCCTGTTTCATCCAAAGCCGACACTTCGTATTCCATCGCTTAGTGACACTCACCAGCTAATCATACCTGCCAACGTTACGTCGATCTCAGTCGTTGCCTTGTATCCTCCATTACAATCTATGGCGTTATTCCTTGACTTACACATGCCTCCCAGCTAGGAGTTCCGCCTCCAATTATATCTCCCCCTCACTCAATCGAGGATTTCAGACACCGATCATCCGTCTGTTACCTTTCCCCACATCTGGGTCTCAACGTTAACCTTCTTACTAATACCCAACACTCAAGTACCTTATGCCATACACCACAGTCGACTTAATGTTCCAAGTGTATCAACCAGGTTCATTCTTTCATCTCCCGCAAGGCTCGATCCATTCTCGCGTCAATTTATTTCCTGGGCGTGCCCAATCGTGATGCACTCCCACATTTCCATAACCCTACCATAGATCAGGTCCTTTATGTAATCACTCTTTACTTAATCAAAACATACACATATTCCAGCATTACCAGATACTAAACAACCTTACCTTATCTTCTGAATTTCTTTATGATTTGACACCACTCAGTCCGTCTAACCTCGAGTTTTACTGTTCTCCTTATCTCTGATGTAGTTGTCTTCGGAGGTGCTTGTGCAATAGATGACGCGCTTACCAATCCTGAGAGGCTTTCTGTTCTTCAAACGTTCTTCATTAGCTTCTTTATGACTTCAGATCAAATCTTCTCATACCTGTCCTTTCTTCTTGTAGCTCTAATCTGAGAACTCCTGACGACACCCAACTAACACTCCATAGAACCTTACCTGAGACTCCGCCTTCTAGGTACAACGTCTTCAGCATAGTCAATTGCTCACCATTTCCGTCTGGGAGTAATCCACATGCACTGCTCGTGAGCTTGAAGGGACTTGCCCATACCGTTCACGCATTTTCAGCGTAAAGAACTTACCTGTGCTGCTGTAGCTTGAACCATTCTAGAATCTTTGTTACCAACTCCTCACACCCAACCCGGTGTAGACTAGACAATTCACGAAATGTCTCTGTCCTTGGTTTCCAACCGGTAGTAACCAGGTCATAGATCAGCTCTTGGAGACATCGTCCTATCTTGTATCCAACATTGTACTTTTCACTCTAACCCGACGATGCTAACAATCCCCGCAGTATAACACTCTGGCTAATCCAAGGTCAAATTCCTTCGATTGCTTCAATAGATTTTCTGTCAGCCATAACCATCTTTTACATCGTTCCTTATACCAATCCTATCTGTAGTCCGACTTTGAAGTACCCCCAAATCTTTCTTTACATACCCAAATAATTTTTCCACTGGTCAACTCAGTTGCCATTCATTCTCACTAACATTCACCAGATGATATCCTTTACAATCCATGGTTATTCCTTAACTGATTAACTTTCTCACTATGAGTTTCATAATCACTTGCTTCCCAATTCATCTGCCAAAAGTTTCTAATTCATTCTCAATAAGTATTACCATCCTCATCCTCTCATATGGCACCATTGAGGCCACCTCTCTATGTCCATCACCCTCTCGGAGCATTCACAACACCGAGTCCTTCCAGTTTGTTACGTAACCAAAGCATAACCGTTCAATTGAACACTCATCCTCGAGGAATCAGCCTCGAACTACGAATGTAGCGAGGCATTCTAGTTCTCCGTTCCCTCACCATGGGAAATCAATCCTAACATATCGAGTCACTCTATGTAGAAGTCATGCCCTCACCTGACCTCCTCTCAGGTGGCATCCTTTCCCTCATGTGCATACCAACTAACCTCCCTGGTTCCTGTCGCCAACTCGACAACCACCTTAGCAATCAAGCTTCCTTCAAATCTCAAATTATGTGCCCAAGCACTGTCTGGGGTCCTTCTACCTCAACAATTGAGAATCGAACCTTGCTGCGATCTATTAATAAAAGTACCATCTTATCAATCAGACCTTTTCCCCCTTTCTGGCAAACCAGAAGCCATAGAACTATCCGAGGTTCCTTTAACTCAATTATCACAAATCTATCTTTACTAATTCCATCAAAAGGAAGTACCACCATATGCGGCTCCAGCACTCATGCTGTATACATCAACCATTAGTTCCTCGAACAACACGACCCTCTCCGCCATCCACATACAGACGATAAGTCCTTACATCAGAGTGGCCCAAATGCCCTGGACTATCCCAGAGTTCCATCCTTAAATGGGTCGCCACCATTTCCGGATACATCCGTCAGTATAAATTCCCAAAATGAATTATCCAATTCACCAAACCCATTGATCTATGCTGTTGTTACCCTAACAGTCCAAACCAAACTTATAAGTCTGCCCGTCTCCACGGTTCTAATCATGTCTTTAAAATCTCTTCTAACCATTCATCATCTAGGTTCTTTCCAACCCATTAAGCCAGTACCTCAGCCCGAGTACCAAATCCGGGTATCTCTCTGCCTCAACATTAACACAACCCTCTAATCAGGATCTCTCATCCTCTTAACCAAGGGTGGAATTAACTCTGCCCATCTATTGATAATTCCTTGTCAGCCCGAACTCTCCTCAAAACCCGAGGATAACACCCCTTAAACCTTTCATGTAATACCCTTATCTGTCCATACCTCACAGTAGACCAACACTGGTAACCTTACTGTTAAAACATCGAAATCAGCTATTTCCCCAGAGAAATCCGCTGTTCTTCTATCCCATCTCAACTAACAAACTCTACAGCCTACTCACACACTAGTGACTCGCTGCTGCTGCTTCCAAGGATAACTGGAGATCTCAACTCCAACTTATATCTAGAATCCCCTTTCAACACAATATCAGGTCCCCAAACCCTTCTAGGAACCAACAACTCGAGTTCATCCGTCAAAACCGACCAAACTCCTGAACTCAGAGGTTCATACCCTGAACCAACTCACAACTAAATCCAAATATCCACAGGTATAATGCACACACAAGCATATACTAGGTCAAATCCACAATGATATACATTTAGCTACCAGATTCTATCATCACTAAGTATATCCATACTCATCATGCTTCATACAAGCCAATATACAGATATAACATATGAATTTAATCCAGAAAATTAACCACATACACTCAATATGCGAACCATTATGCCAATATTCATCCATATGCATAATAGTATTATTCAGCATGCATCAATCTCAACATGCAATAGTCAAGGGCCAGGCCCTATCAGTATCTCATGCATATGTCATTTCATTCCTCATGCTCCATATAAATAAGCAGGCAAACAGGGCATTCAAACATATATTTAGACATGTCAATCAATCATACCAACCAACCCTGAGTCGAGCTTGTCACTGACAGCGAGCGTACATGTTCGGTCGATCTCCAGAACCAATAAACCTTGGCTCGCTCTGATATCAAGTTGTAACGCCCTACTTCTTTAGAGTCGTTACTAAGTGAGTTTTAAGACAAAACAGTGTGCAATGATCTCGCTAACCGAGGTTTTCTTACGAAAGTGTGACTAATTAAAATTTAAGGCTGTAACCTCTGAAAATGCGTTGATTCAATAAAAACTTCTAGTAATAAACATTTGGGATCCCAAAATGAGGTTTGAAAACTCTTTACTTCTTGAAATAAGTTTACAGTTGATCAGTACTAAAATCATAGATTATTACAGCCATTTTCGAATAAATCCCCAACCAAAGCAGTCGGGCAGGCCAAACATGTACGCGTCGCTTCACGCTCTCCGTACTCATGGTTGGTTGACTCAGTCATTTCCCTTACCTGCAACACAGAGCACCCGTGAGCCGAAGCCCAGCAAGAAAACTCATGCAGAACATAACATATGCAATTTATACAGTTTTTCATAACAGATAATCCACAAATAAACAAGTCAACCATTAGACTAAGCAAACACGGCCATGCCGCCCCAGAGCCTTACCGAAGCCTGGGGTCTCGGTCCTCACCGTAGGGATAACACACGTATCCCCTGGGTCCTACCCTGACCATAAGCATCCCATGTGCTAGGTGTTACTTCCGGCTCCGCTGCCGTTCTCGGCCTTGCCGCCCTCGGCCATAGCCGTTCATATCACTATAATCACATATAGCATAAATCAAACAATATTCAAACAATTATCAATACATTTAAGTCTACACCCTAACATGTAATGCAATATAGGGCCATGCCCGGCAATCATCTCATCATGCAATATAGGGCCGTGCCCCGAAATCACACTGTGGGCCCACGCCCTATCCTACGGGTGTTATAGTTTTCTTACCTGTATTCCGAGCCTCCTCATACACTCACGCCGCGAGCACGGTCCTCTAGCACGAGCCTCTCCAATATCCTAGTCACAACACACATGAATCATCCTTTAATACTAATCAATTCACAACCACTTCCCGGGACCAATCCCACACTCTCGGGACTCCCAAATTCCTAAAACTATCCATCGGAAACATCCCCCGAACCCCCGGAGCAAAGGCCTAAAATTGCCAAAAATGATATCCTGATTTGTGTGATATGTATGTTTGTAGACTTGGGTATATGTCCTGTACAACTAACAAGCCCCAATAAATTTATGGGCATATGACTTGCTTAGCCAGCAAGCCCCACAAATCTAATGGGCATATGACTTGTTTAGTTTATGGGACCCCAAGTAATAATGGCCATTATAGTATATGTGACATATGTTATGATATGTTTTAGTATATGTTGATATGAATTTCATGTATATGATTTATGTGTTAGATTTTCCTTGCTGGGCATTAGGCTCATTCCTTTTTGTTTATATGTGCAGGAAAATAGTTATGGCGGCGGAAAGATTCTTGGCAGCTTGGGGATGTGTATTGAGGTAGGATGGAATCGGTGGATTGCGCGTTCGATTCGAGGATGAAGTTTTTAAGTCTTTTAGTTATGATTTCTATGTATTATTTTTTTCCGCAGTTAATTTTGTAACCAATTTATTTAAGTTATATTTTGTTTTCAAAACAATGGGATCCCATATCCTAAATGAATTTTTATGTAGTTAACCTTTACTTTACAGTTTTTAAATAAAGTTATGGTTATTTCATATGTACGTTTTCTTAAGATTAGTATAGTAGTCATTAATGGTCTAAATTCTAGAATAGTTGGGTCGTTACAAATAACTATCCTATTTTCCTTACCAAAAACCGGGATGTGTGAACAAGGACGGGATTTTGGAACACTCCTAAAAACCATTAAGGAGAAGGTGAGTATTTCTAAAAAGAAGAAGATGAAAAAGAAATGAATCTAAACCACCGAGAAGAGGAGCTTACCGAAATGAAACCTCAAGTTCAAAGAACTTAATTTCCTAACCATGAATGGAAAATAGCAAGTTAAGACTTGAGTAGAGGAAAACTATAAAATCTAATGAAATATACAAAAATGAACTAGGAATAGGAATACTTTTGAATGCACTATGACCTTACTACACCTCGAAATCGAAATACACACTATGAACCTTACTTCCCAAGTGTTTAATGAGATTAAAATGATAAAGCTTATAACCCCAACCCAAGTGTTTAACACTCTAAAGTAAACCTAGCAGCTTGAAGGCTCTGAACTCAGCTTGAAGAATGAAAGAAATGGCTGGGTACTAGGTCCTATTTATAGAGTTCAAGAATGAAAAGATCTTCTTTTAGCTTGAATAAAAATAATGACTTTTTAATTGAAAAACATTTGAATATTCGTTCAGCAGAGGCTTAAGACTCGGTCAAAAAGATTTTGGGCTTATCAAGAGGTTATGGAATAAAATGAGCTTGGTTTCAAAATTGTTTGAAAAACCTGCCCTAGAGTCGATATATCGCCCATGGTAGGTGATATATTGCCTGGGCTTATGTTCCCAAGGCTCGTCGAGGTGTTCGTGCAAAGTTACGTGTTTTTCGTATTCCCCGAGTGGCGATATATCGCCCCCTAGAGTTGCGATATATCGGCATACGCTGAAATATTATACACGTAATTACACTTTTTCAGCCTAATTTTGATTGAGTAAACAACTTTGACTGAGTCCTATAATGATTTCAAAGCTACTGGTAGACTCTGGGGTTTTCAATTATTACTCTTAATAAACTACTCCTCAAAAATACTTAATTTCTCGATAAACATGCACATGACAAGTGTCATGATCTTATTGGTTCTATCCAAACCCTATTGTATAATAAATATCATCTTCATAATCAGCTATATTAATCAAACCTTATGTTATAATTAATATTCTTAAACTATAGGTTAAACTTATAAAATCTGCAAGTGTTGCTACGAGTGTCCAACTAAGTCCCGGCTTGAACCAAAATCCACATTAACAAACATACTATAACTATTACTAGTTACTACTACTACTACTACTACTACTACTACTACTACTACTACTACTACTACTACTACTACTACTACTACTACTACTACTACTACTACCACTACTACTACTACTACTACTATCTAACTAGCTAAGTAAAGTTCTTGGACTCTACAGTAGATTTTCCTTGCTAGGCATTAGGCTCATTCCTTTATTTTTATGTATGCAGGAAAATAGTTATGGCGGCGGAAGGATTCTTGGCAGCTTGATTTGTGTATTAAGGATGAAGGGATTCAATAGACTGCGTGAACGATTCGAAGACGATGTTATATTTAGTCTTTTAAATTATGTTTTTATGTATTTTCCGCATTTAGTTTTGTAAACAATTTCATTTCATTTAATTTAAAGTTATGTTTTATTTTAAAACAATGGGATCCCATACCGCACATTTATGTATTTCGAATATTTACTTTGGAGTTTTTAATAAAGTTACGAATATTTCTTATGTATGTTCTCTTCAAAGTAGTAGGTATGTCAAGTAGTTTTAATGGTCCAAGGTCTTAGAAATAGTTGGGTCATTACAATACATGAAAGTGTAACCTAGACTATCTAAGGTCTGATAAAGAGCACCTTGATCTTGAACCTTGAGATGCAGTTCTGTTCAGTCAATGCCACCCTTTTTCCATATCCATTTTGAATTATACAACTTTTTAATTATTTTAAATAAACTTTTAATAAAATTAATCTTTGGGCTTTAACACCCAAGGCCCAATTTGAATTTGGGTAATTGAATTCAAAAATAAATCAAACAACTTAATTTTAATAAATTAAAATTCATAATAATTTTAATTTTTGATATTTTAATTAAAACAATTTTAATTATGGAAGTGAATAATTAAAACATTTTTAATTAAGGAAAATAATCAATATTATTTCAATTAAAGAAATTTCCAAAGTAAAACTATTTTAATTCAATTTCAGATTTTTAATTAAATGGATAATTAAAACAATTATGGTAACAACACATTAGGGTTTGTATGATATAGACCCTAGGTGTGTACCAATGTGGGGCGACGGTAGGGAGGTCTGGCAGTGGAGGTTGCACAGCTCGTGTTGGAGCTGGCAAGGGCGTATGGCTGGGCACAGGGGCTGGCAAGGGCGCGCGGGCAGGCACGGGATGGCAGGGGTAGTCAATTGAGCAACCACGGGATAATAGGGGCATGGCTGGGTGCAGGCGTGCGTAGGTGCAGGGGCATGGCTCGGGGCTCGGACCATCTCAGAATTTCGTCCAGAATTTTGAAAGAAAAATTACAAAATTCCTATGCCCCGAAAATGACTTACATTTTTCATTTGGAAATTTTAAGAACAATTCATTAACCCAAAAGCACCATTATAAACAACCCTTAAGAATCTACATCATGAATACAAACATCCATTCATTCAAACATATATTACATATAATATAAAAATGCACAGAGTCTCACACATCAATTAATAATATGCAGAGATCAATGACCTGCTCTGGTACCGATTGTTGGAAAAACAATCAGAGTGCACATCGAAAATGGCGTGGTGGACCCAATTTATTAACACAAAAAATTTCCATCTCTCATATAAAAAATTTATATGTTCAAGAAAACTTCCAGACAGAAACATTAATATACAATATTATTAATCATGCAACAGATATATAAATATACACATACTTATATATACATTATATGCACACGTATGCAAATATTCAAGAGCATAAATATTTACCTCTTGAAGCCTATCAAGTGTCCTTGAGTCTTTTCGTATAAATATTTATATATATATATATATATCGATCCTCCTATCCAATGCTTTGAGTACTCAAACCATGATCTTCCAGAGTGTTCTCTACACCTCAAGATGTGTGTGGGCACATAGAGAAAATGAGTTTGTAATTTAGAAATCATAAGTATATCTCAACACATGAGAACTTGGGTTGTGGTATGAGAAGGGTTAGAATAAAAGAAGAAGATAATGACAATTTATTGTCTAACAAATTCTGAAACTTTTTCTGAATTTGGTCTTTCTTGTTTTCTACTTGTTATTATATAATATATATAGATTATATATTACATAATTATTCCTAATAATAGTATTAGTAATATAATAATAGTATCATAATGATGATAGGAATTGATTTAGGTAAATATCTAACTTACCAAATTTGAAAATATCTATTTTCAAATTATTAATGAAATAAATAAAAATAGAATAAAAAACAATACTCATACTTTATCAGTACACTGCTACACGCACGACACAATCTCTGGACTGTGTAATGCGTCTATAGCAGTATTCCCTTTCAAGGATATTACATTTATTTATTTATTTAATTAAAATCAATCCTTCCACAAAATATGGTATTATCTTTTTAAGGAAAAAATCACAATCATATTTCAAAATTTAAAATTTGAATTCAAAATTCAAAATTCAATTTGATGGTCATCATTATCATCATCTTCTTAAAATTCAATAAATCAAAAACTATTTTCACTTACCAATTTTATTCTCTCCCACTCAAATAAAATAATTAAATTATTTATATATATATTTCAAAATTATATATTTAAATCAATAAACACATTCTCGAAAATTTAATAATTAATTCCAAATTAATTATTCAACCTCAATTATCATATAATTGTATATTTCATCCGAAGAATAAAATTCTTCTCAAATTTTCAAATTACAGTTTTATCCTTGTATCAACTCTTACCTCGATATGGTGTGGATAGAGCCATCTTGGGGATCTATGGACTTATAATATCATGCTCCAATGAATATTAGATTATTAATCAAAGCTCTTTGATTAAATAATCATATTTATTAATCTTATGATTACTCCACTATAAATATTAAATTGAAATCTTGATAATTATAGACATATATTTACAGAATACTTTATTAAAGAATAAAGTGTTCATTGATATAATCATTACATACAGCGTTAATCCTTTATTAATGGTTCATACTTGACTTAGGGCAAGTCAAAGGGTATTTCGGATATTAGATGGTCATTTGGGTTATCGGGTTATGGAAATAAATAATTTGAGATATATTTGAGGTTAGGAAGCTTAGGTGGGAATACTGGGGAATTTTACTATTTTGCCCTCGGGGACGTTTCCAGTACCCCGAGCCTCGGGATTGACTTAATTGCTTAAGGATAGATAGATAAAACTTTAGAAAACGATAGAACAAATAGCTAAACCGACCTTCCTTCATCTTCTCTTTCTCTATCAAAGAAAACCACAAGGAACCTAGAAGAACTTGGCTGAAATTCAGAGAATTGGAGATGTGATTTAGGAGATTAGCTCAGGGATTAGCTGATGATTCAATCAAGAATTAAGGTAAGCCATAAGCTTTATGCATGGTGGTTAAATTCTATGGTTATGGCTGAGTTTTGAGGTGTTTATGGGTTTTGAATGACTAAATTGAAGCTTGGAACTTGGAAGTTAGCTCAGAAATTTCTTAGAGAGTTGGTTCATTAGAGAAGGTAAGCTCGAATTTATGATTTAATGACTGAATCTTAGTGTTTTCTTGACTAGTGTTTATGTTTTTAAGCTTTTGGGTTTAAGAGATTGAAGTGGGATTTTGGTGCGTTTCTAGGCTAAGTTTTTGCTGGGTTGTGTTGCTGGAATCATGTTAGAAGTCTTGTGATAATTGAGTTGTGGAATTGGGATAGTTTTGGATGGATTTGAGTGAGGTTTGAGAGTTGAAAATGGTGGTTTTTCTGGGTTCGAAGGGGTCGGGCCGCAGCATAGTTCTTGGAGCGTCGCGGCCCTTTGAGGCTAATGAGTGCTGAAGATGAAGGGCGGGCCGCGACATGGGGAATGTAGACCCGCGGCCCGTGTCTAGTTCTGGCCGAGGATGAGCCTCTGGTTGGGGACATGCCGTGGCATAGGGAGCCTGAGCCGCGGCCCTTAAGGAAATTTGGGTTATTGGGATTTTAAGCATGGGAATTTAACCTAGGGTGCTCGGGATCGAATCTACTACCGTGTTTGGTGGAATTCGATGTTCCGAAGACTAGAACCATATCTAGAAGCCCTTTTACAATTATTAATGGTATCCCTTATCTTGGTTGTGACTAGGTATAAGCTAGGGGCTCGGGAAACTTCTCACGTAACTAGTACACTTGGAAACTAAAGGTAAGAAAACTACACCCGGTTGTGAACTGATAATGGGACTAAGGGCTCCCTATTTTGTATGCTTATTGAAGGGTGGTATTATGCCATGTGAATAAAAAAAAAACGGCCTAAGAGTGTCGGAGTTTAGATTGGCGCACAGGGCGCGGCTCGACCACTGGTAGCTAAGGACAACTTGTTATGCACTGAGTTCGGTTTAAGCAAACTGGAGTCAGTGGGGTATTCAGAGGGTGTGACCTAAGGGTGTCGACCCTGATTGTCATGTGATTTGATTATTATTATTGATTGGTGGATTTTTCATGCTGAATAGCTAAGTGTTGGTTTGTTGATTCTTTGCTTATGTCTATGGATTATGTAATTAGTGTGGTATGCTAAGTGTGTGAACATGCTTTAAGGATTATTCAGTTGATATCATTGTTTGTACTACAATGTTATGTTTTCTTGTTTGGCCTTGGGTCATGGGTGCTTCGTGGTGCAGGTAAAGGCAAGGGCAAGCTTGATCAGCCCTGATTCGGAGAGCTCTAAGGGCAGAATGTACATGATCATCTGCTCGGCCGCCACGGTTGAGGAGGAGACAGGAACAGGAGAACCATGAATGTCTGTTTTGCCCTTAGAGTGGCTAGTGCTTGTTAGTACACTGGAAATTTTGTAAACTAACTTTTAAACACTGTTTGTTTTGGGATCCCTTGTGTAAAATGTTTAATTATATGAAATGTATCTTTTGAGACCAAAACTTTTAACCCTAGCTCATTAATGGTTTTAGTGACACGTTTTTAACTAAATGACTTGATTAGCAAGTCCTGCACCTTTATAAATACACAGTGTAGCGGTCTTGGCTATCCAGTGTGTTATAATAACATTAAGGAGATATCAGAAAATTTTCAAGTTCATCTATGTGGTCTCAATCTCAAATTGGTATGAAAGGATCGAGATTGAGAGAATGAACTTAAAAAGTTCACAATAAAATAAAGTTATGGAATCTTTAGATTAATTACTGCTAGTACGGTCCACTAGTATTAAGAATACATGTGACTTAGACCTGGGTTACTAGTATAGTATGATACTTTAGTGGAGGTACTTTACATGTTGAAAGTATGTAGAACTGGAACAAATGTGATTTAATAATACTTGTTTAAATACAGTTTTGTAGTATTGTAAAACACATCAACAGATGATCATATACAAACTTATCTTAATCCTGAAGTTACTATGAACTCCTATATATGTCATTTGATCCTTTGATTCATGCATTAAGGTTTGTCATAATGATCAGGCTAAGAACTATTGTTTTAGGGACTCAATGATGTATATGGTTGGGGACATAGCCTAACAGACATGGAATCTATACTTTCTTATAGATTGAATAATGATTTCCTATTTGGTTGGCTTTTGGAACTGAAAAGGTTATTTATGTCAAATTCATAATCAGATTATGAATTAACCTTCACTAGTAAAGTCAATGGTACATTAGGAATCAAGATATAATTAAAATGGTAAAATGGTAATTTTATTCCCACTTAATTATGAATCATCAATAGAGGATTAATTTGTATGTAATGATTATATCAATGGACACTTTATGGTTACAATAAAGTACTCAGTAAATATATTTCTTTAATTCTAAAGTATTCAGTCTCATATTTATAGTGGAATAATCATGAGATTAATAAATATGATTATTGAATCAAAGAGTTTTCGTTACTAATATTTTATTTATTGGAGGTTTGAATTATGGGTCCATAAGTCCCTAGGGCGACTCTATCAACACTAATCAAGGTAAGAGTTGATACAAGGGTTAAACTGTGAATGAGATATTTGATATAATATTTATTCTTCGGGATAAATGTGCAATTATGTGATAATTAAAGTTGCACAATTTATTATTGCATTTGTGCAATTTTCGAAATTGTGTAGAAATAAAAGAAATTGATTTTAATCAATTATTTTATTTATGCGAGAATAGATAAATATGGATGGATAGTTAAAATTTGTTTTGATTATAATATTTATTTAATTAATAATAAGATGATAATGGAAATTCAAATTTTGAATTTTGAAATTTAAGTTGTTATCTTTTCCTTAAAAAGACGATACATTTTTTGGATTTCTAATTATCAATTAATTAAAATAAAAACCACATGAAAAATCAAATCTCATTTTCCAAGGATAGGCCACACAAATAGGGCTTAGACTACTCTATGCATGTGGCACTTCTAATGTTATCAGATACTGATAATTTATTTTTAGTTTTAATTAATAAATTAATAATACATTTTAAAAGGGGTTTTAAAATGGAATGTTAGACTTTGTCTTTTATCATTATTATTATTATTATAAAAAAAAGATGATTGATTTATTATTATTATGGTAATAATGTCTATATATTCTATGTGATAGAAAATAGAAACAACAAGTCAAAACAAGTTTTATACATAGAAGAAAAACTATCATCTTTTTAACAAAACAAAAACCTTTTTCTCTCTAGCCTATAATCAAAAGTCTCATGAGTTGAGAATACTTTTGATTCACGAAATTGATCATTGTTCTCTATGTGTCCACCCACATCTTGAGGTGTAGAGAACATCTTGGAAGATCTAGGTGTGAGTACTATAGCGAGGATAGGAATATCAAAAAATATACGAAAAGATTGAAGAGGTAAATCGCTTCATATTTTTTTATATACATATTAAATATTGATTAACATATTTCATATTAAAGGATCCTCAAATAAAGTTGTTTATATGAAAATGTTTTGTTGTATACCATTGCCGCAATTTTCACTGCACACTAGGAAATGTTCCAACAATTTGTACTACAGTCATATGTCAATTACTGTGTGGGTATCATATGCATTTTTTATATTATGTGTAATATATTAATGGATGGATGTTTATGTATGAATCGTTTATGTTCTTAGGGGTTGGTTTTCATGGTGTTTTTGGGTTAGGAAAAGTTCTTAATTTATTCTAAATATACAAAAATTGTAAGACATTTTGGGGCATAGGATTTTTTGTAATTTAGTGTAGCGTCTTGGAATTTTACTTAGTTAGTAGTAGTAGTAGCAGTTGTAGTTGTAATGACCCAACTATTTCTAAGACCTTGGATCATTAAACTACTAAACATAGCTACTATTTTTTAGAAAACCTACATAAGAAAATAATCATAACTTTATTGAAAACCCAAAATAAATATTGTGCAAATTACATAATAAGATGTAAATATGGTATGGGATCTCATTGTTTATAAAACATAAAAAAAACATAAACTTTAATTATTAAAAATATTAAATGTGGAAATACATCAAAACATGATTTAAAATACTAAAAATAAATAATGTTATCCTCGATCGATACACAGTCCATTCAATCCATTTATCCTTAACACACAAGCCAGGCTGCTAAGAATCCTTCCGCCTTCCATATTCATTCTCCTGCATCAAGGTAAAAATAAATGAGTGAGCCTAATGCCTAGTTAGTAAAAATCTACTGTCAACATACAACATATATCATAAACATAAGACTACATCATATTCATATACTATAAAACATATGACTATAAACATATATCACATATGACTACAACATTAATGGCCAATATATATTATTGGGGCTTGTTAGCTAAACAAGTCATATGCCCAATATAACTTCTTGGGGCTTCCTTATTTAAGCAAGTCATATGCCCAATCATCCATTTTTGGGGCTTGTTATCTTAACAAGTCATATGCCCAATCATAAATTCTCGGGGCTTGCTTGTCTAAGCAAGTCAAGTGCCCAAGCGACTGAAAACACATTCTATACATATACATATCATAACATAAACATATACATATCATAACATATAAGCACATAAAATCTATCATATTTTCCTTACCAACACCAGGGTATTTGAGAACAAGGATGGGATTTGGAACACTCCTAAAATCAACATAAAAACATATAAGTATCTATAGAAAAGAAGATGAAAGGAAACTAAACCATCAAGGAGGGAAACTTACCAAGAACCTTAATGTTTAAGAACTTAAACACCCAACCTCGAACCCATAAACGGAAGTTAGGATCTGAAAGAAACTTAAGGAAAAATAAGGAATCATAAAGAATAGAACTTTTGAATAATATTACCTTGGATGAAATAGAACCGATCTACACTTCAATATCGAAAACACACTTTATTTCACTACCCAAGTGTTTATAAAGCTTAAGATGATAAAGCTTTTATCCCCAAAACCCAAGTTTATCACTCTATAGGAAATCCTAGCAGCTTGAAGGCTCTGAATACAGCTTGAAGAATGAAGAAAAATGGTTGAGTACTAGGTCCTATTTATAGAGTTTGAGGAGTGAAACTATCCTATTAAAAAAAAATTAAATCCTTAAATAAACATGATTATGACAAATGTCATGCTCTTAATGGTTCTGGAAGATTCTAGAGTTTCTAGATCTTTCTTTTATTTAAAAAAAATACTTAATTTCATTCTAACTATAATCCAAATTTAAATTTAAATAAAATAGAATCGTAACTTCTGTAGAAAATATCTCTAAATTATATTATTAATATTTTTATTAAATAATTGAAGAATAATCTAACAAAAAAATATATCCAAACCTCTAACTTCCTCAATCTCGTAACTCTAAACTTACCTATAGTAAAATCAACATAACTGGAGCTATATGATTCTGATTTAGACCATCTTTATACCGTTAGAAAGATAATTCAATTATCTACAACTTTCTAGAAATACTATTTCTCAAAATTCATAATATAACTAGGCCAAAAATAAGTCATAAGTTGCAGTACCCTAAAGTTATGAAAAATCTATTTAATTATCTAAATAACAACCTAATCCACAAATATCTTAACTAACCATAAAATAACAAACTCTAATTCCCTAGGCTGATTTCGAATTTACTAAGCCCAAAATCTTATTGGGCTTTATGTAGGCTTGATCCATAACATTTTTTAATAATATCATAATTAATTTATTCTTATGCAATCACCCCATTTTTCCACAAACAAGGCTACTAATCTCAGAAACCTATACTATACTATAATAATCATAACTATTAAAAAAAATTAAACCTTATGTTATAATTAATATTCTTAAACTATAGGTTAAACTTATAAAATTCATAACTATTGCTACGAGTTTCTAACTAAGTCTTGAATTGAATAAAAATCCACGGAATCTAACATACTACAAACTAATACTAACTACTACTACAGTAGATATTGTCTATCTTGTTAAATAAATATTTTGGGACTCTGCAGTAGTAGTAATAGCGTATAGTATTTTAGTTTTAGCAGATATTGGTTCAACCCAGGACTTAGTTGGATACTCATAGCAATAGTTATGGATTTTATAAGTTTAATCTATAGTTTAGAAATATTAATTATAACATAAGGTTTGATTAATATTATTGGACATAGAATATTATTTATTATAACCTAAGGTTCAGATACAGTTTTAAGAGCATGACACTCGTCACAATCTTGTTTATTTGAGGATTTAAGCATTTTAAATTAATAGTTTAATAATAGAAGAATCTAGAAGCTCTAGAACCTTCCAGAAACTGTTAGGATCGAATTTTGACTCAATAAAAGCTATTTAATCAATTCAAATTACCCTAAATTAGTGCAAAAACGCGTTTAAAATATCTATGTATGCCGATGTATCGCAGCTTAGGGGCTGATATATCGCCTAACGAAAGATATGGAAAACACGTGAGTTTTGAACGAACAAAACCACGATCACTCGAGACATAGGGCCAGGCGAGATATATCACCTAGGGTGGGCGATATATCGGCCCTATGATCATATTTTCAAACTTCGTAGAATCCGAGCTTGATTTATTCCTTAACCACTTAGACTTGCCTTTGACTTAGTTTGATCGAGTTCTGGGAGGTTGTTGAACGAAAATTCACATATATTCAATTTTTAGTCATTTATTTATTCAGTATAAAAGGAGATAGTTTCAATCCTTGAACTCTATAAATGGGACCCTTCACTCAGCCATTTTATTCATTCTTCAAGCTGTGTTCATAGCCTTCAAGCTGCTATAGTTTCTATAGAGTGATACACTAGGGTTTTGGGATAAAAGCTTTAGCATCTTAAGCTTTATAAACACTTGGGTAGTGAGATATAGTGTGATTTCAATATCGAGGTGTAGAACGGTTTTAGTTTATCCAAGGAAATACTATTCATAAGTTCTATTCCTTATGATTCCTTAGTTTTCCTTAAGTTTCTTTCGGATCCTAATTTTTGTTTATGGTTTTGATGGTTAGGTGTTTAAGTTCTTTAATTTAAGGTTCTTCTTGCTAAGTTTCTTCTTTGATGATTTAGTTTTCTTTTCAACTCTTTTCTTTAGAAACTCACCATTCTTTCTGTTTGGCTTTAGGATTTCCAATCCCGCTCTTGTCTCCAATATTCCGGTTTTTAGTAAGGAAAATTAGGTAGTATAATATTATGATATAGTTTATGTAGTTTAAGATATAGTTTATGTTTATATGATCTAACATTTCAGGTACAATAAAGGGGTAAGTGTGTCTGGACCTAAGTTGTCCAATGATGTATGACAGACTATGCCCAGTAGGCTCGGTTGCCAAAACTTTATGACGGGCATATGTCCGATGTATGACGGACCTATGTCCAGTGTATGACAGACATTTGTCCGGGGCTTAATTGCCACCCCTGTATAAACACTTATCGTTTTATTATATTTGACTTGTTATTTTACTTATGATTATGATATATGACCTATGACTTATAACTTAGAGGATGATTTATGATTTATGACTTAGATTATGATTTAGAATTATGACTTAAGTTATGATATGATCTAGAGGTTTGTGTTGGTATGACTTTTGTGAATTTATGTTATGTTTGATTATATGACTAACCATTGTTTGTATTTTCCTTACTGGGCTTAGAAGCTCACTCCTTATGATGTTGTTATTTCAGGAAATTAAGGATAGAAAGGTCGGTGGCGAGTGGGTCCTAAGAGCTTTGTGATGTATTCGTTGGGGACCATATAGTCGAGGAAGATCAAGTGGGACTATTTTTTTTGTTTTATTAAAGCATATTATTTTTAAAGTTTTATTTAAATGTTGCTCATTTTTATGTTAAAAATAATTATGTTCTATTTTAAAAACCATGGCCATGTATTTATTTAATAAAAGAGCAATATTTACGATTACGACCCAACGTTGTGTTCTCGGCAATATATGAAAAATTAGGGCAGTACATTTAGTTTATTTAAATTCTCAATAAAAATTTTTTGGCCCGATCCCTGAGCACAAACCCCGAGGCCCGAGCCACTGCCCCTGCAGTCATGCGCATCCACGACACTGCGTCCTTACACAACTAGCGCGTATGCGCACCCGCGACTTTGCGTCCCTGCGCGCCCAGCGCCTAGTGCCCCTGTCCACCCGCAGCACTACGTCCATTAGCGCCCATTTCCCTTGCACACCCACGGCATAGCACCCCACACACCTGGACCCCTGCGGCCCAACGCCCCAGTGCACCTCCACCCACATCCCTGCCACCACCAACCACCATTGACACACCCATTAGGGAATTATGAGTGAGTGGGAGAGGGAATTATGACAATAAGTCACATGGTCTCCATTATTGGTTGAACATTGAGAGGCATAGGAAGGGCCTCATGTCACCTCTGTTTGCGGCCTCCCTAAGGAAAGGCTTCTGAATATGTTCATTTTATCTCAAGGTTGACTTCTCATAAGAGAATAAGACTAATGATGTATTTCAAGTTTGACTGACCCTAAGGCACACTCTTGAGTTAAGTCATTGATCAAAAAATAATGGGTTACACTCCGAAGGTGTATCAAGGCTTTTGAGCGCGACTAGTGCACCTTGACCAAACTAACGATAATTCATAAGACAAAAGAGAAAAATGAGTTTTTAAGTTTTCACTTATGGAGTTAAGATCTTCTCTCAAGATAAATTTGTGATTAGTGTGACCTACCCTAAGGCGGTCCATTAATTTTCAAATTAATCTGTCGTGGACTAGAAACTAATATTTTGTGTGTTATTTTATGTGTTGCATTCATGCATCATATTTACTATTCCAAATACAAACTGATATTTATTATATGCATTAATTCATTATGTTTTATTTATTTAATTCTCAGCAATATGTCCAATCCAAATCTTGTAACTGCTTTACTTGCTAATGAGAAATTGACTGGTGATAACTACATGAAATGGAAATCAAACATGAACATTGTTTCAATATGTGAAAACCACATGTTTGTCCTTAATGAGGAATGTCCTGAGGTTCTTGCACTCACTGCTGCCAAAACTGCTAGAGAGAAGTATGACAATTGGATCTTATCTAACAATAAGGCCAAATGTTATATGCTTGCTAGTATGAGCAATGTGCTCAGAAAGAAGTTTGAAACTGTTGAAACAGCCTATGAGATTTGGGAATCTCTACAAGGCATGTTTGGCAAGCAATCTGATAAGTGTAGACATGATGCTACTAGAAGCTTCGTGAATATGAAAATGAAGAAAAATGTTTTCGTCAGAGAACATGTCATAGACATGATCAACATATTGCATGATGCAGAAATCCATGGTGCGATGTAATGACCCAACTATTTCTAAGACCTTGGACCATTAAAACTACTAGACATAGCTACTATATTTTAGAAAACATACATAAAAAAATAATCATAACTTTCTTAAAACCCCAAAATAAATATTGTATAAATACCATAAAATTATAAATTTAAAATGTAATATGGCATGGGTACCCATTGTTTATAAAACATAACTTTAAATACTAATTTCGGAATTACATCAAAACATAATTTTAAAAGACATAAATTAAATAACGTCGTCCTCGATCGACACGCAGTCCATTCAGTCCATTCATCCTTAACACACAAGCCAAGCATCCAAGAATCCTTCCGCCTTCCATATCATTTTCCTGCATCATACTAAAAATTAATGGAGTGAACCTAATTCCCAGCAAGGAAAAATCTACTAACACATATAAGCATAAAACTATAAAATAAACATATACTAGAAAACATATGACTATAAAAGCATATATCATATAGGACTACAATATTAATGGCCATTAACTCATTAACATGGCATGTGATAAACCATCTAGGTCCTCTGTCTACTAATCGAGGTAGGTAGATCACATGGTAGTATATGATAACCCATCTAGGCCCTCTACTAGTCGAGGTAGGGTAAATCATAACTCTAACCCATGAAATGATAAATAATCTTGGGGCTTGCTATCTAAGCAAGTCATATGCTCAAGCGACAAAAACCATTTCATACATAAACATATCATAACGTAAACATATCATAACGTAAACATATCATAACATATAAGCACATAAAATTTATCCTATTTTCCTTACCAAAAGCTAGGATATTTGGGAACAAGAACGGGATTAGAAACTCCTATAAACCAACAGTAAAATGGTTAGAATCTCTAAAGAACAAAGATGAAATGAGAACTAAACCATCAAGAAGAAACTTACCAAGATGAACCTTAAGTTTCAAGAACTTAAATACCTAATCAAGAATCATAAACAAGAGTTAGGATCTGAATAAAGAAAACTAAAGAACCATATAAAATTAACTTAGGAATAGAAATAGCTTGAATGACCTTATGGATTGGTTAAACCTTAATGCTGAAATCACACCATTTCTTACTTCCCATGTGTTTATAACAGCTTAGAATGATAAAGCTTTAAGCCAAAACCCAAGTGTATCTATCTATAGTAACCCTAGCACCTTGGAGGCTCCGATCAAATGCTTGAAGAATGAAGAAAATGGCTGAGCACTATGTCCTATTTATAGATTTCAAGGAGTGAAACTAACCCCTTTTAATTTGAATAAATAAATGATTATAAAATGAAAAAGATTTGAATTTTCGTTCAAATGACGCCCAGAACTCAGCCAAAATCATCCAAAGGTAGGTCTAAGTGGTTAAGGGTATTTTTAAAATTCAAAAATCAAACTTTCAAAAATACATACATGGAGCCGATATATCGCCCCCTATAGGCGATATATCGCCTCCCCCTGTATTCCCGAGCCTCGTTCGATCGTTCGTGCAAAGTCGACGTGTTTTCCGTATCCTTCGTAGGCGATATATCGGCCCCCATGCTGCGATATATCGGCATACGTTTATATATCAAACACGTAATTGCACTTTTATAGCATAATTCGAATTGGATAAACAGCTTTGACTGAGTCATAATACGATCCTAAGAGCTGCTGCAAGGTTCTAGAGCTTCTAGATCTTTCTTTTATTAAAACTACCGATCAAAAATACTTAATTCCTTAATAATCATAATTATGACAAGTGTCACACTCTTATTAGCTCTATCTAAACCATAGATTATAATAAATATATATCTATGACCAGCAATATTAATCAAACCTTATGTTATAATTAATATTCTTAAATTAAACTTATAGAATCCATAACAGTTGCTATGAGTTTCCAACTATGTCTCGGATTGAACCAAAATCCACGGTAACTAACATACTACTAACTAATAAAAACTACTACTACTATCTAGCTAGCTAAGTAAATATTATGAGACACTACAATTCTCCCCTACTTAAAAGAATTTTGTCCTCGAAATTTACTTACCAAACAATTCCGGATACCGGGCTAACATGTCTTCCTCCAACTCCCACGTTGCCTCCCGTTCTGAACTATTACTCCATAGGATCTTGACTATCAGAATACTCTTAGACTGTAATTCCTTCATCCCCCTATCTAGGATGCTAACCGGTCATTCCTTGTAACTCAAGTTTTTCTGGAGTGCTATCGTATCATACTTGAGGACGTGAGATGGGTCTGACACATATCTACGCAAAATCGAGATGTGAAATACATTGTGGCTATCTGCTAGAGCTGGCGGTAGGGCTAATCTATATGCAACTGTTCCCACATTGTCCAATATCTCAATAGGACCTATAAACTAGGGACTAAGCTTGCCTTTCTTCCCAAACCGCTTCACACCTTTCATAGGAGATATCTTTAAGAAGACTTGATCTCTGACTTTGAATTCCACATCACGTCGCTTGGCATCCGCATAACTTTTCTGTCGGCTCTGAGCAGCAAGCATACGCTTTCTAATCAGCGCTACTGCATCCTGAGCTTCTCTAACAGCTTTGGGTCCAAGGAGTTTCCTTTCTCCTACCTTGTCCTAATGTAACGGTGATCGACACCTCCTTCCATAGAGTAACTCATAGGGTCCCATCCCGATCGTTGACTGATAGCTATTGTTGTAGGAGAATTCTATCAGTGACAAATACTTACTCCATGATCCTCCGAAATCAAGTACACAAGCGTGCAACATATCTTCTAAAATCTGTATGGTACGCTCAGACTGACCATCGGTCTGAGGATAAAATGGCGTGCTAAAACTTAACTTGGTACCCAGAGCTTACTGCAAGCTTCCCCAAAATCTCGATGTTAACACCGATCCTCTATCGGATATTATGATCTTAGGAATTCCATGCAGTCTTACTATTTCTCGGACATAAACATCTTCTTACTGATCTGCTGTGTAAGTACTCTTGACAGGTAGGTTGTGAGCTGGCTTGGTTAGTCTATCTATTACTACCCAAGCCGAGTCGGGCTACTTATTTGTTCGTGGCAAACTCGTCACGAAATCTATGGCTATGTCTTCTCACTTCCATTCTGGAATACTAAGCGATTTCAATAAGCCTATAGGCTGCTGATGTTCTACTTTCACTTGCTGGCATACTAAGGATTTAGACACATACTCCGCGACATCTTTCTTCATTCCTGGCCAACAATATAATGCTTTAAGATCGTGAGTCATCTTAGTCGACCTTGGGTGAACTGAGTATGGGGTATTGTGTGCTTCCTCTAAAATCTTCATCTTAATCCCTTGATCATTCGGCATGCATACCTGATTCTTATATCTCTAAAACCCCTGTCTTGAGATTGAGAATCACGTGGCCTTGCCTTCTTTAACTGCATCCATATGTGCTACTAATGTGTCATCATGTCCTTGCCTGATCCGTAAATCTTCTAACAGACTTGACTGGATGGACAAGTTAGCCATTTTACCAATAACTACTTCTATTTCGGCATTGATCAGCTTCTACTGTAGCGGCTTTTCTATTCCAGCTAATGTTGCTAAACTTCCATAACTCTTCCTACTTAGCGCATTAACAACTACATTAGCCTTTCATAGGTGGTATAGGATTTCGTAGTCATAATCCTTCACTAGTTCTAACCACCTATGTTGCCTCATGTTGAACTCCTTTTGTTTGAAGAAATACTTTAAGCTTTTATGGTCCATATAAATCTCACACCTTTCTCCATAAAGCTAATGGCGCTAGATTTTCAACGCAAAGATCACCGCTGCCAACTCCATATCATGTGTTGGATAGCGCTGCTTGTACTCCTTCAACTGCCTTGAGGTGTAGGCTATTACCTTGTCATTCTGCCTCAGCACACAACCCGAACCTTGCTTCAACGCATCACAGAAGACTACAAACTTTTCATTGGGTGTCGGCACACAAAGTACTGGTGCTGAGCATAGCTTATTCTTAAGCAACTGGAAGCTCTCTTCACACTTATCCGTCCAGCTGAACCTTTGTTGTTTCCGGGTCAGGTTGGTAAGTGGAGTGGCTATATTAGAAAACCCCTCTACAAACCTTCGATAATAACCTGCTAGTCCCAGAAAACTTCTTACCTCTGACGTGTTCTTTGGTCTTGGCGAATCCTTCACAGCCTCTTCCTTAGATGGGTCTACAACAACTCCTTCCTTGGATACTATGTGGCCGAGGAACGCTACTTGCGAAAGCCAAAATTCACACTTCTTGAATTTGGCGTAAAGTTGATGCTCTTTGAATCACAGCATGGTCATCCTTTAATGTTCCTTGTGCTTGACTTCGTCCTTTGAATACACCAAGATATCATCGATGAACACTATGATGAATTTGTCTAAATAATCCTTAAAGACCCTATTCATTAAATCCATAAATGCAGCTGGAGCGTTGGTAAGACCAAAAGACATAACTAAAAACTCGTAATGTCCATAATGAGTTCTAAAAGCTGTCTTGGGAATATCCTCTTCCCGTTCCTTGAGCTGATGATACCCGGACCGCAGATCAATCTTTGAAAACACAGTCACGCCTTGGAGTTGATCAAACAAGTCCTCAATTCGGGATAGCGGGTACTTATTCTTAATTTTCACCTTATTCAGTTCGTGGTAATCTATACACATCCGCATGATTTCATCCTTCTTCTTGACAAATAGAACCGGTGCTCCCCATGGCGAATGGCTCGGTCTAATGAAGCCCAAGTCTAAGAGTTCTTGTAGTTGCGTCTTTAACTCCTTGAGTTCGGTCAGTCCCATCCAGTATGGTGCCTTTGAGATAGGCTCAGTGCCTGGTACTAGCTTGAATGTGAAGTCAATTTCCTTAGTCGGTGGAAATCCTGGTAAGTCGTCTGGAAATACTTCTGGAAATTCCTTTATAATACGGACATGTCCAACCTTTAGTGGTGTTTCCTTTACCACATCTGTGACGCTGGCTAAGAACGCGTGACATCCTTTCTCTATCATCCTCTGAGATTTGAGAGATGATATAGGCAGTGTACGTAGTCTTGAAACTTTTCCCATAAAGCATAGTCTCTGACCATCAGGAGTCTCGAACATCACTTTCTCGCGTTTGCAGTCAATGGTTGCGCCATGCCTTGCTAGCCAATCCATGCCCAGTATAACATCGAAGTCTTTGATCCCTAATTCTATCAGGTCTCCTTCTAATTCTACGTCCTCAATTTTGATCATTACGCCTTGTACTATCTGTGATTATAGGACTACTTCACCGGAAGGTAATTTCGTTACAAACCTATTACTAAATCTTTCACAATGTTTGTCTAATTTCTCTATCACTCCTAACGAGATATACGAGTGACTGACTGCCAAATCAAATAATACTGAACATACATTATTGAGGATAGGAATCTGATCTGTGACCATTTTATTACTAGCTTCAGCTTCTCCCTGGGTCAAGGCAAAGACTCTGGCAGGAACCATCTTGTTGTCCCTTTTCTCTTCTTGCTTGAGTTGTGGACAATCTTTCTTCCGGTGACCTTCCTAACCATAATTGTAGCATCCCTTGGTGTTTGCATGACACTCAATAGGATGTTTCTTTTGGCACTTAGAGTACTGCGGGTATTCTACATAACTCGACCTACTACCTCCATTGTTTGTCCGTGCTCTTTTATCGTTGTCGGACTATTTATTGTCAGGATGGCTTCTCTTTTTTCCATTATTTTTGTTGTACTGATGGTTGTTATTGTTGTTCCAACCATTCTGAGGTTGACTCTGTTGTTTAGTGTAAAGACCCAACTACTCTAGACTTTGGACCATTAACGACAACTATACATAGACACTAATTTTTAATAAAACTTACAAGTGTTTAATCATTACTTCATTAAAAACTTGTAAAACAAATGTTAAACTACATAAAATTTAAAGTAGGATATGGGATCCCATTGTTTTTAAAATAAGAACATAACATAATTTTAAATAAATGGATTACATAATAAAGTGCGGAAAATACATATAAAATTTAAAGAGACTTCATCCTCGAATCGAACGCTCGGTCCATCGGTTCCATCCCACCTCAATACACATCCCCAAGCTTCCAAGAACCTTTTCCGCCACCAAAGCTATTTTCCTGCACATATTAAACATAAAGGAATGAGCCTAATGCCCAGCAAGGAAAATCTAACACATAAATCATATACATAATATTCATATCAACATATACTAAAACATATCATAACATATGTCACATATACTATAATGACCATTATTACTTGGGGTCCCGTAAACTAAACAAGTCATATGCCCATTAGATTTGTGGGGCTTGCTAGCTAAGCAAGTCATATGCCCATAAATTTATTGGGGCTTGTTAGTTATACAGGTCATATGCCCAAGTCTACAAACATACATAATATAACATATAACATATACATAACACTTAAATCATAAGATAACACATAACATAACATATAAAATCATATCCTATTTTCCTTACCAAAAGTACTGGGATATGAGAACAGGTTTGGCACTTTGGAACACTCCTAAAAACCATAAATTAAAGGGTGAGTATACTGAAGAAAGAGGAATGAAAAGAATGAATGAACTATACCATCAAGAACATACTTACCAAAAACCTTATATTCAAGATCTTAGATTTCCTATCCAAGAATAAAGAATAAAGTTAGGGTGCTGAGTAGAAAACTATAAGAACTTAAGGAAAACAATACCAAAATGAACTAGAGTTTGGAATACCTTGAATGCTTCTATGACCGATCTAAACCTTGAACCGAAATGTGCTATAAACCTTACTTTCCAAGTGTTTGGTAAGCTTATAATGATTAAGCTTATAATCCCCAACCCAAGTGTTTACACTCTCAAAAATAACCTAGCAGCTTGCAGCCTCTGAACTTAGCTTGAAGAATGAATAAATGGCTGGGTACTAGGTCCTATTTATAGAGTTCAAGAATGAAAAGATCTTCATTTAACTTGAATAAAATAATTGCTTTATAAGTGAAAAATATTTGAATTATCGTTCAGCAGACGCTGAAGACTCGGTCAGAAAGATGCTGGATTTATCAAGAGGTTAAAGATTTAAATGAGAATGTTTTCAAAAACATTCAAAAATATACCAAAGGAGCTGATATATCGCCCCTAGTAGGCGATATATCTCCTGGGCAGCATGCCCGAGGCTCGTCGAGGTGATCGTGCGAAGTTACGTGTTTTTCGTATCCCCGTACTGCGATATATCGCCCCCTATAGCTGCGATATATCGGCATACATTGAATATTTAAACACGAAATTGCACAATTTCAGCTTAATTTGAATTGAGTAAACAGCCTTGACTAAGTCCTCTAACGTTTTCAAAGCTGCTGACAGACCCTAGGATATTCAAATATTAATCTTAATAAACTTATTCCTAAAAAATACTTAATTATCATTAAACATACATATGACAAGTGTTACTATCTTATTGGGTCTATCTAAACCTTATAATATAGTAAATATCACCATCAATATCAGTCAAATTAATCAAACCTTAGGTTAAAATTAATATTCTTAAACTATAGGTTAAACTTAGAAAATCTACAAGTGCTACTACGAGTGTCCAATTAAATCCCGGTCTGAACCAAAATCCACAGTCATAAAAGTACTACAATTATTACTATTACTACTACTTTCTAATTAGCTATGTAAAGTTCTTGGACTCTACATTTAGGCGCAGGCTTACTAGCTTACTCCTTACTAACATTCGCCTGAAGCCTTTCTACTTCTATAGCTGTTTCTAGAACATCGACATACGTAATAGTTCCAGGATTTGCTAGCTTAACCCCCTAGCTCAATATTTTGTCTAAGTCCTCTAAAGAACTTGGTAACCCTCGGAAAGTCAGTTGGAACCAACTCTAGTGCAAACTTGGCTAATCGGTCAATCTGTCGAGCATACTCTGCTACCGTCAAGTTGCCCTGCTTCAGACTTCTGAACTCTTCGACCCTTGTAGCAATGACTACCAAGTTGTAGTAATTCTTGTGGAACAGCTCCACAAATCTGGTCCATGTCATGGTGGCGACATCGTGAGTCTGATGAACTAAGTCCCACTATATTCTAGCATCCTTCTTAAGCAGGGACAAAATTCAGGATATGTGGTTCGCGTTGCCTAGATTCATGTGTGCTAGGATCAGCTCTACATTTCTGAGCCATTCTTCTGCCTCGAAGGGGTCGGTTATCCCTTCAAAGTTTGGAGCGTGTAGCTTACAAAACCGCTCATAGATTGGCTCCACGTACTGAGCAGGGTAGGGCGCATAGTTTGCCATTGGCCATCCCCCATAAGGACCAACTTGTTGGGGTGCTTGAGCCATTTGCGGAGGCAGCGGTTGAGGCGGAGACTGAGTCTAAGTCTGTGGCTGAGCCTGTTGTTTCTATTGCTGCAGCAATTCCTCCACTTGTTGTCGAAGTCTGACAATTTCTACAGTGTTGTCAATCGGCGACGGCGGTGCACTTTGGTTAGCAGCAGTAGTGGTAGCTGAAGGGGCTTCATTAGCCTCAGGAACGATGCTGGAGGCATTGGCATTGGTGCGTGCAGACCTTCTAAGTGACAACTTCAGCAGAGTTCTAACAGTCGAGAAAAGATGTTAGAACTTACCCTAATAGGCTCTAAAACAAAACTTAATCTAAGCAAACATAACTCGAACCTATTAATTATGATTTCTTAGGAAAAATTAGATAAGCCTTCCTTATAATTAGGGTGTGTTTCTATACTTAGAAAAATAAGCCATCTATATTATTTCTAAGTTTGTTTCTAATCATCCTATACGACTTAATTCTCAGGCTTAAAACTCGTCGTTGTTCCAAAGTTAACCATATTGAGGGAGGGCTGGGATCAGTAAAATCGTTCCCACTACTATCGCCCCCTAACTCTCAATATAGAACGTGGTCCATTGATTTGTATCCACCCTCACCAAACTTGGTCATTATTTATTAAATATATTATTTATTATGATTGTAAAAAAAAAATCAAACTCATACATGTCAACAAAACTAACAATGATGTTTATTTGGAAAAAGGTTTTCACTATGTACAATCATTATTGCAAAAATAATAAATAAAGAAAATAAACTAATCTAAAAATCAGGATCTTCTATATCTGACCCTTCATCTAACATATCATCATCTATCACCTCATAATCATCATTATCTTGAGCCTCAAAATTTCCTCTAAGAAGATTCGTAAAGATTCTATGTTTTTGCTCATTTGTGAATTAGAATTCCCTCTTAGAGGTGAACCTAAGTATGAGAAAATAATATCTCATAGCTACTGGTAATTCATCTTCATTATCTATAGTCTCCCATATTTCTTCTAAATTTGCAATTATCGTAGGACAATCTTTAAAAAGTCTAATCACTAAAACATATTGCTCCGTAGCTCTCATCATGATTTGCTTAGTAGTTTAGAGGTGAACTATCTCCATGTGGAACAAGAGTAATCTCCGAGTGATTCATTCTAGCACTCCTACTGTATTTCTTGGCTCTCTAATTCTTTTCAAGGCCTTAATGGCTCGGATATCCTCATAGTTCAAGGCTCCATCCATTCTTAACTGAAAACATAAGGTTAAAACATTAGCTATACATATAAACATAATTACTATAACATAAACACTTACATTGGTGGTTAGATTCAAAGCTTGAGCGTGTGTATCAATGAGAACTTCATGCAAATGAATCATTGCTCTAATACCAACTGTAATGACCCAACTATTTCTAAGACCTTGGACCATTAAAACTACTAGACATAGCTACTATATTTTAGAAAACATACATAAAAAAATAATCATAACTTTCTTAAAACCCCAAAATAAATATTGTATAAATACCATAAAATTATAAATTTAAAATGTAATATGGCATGGGTACCCATTGTTTATAAAAAATAACTTTAAATACTAATTTCAGAATTACATCAAAACATAATTTTAAAAGACATAAATTAAATAACGTCGTCCTCGATCGACACGCAGTCCATTCAGTCCATTCATCCTTAACACACAAGCCAAGCATCCAAGAATCCTTCCGCCTTCCATATCATTTTCCTGCATCATACTAAAAATTAATGGAGTGAGCCTAATGCCCAGCAAGGAAAACTCTACTAACACATATAAGCATAAAACTATATCAGAAACATATACTAGAAAACATATGACTATAAAAGCATATATCATATAGGACTACAATATTAATGGCCATTAACTCATTAACATGGCATGTGATAAACCATCTAGGTCCTCTGTCTACTAATCAAGGTAGGTTGTTCACATGGTAGTATATGATAACCCATCTAGGCCCTCTACTAGTCGAGGTAGGGTAAATCATAACTCTAACCCATGAAATGATAAATAATCTTGGGGCTTGCTATCTAAGCAAGTCATATGCCCAAGTGACTAAAAACATTTCATACATATACATACCATAGCATAAACATATCATAACATATAAGCACATAAAATCTATCCTATTTTCCTTACCAAAAGCTGGGTTATTTATGAACAAGAACGGTATTAGAAACTCCTATAAACCAATAGTAAAATGATGAGAATCTCTAAAGAATAAAGATGAAATGAGAACTAAACCATCAAGAAGAAACTTACCAAGAAGAACCTTAATTTTCATGAACTTAAATACCTAATCAAGAATCATAAACAAGAGTTAGGATTTGAATAAAGAAAACTCAAGAAAACAAAACAACCATATATAACTTAACTTAGGAATAGAAATACCTTGAATGACCTTATGGATTGGTCAAAACCTTAATACCAAAATCACACTATTTCTCACTTCCCAAGTGTTTATAAAAGCTTAGAATGATAAAGCTTTAACCCAAAACCCAAGTGTATCTCTCTATAGTAACACTAGCACCTTGGAGGCTCTAATCAAATGCTTGAAGAATGAAGAAAATGGTTGAGTACTAGGTCCTATTTATATAGTTCAAGGAGTGAAACTAACCCCTTTTAATTTGAATAAATAAATGATTATAAAATGAAAAAGATTAGAATTTTCATTCAACTGACGCCCAGAAGTCAGTTAAAATCGTTCAAAGGCAAGTCTAAGTGGTTAAGGGTATTTTTAAAATTCAAAAATCAAACTTTCAAAAATACATACATGGAGTCAATATATCACCCCCTATAAGCGATATATCGCCTCCCCCTGTATTCCCAAGCCTCGTTCGATCGCTCATCCAAAGTCGATGTGTTTTCCGTATGTTCCGTAGGCGATATATCGGCCCCCATGCTGCGATATATCGGCATACGTTCATATATCAAACACGTAATTGCACTTTTTCAGTATAATTTGAATTGGATAAACATCTTTGACTGAGTCATAATACGATCCTAATAGCTGCTGGAAGGCTCTAGAGCTTCTAGATCTTTCTTTTATTAAAACTACCCATCAAAAATACTTAATTCCTTAATAATCATAATTAGGACAAGTCTCACACTCTTATTAGCTCTATCGAATCCATAGATTATAATAAATAAATATCTATGACCAACAATATTAATCAAACCTTATGTTATAATTCATATTCTTAAACTATAGGTTAAACTTATAGAATCCATAACTGTTGCTATGAGTTTCCAACTAAGTCCCAGATTGACCAAAATCCACGGTTACTAACATACTACTAACTAATACTAACTACTACTACTATCTAGCTAGCTAAGTAAATATTCTGGGACACTACATGCGACCATTGATGAGAGAACTCAAGTAAGTGTAATACTTGAATCTCTCACACCAGCTTTTGTTGCATTCACTACCAACTATGTTATGAACAAGTTAGAGTACAATATGACCCAACTGTTGAATGAGTTGCAAACTTTTGAATCTCTAAACAAAATTTCCACTAAGGTTGAGGAGGCAAATGTTGCTGAAACCAAGCGTTCCACTTCAAATGGAAATTCAAAGAAGAGGAAGGGTGTCCAAGGAAAGGACAAGAAAAAGGACAGACAACCAGAGAAGACCAACAAGTCTTCCAAGAAGAATAATTCTGCAAAGAACTCCAAAAAGAAGGCACCAAAAGGACCATGCTTTCATTGTTGAGTTGAAGGTCATTGGAAAAGGAATTTTCCTAAGCACCTGGTTGAACGAAAAGTCAAAAAGAAGGGTAAATTTGATTTGCTTGTTTTAGAATCTTGTTTAATGGAGATGATCTTTTATCTTGGATAGCTGATTTCGGAGCTACTAATCATGTTTTTTTTTATTCACAGAGTCTTAGTACTTCGAGGAAGCTGGCTCATGGAGAGGTGATCATGAGAGTTCGAAGTGGACAGGAGATCTTGGTAGCTGAAGTTGGAAAAGCTCGCCTAATGTTTGATAATAATAAATTTATTGTGTTGGACAAAGTTTATTTTATTCCTGGATTTACTAGAAATTTTGTTTCCTTATTAAAATTGCATGAGGAAGGTTTTAATATTTCTTCTAATAATAATTATGTTGTTATCTCGAAATATGGTTTTCACATTTGTTCTGCAAATTCTGAAGATGGACTTTACAAGTTAGAGTCCAATGTCAAGAATATTTATAATTCTGAATTATTTAAAACTGCAAATCCCATATCTATTAAAAGACAAAAGACAGATTCCGATAGTGAAACATATCTGTGGCATTTGAGATTGGGACATTGTAACGCCCCAACTCCTGGGACCGTTACGGTGTGCCTTGTAAACAGTGCTAAACTCGCTAATCGAGTCGTTTGGCCAAAATCGTGAACTAAGTATGATTAGCGGTTTAGGGATTAAACATTTTGGTTAAGATGTAACGTTTCACTAGAATGCTTAATGTATATACTTTGGGATCCCGAAAATAAAGTTTCAGAGTTTATTACAGAAAATATTTACAACAGGCCGTTCTAAGCGGCAAAACAGGGTTCTACCCTAGTTCCACTTTAAACCTCGGCCGTGGCGGACGAGCAGCTGCATATGTACACGTCATCACCTAAGCCCTCCAACTCAAGGATGGTCCCACTTCCTCTTGCCTTTACCTGCACCACATAGCACCCGTGAGCCAAAGCCCAGCAAGAAAACACAATATAACATGATATGATATCAAAAATAACCATAGTAACCATTCGGAACCAACGGTCCATACAGATAGGTGACAATAGCCAAAAGTCACAATAATGAGCATCGCTCCCTCTAGCCATGTGACGATAGGGTCACCAGGGCTCAACTGATAAGTGATTCTTTCATAAGCTCGATTAGGACAGGTAAAAGGTGATTAGTCACCAACATAACCTTCCTCACGACTCTAGAGTCGAAACTATGGACAACGTCCCTTAGCCATGTGACAAACGGTCACCGGGGTCATATACCTTGGCTGAAATCATCTGGTCTTAGACCAGGCAAGCGCTTATAGTTCTCATTGACCTTCCGGTCGGTCCATCATTAATACCCCATATGAGTCATTCAATGCCGGCCTTGATTAGATCTAATCTTTAATCGGCCCGGCGTTCACAACGCACTGCCACTTCTGACCCTTGGGTCGATAAAACGCGACCAGTGCTCAGCCCGTGGTGAACTTAACTGATAAGTCACAGCTTCACAGGCGGATCTGACACCATTGTCGATTCTGACTAATAAGTCAGCGCCATACACAGGTAAGCCATGCCACCAAACATATATCACATGTCCAATGTCCATAAACAAGGTATTTACCATGCTTACTAACAGAAACCAGTACAATTAGGACCATGCACAACCACAGAGGCTCAAGCTTTGAACAATACCATACCCAGTATACAAAGCATGTCCTATTCACATGTTTCTCATGCATCATATGCAATATATCCAGCAATCCAACATGCACCAACAACAGCCATGCATGTCACGTTTAATAGTCAACCAACATGCATCAATAATAGCCATGCATGTCATACATAATAATCAACCGACATGCATCAATAATAACCACACATGTCATACTCAGTAATCAACCACCATGCATCATAGTAGCCTTGCATGTCACATATACACAGGGTGCAGTTTTCTTACCTCAAAGTCGAGCTAGAATGATTAAGAGAACGACCTTTGAGAACGATCAACTTTTAGTCCTTTAGCGGTCACCTAGTCATAACCAAATATAAGGTATCATCAATAAAAATGATCACTGAGGGTTCCCAAAACAAATCCCAACCCCCGAGACATCAAATACTACTCAACCGGGTACTAGGTCCAATCCCGAGGCCTATGGTTTGAATCCCCAAGCTAAAAACCACATTTTAGCAAAATTGGCCTTAAGGGCCGCGGCCCTCCCCTGCTGCACCGCGGCGCGCCTTCAAACAAAAAGGCTCCCCCCTGCCAGACGCCAAGGGCCGCGGTGCACCCCTGCTGCGCCGCGGCGCCCAGCCCAGACCAGCCAAAACGCCCTTAACGAACCAGTTTTCCCCTTTGAGATTTCCTCTCAAACCAGTCCTTCAAACCTTCTCTAATCCTCCTCCAAACATATAATTAAACCCCAAATAACACCCTTAGCTTACCCTCATCAAACCCCAATCAAAACAACACAAGAACCTCCTTTGATTCACACTTTCCACATCAAAGTTCTAAGGCTGAAACTAACAACCAAAACAGAGCATATACAAAAACCAGTGGCTAAAAGCTTACCTTAAGTTCAGGTTATGGTGCTCTTCAATAGTGGAACACTCTCCCAAAGTATCAAGGCTTAGCTCCCAAGCTCAAATCCTCAACAAGCTCACAAAATCACACAAGGAAGATGAGGGAAAGAGAAGGTACGGGAAGAAGAAGGGAATTGCCTCTGTTTTACTCTGTTTAATCTACAGCCTTCCAAGCTTAACATATATCCCAGCCAAAAGACTAAAATACCCCTAGGTCTTCTAAAGCTTCTAAAGCCACCTCAAGGGTAATTTTGGCACATTCCACTAATCCCGTTAATCATAATTAACGCTTCCCAATTCCTGCTAATCTCAATATTCCCAAATAACAATAAATCATACCCCATTACCCTTTAATTCCCGGTAATGCTCTAGTCATTAAATTCACCCCGAGACTCACCCCGAGCCCCGAACTTAAACCCGTTATGACTAGACCGAACACTTACATCTCATGATCGTCTCATGTCGAATAGCTCGAACCAATCCACCTTATAATGTGGCTATATTAATTAATCACATTCATGCACCCAGAATATACAATTACGCCCACAGTGGCCAAATTACCAAAATACCCTCACAATAATAAATTCTCCCATATGCATGCATTCACCATCATATCATAATATAATTCACGTAAATATGCATATAATCATTAAATACTATAATAGATCAATTATGGCCCTCCTGGCCTCCTAATCAAGGTCATAAACCTTATTAGGAAATTTGGGGCATTACAGACATATTGGTCTAGACAGAATTAACTGACTAACAAAGGATGGTCCTTTAAGAGAACTATCTATAGGTTCTCTCCCAATCTGTGAATCTTGTCTAGAAGGCAAAATGACCAAGAGACCTTTCTTTGCTAAAGGTTCAAGAGCCACAGAACCACTACAACTTGTACATACGGACGTTTGTGGTCCACTAAATATCCAAGCTAAAGGAGGTTATGAATATTTCTTCACTTTCATTGACGATTATTCAAGATGTGGTTACCTATACTTAATGGAAAGGAAATCTGAAACCTATGATAAGTTTAGGAAATTTCGAGCAGAAGGTGAAAAGAAATTAGGTAAATCACTAAAAGTACTTCGATCAGATCGAGGTGGAGAGTACTTAGATTATGAATTTGAGGATCATTTGCTTGAGCATGGAATTCAATCCCAACTCACTGTACCTGGAATGCCACAACAAAATGGTGTTTCAGAAAGATGGAACAGAACCTTATTGGATATGGTTAGATTGATGATTAGTTTCTCATCATTGCCTTTGACATTCTGAGGTTATGCAATAAAATGTGCTCTATACATACTCATTGTTGTTCCATCTATGTTTATTCAGAAAACACCAATGGAATTATAGAATGGTACTAAACCTAGTTTACGCCATTTTCGTATATGGGGTTTTCCTGCACACTTGCTTATAGGAAAGACTGGGAAGTTGGAATATCACACTGAAGTGTCCATGTTTGTAGGATATTCCAAAGAAACCAAAGGTATATTTTATAGTCCTAAAGATAACAAAACGTTTTTATCTACGAATGCTACTTTTCTGGAGCATGACTATATAAATAACCACAAACCTCAAAGTAAAGTCTTACTTAAGGAAATGGTCTCAAATAAACAAGACCAATCACCAGCAATTGCAAGAGAAAAATTGTAGTAACCGAGGTTACCTTTCTCTTAGACCTCTTTATTTATGTGATTATAGGTTGTCTTAATTTTATAGAATAGATTTAACTTGAGTTGTGGTGATAGAATAAGGTTTAATTTTTTTTAAATATTTAGTGGTTATAATTATTATAGTATAGTATAACTTTATGATATTGGTAGCCTTGTTTGTGGGAAAATGGGTGATTGTGCAAGAATAAATTGATTATGGTATTATTAAGAATTGTTATGGATCGAGTCTACATAAAGCCCTGAAGCCCAATAAGATTTTGGGCTTAGTAAATTCAAAATCCGGCTAGAGAATTATAGTTTGTTATTTTATGGTTAGTTAGAATATTTGTGGATTAGGTTGTTATTTAGATAATTAAATAAAACTTTTGTAACTTTAGGATACTGTAACTTCAGAACTTTTTTTGACCCAATTATGTTATGAATTTGGAAAAATATTATTTCTAAAAAGTTATAGATAATTGAATTATCTTTCTAACGATATATAGATTGTTTAAATCAGATTCTTCCACCTTCAGTTATATTGATTTTACTACAGGTGAGTCTAGAGTTACGAGATTTAGGTAGTTAGAGGTTGAGATATTTTTCCTAGGTAGTTTGATATTAGATTATTCCTCAATTATTTAATAAAAATATTAATAAGATAATAAAGAGATATTTTCTATAGAAGTTAGGAATATGTTTATTTAAATTTAAATTTGGATTATAGTTAGAATGAAATTAAGATTTTTGAGAGCCTATTCGTTCTAGTTATTTTGATTCACTCTTGCTCTTCTTGAGACCCTCACGCACTCTCTCTCTCTCTCTCTCTCTCTCCCTATTGTTGTCGTGCACCACCATAAAAACACAAACCCTAAGGTCAAAATCTTCACCACCATCACCTCTTCAAATATTTGACCCTAGTACCCAGAGAGGCCACACGACCAAGGCTGTCTTTCTTATTGTCAAAACCCTACAAGCAAGCATTTAAGGATATAGGGTTTTTCTTCAAGATCAAGGTTGAGGTATAGTTACATTTTGATTGTGTTTGAGTTTTAGATCTATTAGTTTATGTTTTAATAATGGTATTATGTTTATGAAATAGGGTTTTAAGCGGGATTTCCATATAAAGGACTCAAGTATAGTTTCTGTGCAACACACTCAAGGTAAGGAAATTAGGTAGTTTAGTTTATGTTTTATATGACCTAACATTTTAGGTACAATTTAGGGGTAAGTGTGACTAGACCTAAGGTGTCCAATGATATATGACGGACATATGTCTGGTAGGCTCAATTGCCAAATTTTATGACGGACCTAAGTTGATGTCCGGTAGGCTCGGTTGACAAACTTGTATGACAGACTTATGTCCGAGGTTTGATTGCCACCCATGTATAAGAACTTATCTTTTTATTGTATCTGTCTTGTTATTATGACTATAACCTATGATTATGACCTTTGACCTAGGATATATTTTGATAGTGTATGATTAGTCTAAATTAGTGTTCTTATGAACTGATGGTATGATTGTTATGACTAATGTTATGATTGCAGGATAAAATTTATGATCTAGATATGTGTGTGGTCTTTGGTATGATTATGATCTTGGTTTCTATTGGGAATATAGTACTGCATGTGAAATTATTCGTTATAAGTTTATGATTGATTTTTGTATGAATTATTGTGTATTTTCTTACTCGACTTAGAAGCTCATTCCTATCTTTTATTTTTGCAGAATAAGTTAATCTTAGATGACCGGTGGTGAGCGGATTCCCAATAGCAGGACTGGTGTGAATATGTGGGGGTCGTATTGCCGCGTGTTATGTTTTTGGAAAATTATGAACTTTATCATTAAATGTTGCCTAGTTTTATTTTTATTTTATTGTAAAGACTATTATTTATTTTTCTTAAACTCAGGTTATGTTTATTTTAAATTATCAATAAAGAAGGAAAAACTTTTTATGATTTATTACGGTTATTTTTCAACATCTTTATTTTGTACAATTAAAGCTAGAATTTAGGGTGTTACAAGTGGTATTAGAGCCCATTGTTATACTGGTCCAGAATGTTCTCACATATTCATACAAGTCAGAAAAAGGGGCCGTCTCGTTACCAAGTAAGTACCCTATTTTGTTAATATTGTTTATAACCCTAGTAATTTACAGTTTATTTTGATTTCAGAGTCTAGAACAATGAATCATAATGTGATTAGAGTCATATCTGATATAGAAGATTAGATCTTTAGTTTAGTTGATATTTTTTAAAAACAAATAAGACATTTTAGTATAACTTCCATTAGTTTGTTACAGATATTTATTTCTTTAAATAAAGTTTTTTTATTCATTTTTATATTAGTTTTTAAATTTTGTATTATTTTTTTTATATTGTGGATTATTATAGATTTTGGTAATTTTAAAATGGTTTTAATATTTATTTTGGGCTCAATTGAAAGTGTAAGGTTTAAATTCCTCTCTTATGGGTTAGCCCATTTGTGAAGGCCCATTGGCCTAATTGATGAATAAAAATTAATAAGATGAGGGTTCAAATTCCTGTCTTTTGGGTCGAAGTGGAAGTTAGCGGGCCATTAGTAGTGGGTACGACATACTAAACCCAGCCCTCCTCCATGGAAGATTCAATTGTTAAGGCCCATTTACCCGAGTTGACTTAATTGTAATATGATAGTTTTAATAGATAGATGGACCTAATAGACAGTAGTACAATAGGCTAGGTTATAATTTTTTTTTTGTCTTAGTATTTACAATATTCTCTTTCGGGGGAAACAGAAAAGAAAATGGAACAGGAACTAAGAAGATCCGGAAGACTGAACGAACAAGAAATCAAATAGGAAAGAGGAAAAGGAAGAAGTCGAAGAATGGTTTCGCTCGGTAGAATCCATATTGGAACATATGCTCTTGGGAAATGAGGACCGAATCTCATGCACGTCAAGCTTGCTCAAGAAAGACGTCCGCATCTGGTGGGATATAGTGAAGCAGACTCGAGATGTCAATGTTATGACTTGGGAAGAGTTTATCCAAGTATTCCATAAGAAATACGACTGCCCTGGGATTCTAGCCACAAAGGTGGACGAATTCATTGTGTTTACTCAAGGGAATTCGACTATGACGAAATACGTCAAAAAATTTGACCGACTGGCCATGTTCGCAGCGGACATGGTACCCACTGAGATGTTACGAATTCAAAGATTCGTAAAAGGGCTAAAGCCAATGATAGCCCAAGACATAAAGTTGGTTCGGGGAATAGCCACATACGCGGAAACGTTGGGAATAGCTTGGAAGCCGAGAAGGCGGAGGATAAAATGTGGAAAGAAGGAGCATCCAGAAAGAAAAGCAATTACGAACAAAACAACTACAAAAGGAAACACGATGGTGGTCATAACCAAAAGGCGGACAAGAAAGGGAAAACTACGTCGAAAGGCAATAGGAATAAGAAGCCTTACGTAAAATATCCTCAATGCCCAATCTATAGAGAAAACATTCAGGAGAATGCCAATATAAGACTAGATGTTGCTTCAATTGTGGAAACGAAGGTCATCTCAAGAAAGACTGGCCAAAATTGAGAGACTAAAATAGGGACGAAAAGCTAATACCGCCAGAGTTTTCACTCTTACATAAGGTGAGGAAGAAAGTAGCAATATAGTAGTATCGGGTCAAATCACAATCTTTGGCAAGCAATTCAATGTTTTATTCAATTCAGGAGCGACACATTCCTTTGTCTTTATGAATATGATTGATCGCTTAGATAAGCCATGCAAACTTTATAAAGATAAGTTTATCATGGAATTACCTTCGGGGAAAAGAATGTTGTCTAGTAGAGGGGTGCATAGCGTAGTAGTTAGAATTGAAGAAAAAAAATTACCAGTAGATTTGATTGAGTTAGACCTTAAGGACTATGATATAAGGAATGGATTGGTTAGCAAAATATGGGGGCAATAATTGACTGTAAGGGGTAGGACGTTCAATTTTCGATTAGAAGATGTCGAGAAGCTCACTTACAGAGGAGTAATTTCTAGAACTCGCATACGATAGTCTTAGCTCTCAAAGCTCAGTGTTTAATCGGTAGCGGTTGCCAGGCATTTCTAGCCAGCATAGTAGAAAAGTCACGAGAGACGCAACTCGAACCAAAGAATGTGCACATAGTATGCGAATTTACCGTGGTATTTCCAGAAGATCTACCAGGATTACCTCCAAGTAGGGAGATCGAGTTCGAAATAGAGTTGGCACCAGAAACAACACCAATATCAAAAACTTCATATAGGATGGCGCCGACGGACCTTAAGGAATTAAAGATACAACTGCAAGAGCTTTTAGACAAGGGTTTCATTTGACCAATCTTTTCGCCATTGGGTGCACCAATGCTTTTTGTCAAGAAGAATGACGGGAGCATGAGGATGTGCATAGATTATCGAGAGCTAATCAAAGTGACGATCAAGAATAAGTATCCTTTTCATTGAATAGACGATCTTTTTGATCAATTGCAAGGATCCACGGTGTTCTCAAAGATAGATCTATGATCAGGATATCACCAACTAAAAGTATGAGAGGAGGATATCCCAAAGATGACTTTCAAGACTCGATATGGATATTACGAGTTCTTGGTCATGTCATTTGGATTGACAAACGCAGTAGCCGCGTTCATGGACCTTATGAACCGAGTATTTAAGGGTTACTTGGATAATTTCGTGGTGGTATTCGTTGACGACATACTAATCTACTCAAATACTGTAATGACCCAACTACTCTAGACTTTTGGACCATTAACGAAAACTATACATACTAATCCTTAATAAAACTTACAAGTGAAAATACCATAAATTTATTAAGAAACTTGTAAAAATAAGAGTTAAACTTACATAAAATTTAGGTTAGGATATGGGATCCCATTGTTTTAAAAACAGAACAAAACATAATTTAAAATAAAAAGGGATTACATAACAAGTGCGGAAAAATACATGTAAAACCATAAAAACAAGACTACATCCTCGAATCGTAACACTCAGCTCTTGAATCCATTCGAGCTCAATACACATTCTCCAAGCTTCCAAGAACCTTTCCCGCCACTAAGACTATTTTCCTGCACATATAAACAAAAAGGAATGAGCCTAATGCCCAGCAAGGAAAATCTACCCACATAGTTCATATACATAAATTTCATAAGAAACATAAAAACATAACATAACACTTATATCATACACATACTATAATGGCCATTATTACATGGGGTCCCATAGACTAAACAAGTCATATGCCCATTAGATTAGTGGAGTCCTACTAGCTAAGCAGGTCATATGCCCATAATCCATTTGGGGCTTGTTAGTCATATGGGTCATATGCCCAAGCCAACAAACATACATAACATAACATAACATATTTCATAACATAAAATCATAAGATAACATAAAAAGCATATAACATATAAATTCTATCCTATTTTCCTTACCAAAATTACCGGGATAAGAGGACAGAGTTGGGACTTTGGAACACTCCTAAGAACCATTTGAAAAAGAGTGCGTATAGTGAAGAAGAGAAATGAAAGGAATGGAAGGACTAAACCATTGAGAAAATACTTACCAAAAACTTATGTGCAAGTTCTTAGATTTCCTAACCAAAATAAAGATTAAGGTTAGAAGGCTGAGTAAAAGACTATGAGAACTTAAAATAAAATAATACCAATGAACTAAGGTGTGGAAATACCTTGAAGACTTGTAAGACCAATCTAAACCTCGAACCGAAATACTATAAAACCTTACTTCCCCAAGTGTTTGATAAGCTTATGATGATCAAGCTTATGATTCCCAACCCAAGTGTTTACACTCTCACACTCACCTAACAACTTGCAGCCTCTGAACTTAGAGCAAAAGATGAATAATGGCTGGGTACTAGGTCCTATTTATAGAGTTTAGGAATGAAAGGATCTTAATTTAACTTGAATAAAAATAATGGCTTTTTAAGTGAATATAATTTGAATTATCGTTCAGCAGAGGCTGAAGACTCGTTCAGAAAGGTGCTGGACTTATCAAGAGGTTGAAGGTTTGAATGGGAAACGATTTTGAAAACATTCAAAATATGCTGAAGGAGGCGATATATCGCCCCCTATAGGCGATATATCGCCTGGACCATCATGCCCGAGGCAAACTTGCATCGTTTCGTGTTTTCCGTATCTACGTGCTGCGATATATCGCCCCCTATAGCTGCGATATATCGGCATACGATGATTATTTAAACACGAAATTACACATTTTTAGCTTAATTTGAATTGAGTAAACAGCCTTGACTAAGCCCTTAAACGTTTTCAAAGCTGCTGACTGACCTTAGAGCATTCAAATTTTGCCCTTATTAAATTTAATCCTCAAAATACTTAATCCTTAATCACCCATACATAACATGTGCTTAAAATCCTATTGGTTCTTATTTAAACCTTATAGTATAATAAATATTATCCTCCATATCAGTCATATTAATCAAACCTTAGGTTAAAATTAATATTCTTAAACTATAGGTTAAACTTAGAAAATCTAGAAGTACTACTATGAGTGTCCAGATAAATCCCGGTCTGAACCAAAAATCCACAGTCATAAAGATAATACTATAATTACTATTATACTACTATCTACTTAGCTAAGTAAAGTTCTTGGACTCTACAAATACAGAAGCCGAACATGAAGGGCACCTGAGACTGACGTTAGAAAGGCTCAAGAAACACCAATTATACACCAAGTTAAAGAAATGCAAATTTTGGCTATAGAAGGTGGCATTTTTAGGACACAACGTATAAAAAAATGGCATAGAAGTAGACCCAACCATGACAGAAGTTGTGAAAGACTGGCCCAAGCCTAAGAACGCCATCGAAGTAAAAACTTTTCCGGGCTTAGCAGGATACTACAGACGATTTTTTGAAGGGTTCTCATAAATAGCTACGCCCTTAGCAAATTTGACAAGGAAGAAACGTAAATTTGTATGGACGGAGAAGTGCAAAGAAATCTTCCAAACGCTAAATGGCAAGCTCATAACAGTCCCAGTTCTATGCATCCCAAATGACAAAGGAAAGTATGTAGTATATTGCGACGCAACAAAACAAGGACTTGGATCCATTTTGATGCAAGACGAAAAGGTGGTCGCATACACCTCGAGACAACTAAAGGAGTATGAACAAAGATACCCAACCCATGACTTGGAGTTGGCAGCAGTGGTCTTCGCTCTAAATATTTGGAGGCATTATCTTTACGAAGAGAAGGCGAGATCTATACAGACCACAAGAGTTTAAAGTATTTCTTTATAGAAAAGGAGCTCAACATGAGGCAACGAAGGTGGCTGGAGCTAGTTAAGGACTACGATTGTGAGATTTTATATCATCCGAGAAAGGCTAATGGCGTGGCAGACGTGCTTAGTAGACAAAGTTATGGTAGCATATCAACACTTAAGGGGATTGCACAACCCTTACAAGATGATATTAAGATATCCTCGAGCTGATAACGGGACCATTAGCTGTTCTCACAATCAAGTCAACACTTATGGAGGAAATTAAGGTGTTGATGCCCATCCGCAAGGCCGTCCCTCCCCGCGAGGCCATCATAGGGGCGGAGGCCGTCCAATTCCGCGAGGCCCTCCCGTCTCGCGAGGCCGCTGATACGCGAGGCCATTGGGCCACTCCCACCATGCCCATCCGCAAGGCCGTCCAATTCCACGAGGCCATTGGGCCACTCCCACCATGCCCATGCGCGAGGCCAAGAGAGGCTGCGAGGCCGTTCGTGGCGCCCCATGCGCGAGGCCACGCAAGGTCCCATGCGCGCAAACCCCGGGAGGTCCATCAGCCCACCATCGTCCCAGGAGGCCGACACCCCATGACTTGATGCGTATGGGCCCAAGACCCCTACTCAACGCCACGGCCAGTACGGACACCAAGGATCCCCTTTTTCACACCTCGAAGTCCCTATGCTTAGGAGATCCAGTACGAGTCGAATGAGACATATTTGTACGACCAAGTACTAGGTACGGATACCAGTGCCAGTAAGGATCGTGGTCCGTATGTCTACGACCATAGGTCAGAACCGACACCACTACCTCCTGCGCCAATACGCCTGCTACCACGCCTCAGGAAGGGGTACAGACAAGTAGTGGAGACATCCTCCTGACACCTGCTCCTGTACGGGATGTACAACCACAACCTCTGAAGCCACTCCCCTAATACAGTACGTTTGTACCACTTGGTCCCCTGGACCACTATGTACCTAAGGCCATTAGAGCCTACTATAAAATGAATTCCAAGGCCACCTGAAAAGGGGTTGGAAATTTTACTGTAGCAGAGCCTTAAGTGTGAATGAAAGATTAATTTCTCCATTGTTGTGATATCCTAGTTCTTGAGTTATTGTTCAAGTTTTGATAACTTTCCCGTTAGTGATTTTGATTTGATAATTTTTCCAACTTAACTACGTTGACGAGTTCTGACCGTCAACACTTTGGCGCCGTCTGTGGGAACGTTAGTTTCAAGCTACTGTTCCACCATTGTTTCCGGCAAGAAGAAGATGCCAAGACGCTCGAAACGACTGAGGGAGACGCGGGAGGTAGAGGTTCACCTGAACGGAGTCCAACTGAAGGCCTCCATGAAGGACGCTCCTCCACCCAGGGACGTGGAGCCCCCGAAAGACCCTGAGGTTCACGGAGGAGACAGGGTGGCCTCATCTCCGGCCGCTCCACCTGGAGGGAGTCCTCCCAGAGCACCACCGGTGCACGCTGATGAGTGCCCTCCTCCAAAACCGCCGCGGGCACCAAACTCCGGCCGACAAGACCCGGGCCCTTCTGCCCATAGGCCTGACAAACACCCCCGGGTCCACTCTGTGAGCTCGAGTTCAAAGTCCCGATTTTACGAAGAGGAGATACGTGAGCTCCACCGTAAAAACCAAAGGTTAGAAACTACCTTGGAAAACATGCAAGAGGTCCTTAACGGCCTACTGCAGGGTAAGTCCAGCATAACCTTACCTAAGGGAAAGGAGAAAGGCAAGGATGGGGTGGAGACCACCGTGCCAGTAGATGATGGGAGAACCCGACATTCAACTAGCAACACCCCCCGCGCGAAGCAACATGATCACCCCGAACCGCCTAAGCAGGCCCAGAAGCCAGCGCCGAGAACCACCGCTGCCCCTCGTCGTGAGGATGAGGTCACCTCCAAAAGAACGCCCCCAGACTTGCGGGAGGAGCTCAATAAGAAGAGGGCGGGCAAAGGGACCACACCCCCCGTGGCGCCTCGAGAAGGCAAGGGAAAGGCAGATCTTAGCCCATCCACTCTGAGAGACACCCTCAGCAAAAGGAGGCAGGACATAGACACGGAGATGCGGAGCTTGCGGAGCAAGATTGTCACCGCGTCGGGTGGCCAGGCCTTTGAGGAAGACTTCGACCATGAGTCACCCTTCGTGCGAGAAATTCAGGCAATCCGGCTCCCTTCCAATTTTAAGGAGCCCAATATGACCCCTTATGAAGGGAACACGGATCCAAAATACCACCTGGATGCGTTTAACGATCTCATGAAATTGAGGGGGATTGGAAGTGGTGCCAGGTGCCATTGCTTCGCAGTTACTCTGAAAGGACCCGCCTACAAATGGTTCAAAAGGCTAAGGCCAGGGTCCATCAGGTCCTGGCAGCAGTTCTCTGACGAGTTCCTCCAACAGCACCATGCTGTGCGGGACTACACGATGCCAGGTACTAGCTTGGCCAACGTGAAGCAAGGGGAGAAGGAGAGCCTAAAAAGCTACATTCACCGGTTCAATATGGAGGCCGCAAAAGTGGGGAGCCTAACACGCCGGGAGTTAAAAATGGCCATTACTGCTGGGGTGCTCCCAGGGAGCAAGTTGTGGGACAACATGCTAAAGAGGGAAGTCACCGACTTGGATGACTTCTATGAAAGAGCACAGAAGTACATCCGTGTGGAGGATGGCCACGCAAACCTGAAGGCCGGAAAGGAGGAGCCCCACGCAAAGCCCCCAATTAACGACGGGCCGAATATAGCTAAGAAGAAGAGAACGTATGAGGGGTCGAGAGATAACCAGCAGAGGAAGACCAAACGAGGGGGTGATCATAGGCCAACGGCCTATACTTACTATACGAACCTCACTGACACCAGGGAGCATATTTACATCACCAACGAAGATCGAGTGCCCTTCAAAAAGCCCCCACCAATGAGAAAGGATCGGTCCAAGAGGGACCCCAATAAATACTGCCAATACCACAAGGACATTGGACACACCACGGCAGAGTGTATCCACTTGAAGGAGGAAATCGAGGAGCTTATCCGCTGGGGGCACTTAGGCCGCTATGTCAAGAGAGAAAGGCAAAGGCCAGAAAACGAGCCCACAGCTCCCCAGGCACAGGAGCGAGCCCCAGAGATACAAGGGGAGGTTCGCACCATTTTTGGAGGCCCAGGATTTGGGGGAGATTCTAGGAAGGGACGAGATAAATATGCAAGAGAGGCTCGACGAAGTCCGCCTCCCTGCGTCATGAGTTTAGAACAACGACCCCCGAAGAGTTTCAAGGGGGAAAACGACTCGATAACGTTCACTGAGGAAGATGCACGAGGGGTACACTTCCCCCACAATGATCCGCTGGTGCTGACAGTCCAGTTGGCAAATATGCGTGTGCATCGAGTCCTGGTGGACAACGGGAGCTCAGTGGACATCCTATATCGCCTGGCTTTAGAAAAAATGGGACTGGGCATTCGTCACCTGAAGCCTTGCCAGTCGTCACTATACGGATTCACAGGGGATTCAGTGCAACCCCTTGGAATGATTGATTTGACACTTACCATGGGTAAGCAACCCCGCCAAACCACAGTCATGTCTAACTTTGTTGTAGTAGATTGCGCATCAGCTTTCAACGCGGTATTAGGGAGGCCCTCCCTGAGAGAATTGAAAGCCATAACTTCAATATATCACTTAGTTGTCAAGTTCCCGACTCCAGGAGGGGTCGCAAGTATGAAAGGAGAACAGAAGGAAGCAAGGGAGTGTTACAACACCTCACTCCGCATGCCTGCAAAGCCACGTGAGCCAATGGCCATGGTGGTACATGAGGCGATAAGCGTGCCCACAGGGGGTCCGCAGGAGCTGGACCCTCGGGTCGTGGATGAGGCAAGAGCAGAACCGGTAGAAGAAGTAGAGGAGGCTACGGTGACGGATGAGCCCTTAAGGAAATTGAAGATAGGAAGAAGCCTACAAGGTGACGTGAAGGAGGAATTGATAAGATTTTTGAAGGATAATCTAGACGTATTTGCATGGAGTCATGAGGACATGGTGGGCATAGACCCCAGCGTAATGTGCCACCACCTGAACATCTCCCCAGGAGCAAGGCCCGTCAGGCAGAAGAGGCGGGCACTCAATCCAACAAGATACACAGCGTTAAAGGAAGAGGTTGACAAGTTGAAGGCCAACGGTTTCATCCGTGAGTCCTTCTACCCTGTGTGGGTATCAAACCCAGTACTCGTGCCGAAGCCGAACGGGAAGTGGAGAACTTGCGTTGATTTCACAAATTTGAATAAAGCTTGTCCTGAGGACAGCTTCCCACTCCCCAGGATAGATCAGTTAGTAGATGCAACAGTGGGACATGAGTTACTAAGTTTTATGGACGCCTACTCAGGATACAACCAAATCCCAATGAACCCTGCAGATGAAGAACACACATCATTCATTACAGACAAAGGGCTCTACTGCTATAAGGTGATGCCCTTCGGGCTCAAAAACGCGGGAGCCACCTATCAAAGGCTGGTGAATAAAATGTTCGCAAATCAGATAGGAAGGAATATGGAAGTGTATGTGGATGACATGCTAGTGAAGACCAAAGTAGCAGCAGAGCTCAACAAAGACCTTGGTGAGATGTTTGACACGCTCAGAAAATATCGGATGAAGCTGAACCCAGCCAAGTGCACCTTCGGGGTATCCTCAGGGAAATTCTTGGGCTTCATGGTCAATTCCAGAGGAATCGAGGCCAACCCTGACAAGATAAAGGCACTCATAGAAATGAGCCCGCCGAAGAATAAGAAGGAGGTACAATGCCTAACAGGAAGGGTGGCGGCCCTCAATAGGTTCATCTCAAGGTCCACCGACAAGTGCCTCCCATTCTTTGACATCCTCAAAGGGAGCAAAAAGTTCGCTTGGGATGAAAGATGTGAGGAAGCCTTTGTCAGGTTGAAAGAGGACCTGGGGAAGCCGCCCCTGTTAGCAAAGCCAGAGAAGGGCGAGAAGCTGTACCTATACTTGGCGGTGTCGGAGCATGCCATCAGCGCAGCCCTGGTTAAGGGAAAGAAGAAGCAACAACAGCCCGTATACTATATCAGCAAGCGTCTGGTGGACGCGGAGAGCCGGTATCCAGAGATAAAAAAACTGGCCTATGCGCTAGTAGTGGCGTCGAGGAAGTTGAAGCCTTACTTCCATGCGCATACGATTGATGTCTTAACAGATAGTCCTTTGAGACAAGTCTTACATAAGCCAGAGACCTCAGGGAGGCTGATGAAATGGTCAATTGAGCTAAGTCAGTTTGATATTGTCTACACCCCAAGGGCCTCCATCAATGGACAGGTGCTGGCAGATTTTATAGTAGAATTCACCCATCAGCCGAATGAAGGACAGAGTGAAGGAGGGGCGCAGCCTGTTATGGAGGATGAACTGGGAGATGTAGAGGAGTGGAGTTTGCATGTTGATGGGGCGTCGAATGAAGGAGGATCTGGAGCGGGCATCATGATGACCGGGCCCGAGGGACACAGAATGTACTGCGCAATCCGATTTGGGTTCGAGGCCTCCAATAATGAGGCGGAGTACGAGGCGCTCTTAGCTGGCCTGCGCCTAGCCCAGGAATTGAAAGTAACGCGCCTTCATATTTTCAGTGACTCGCAATTGGTGGTATGCCAAATAAAGGGGGAGTACTAGGCAAGGGGGCCCAAGATGGCAACATATCTGGAGAAGGTGAAGGGCTACCTGGGACGAATGGTGGCATATACTATAGAGCAAATCCCCAGAGAAAAAAACACCCATGTCGATGCACTCGCAAAGCTGGCATCTACCAAGGATGGTGATGTCTTGGAATCAATACCCGTGGAGTACTTACCAAAGCCCAGCATCGAAGGCGCAGACGTGCACATGATCAGCGTCCCAAAGAAATCATGGACCGAGCCAATCAAGAGGTACCTGGAGGAAGGAGCCTTGCCTGCGGATAAAAACGAATCTCGGAGGTTGGTGTACAAGGCCGCGAGGTACGCCTTGATAGATGGGGTCCTTCACAAAAGAGGATTCTCCATGCCTCTCCTGCGGTGTGTAGAAGAAGAGGAGGCGTTAAAGGTGTTACAAGAGATCCACGAGGGAGAGTGCGGCAACCACGAAAGTGGACCCTCCACGGCTAGGAAGGCCATAAGACAAGGATACTACTGGCCTTCCATGGAGAAAGATGCGCAGGACTTTGCCACGAAATGCGACAAGTGCCAGAGGCACTCCAATTACCCTCGAAGACCCCCAAGTGAACTGACCAGCATGCCCAGCCCCTGGCCTTTCGCTATCTGGAGGATAGACTTAATCGGCGCTCTTCCTACAGGCAGGGGTGGAGCGAAGTACGCGGTGGTGGCAGTGGATTATTTCACTAAGTGGGTAGAAGCGGAACCCCTTGTGAAGATAACCGCTAAGCACATCACCTCTTTTGTCAACAAATTCATTGTGTGCCGATATGGGGTACCCTACAAGATTATTTCCGACAATGGTACCCAATTCGAAGGAGGAGCCTTCGATGAATAATGTAAGGAAAGAGGTATAAGGAGGAGCTTCTCCGCGGTGGTACACCCCCAGGCCAATGGGAAAGTGGAGGCCATCAACAGGGTCCTAAAGAAGAACCTAAAGACAAAGCTGGAGAAGATGAAAGGAGCCTGGGCAGATGAGCTACCAAATGTGCTGTGGGCTTATAGAACCACCCCACGCACGACAACTGGGGAGTCCCCATTCTCCTTGGCCTATGGGTGCGAGGCTGTGCTCCCAGTCGAAATGCGAGTCATGTCCCACAGGGTACAGGCGTATGGAGATGAAGCCAACCACATAGCCCTGACCGAAAGCTTAGACATGCTGGAGGAAAAGAGAGAAAAAGCCCAAATGAGGGTGGCGGTATACCAGCAACGCGCCGCAAGGTACTACAATTTGAGGGTGCGAGAGAGAACTTTCAGAGTCGGCGACCTGGTGCTGAGGAAGGTGCTCCCAAATACACGAGACCTAGGTGCAGGAGTGCTGGGGGAAAATTGGGAGGGACCCTACCAAGTTGCTCAGTGCATCCCCCCGAACACTTACAAGCTGGCTCGCATGGACGACACCATCATACCCCGGGCATGGAACGCAGAACACCTGAGGAAGTACTACCAGTAAGGCGCCCATGCCCGCGGGTAAAAGCACAAGTGTGGCACGCTGCCTTGATAGGATAGGAAAAAATCAAAGAGGTTACCTAGATAGCCTCCTAAGTAGATGTGAGTCTTTTTATGTTTTACTTCATATGGCAACCACCTATGTACCGTTACAACTACGTGTACAAGACCATTATGTTATGAATATGATGAATGAAACCACATATTATAAGTAAAACTGTTAGCCACTTCGTCTGTTATTTTTTTTCTTCGATACTCGGCATCAGCCAAAGTGTCCGCCGAAATAAATTTCACCAAACACTTGGGGGGCAGGACAAGGGGCGATAACACAGCTGGCAAGGGGAACCTAAAAAAGGCCCTCTAACGGAGGATCTTGGAAAGGACCCCTCGCCCTCCTAAAAAAGAGGCTCCTAAAAAAGACCCTCTGATAAGGGATCTTGGAAAGGGCCCTCAATTAGGAGTAGCCTAAAAACGACCCCCTATGCATTAGGAGGACCCGAGAGGGACCGTGGCCCTGAAAAGGACCGTTCAATGGGAGGTCCTAGAAGGGCCCCATATATCGGGGCCCTAGACGAAGTCCCTCAACACAGAAAATAGTAAAAAGACCTTGCAAGGCCTCCCCTGAGTTTACAAGGATTAGCTACCCTTGTGAACATCAAGGAGGCCAAAAGGCCTTACGAAAGAAAAATATATATATAGTGACAACACTAATAAGTCTAGAGCGGCCACCAAGCCGTCTAGCCAAAAAGAGTCCCAAAAGAGACCCTTGCAGAAATAGTACTATGCAAAATGACGAAAGGGACGCCTCTCGCAAAGAAATAATAAGCGCGCGCAAGAAAAACCTAAAAGGATAGCTAAGACACAAGGGGTCAAAATATCCTTACAGAAACCACCAAGAGGCACCAAAAGAGGTCCCAGTGAACCCTCTCACATGGGATCCAAAGGACCTCCAGCCTGACAAATAAAAGAAGGGAACCAACCAAACCGCGTCATACAGGCATAAAAGGGCCTCAAATGTAGTAGAACAAGAAATAAACAGCAACATCACATGTATTCATACATTAGAAAAAAAAAAGAGTTCTCAAGATAATACAAGGGTTACTAACAGAAAAGTAGCACTAGTGATGACGTTACAAAATAAAAAACAAAAAAGGAGCGAGACTATTTCAAGGCCTCCTGTAGTGGGCACTCCACCAGGCCGCTCGGGCAACAGCTTGCTCACCAAAAGAGGAGAAGTCAAAGTTGGGATCCTGCTTCCACACATTGTAAAGAGCCCAGTCTATAGACTTGCGCTCGGTTATGACTCTCTCTGCTTCCAAGGAAGCTCTCGCCGCCTCCCAGGAAGCCTTCTCCGCCTCCAAGGAAGCGACCTTCTCCTGAGCCGACTGTAGTTCAGCCCTGAGGGCCTCAACTTCAGTCCCCATTCGAATAACCATCTCATGCGACCCGGACGCAGCGGCCTTGGCCCCCTTGAGCTCGCGCTCCAAGCATTTAGCCTTGCCCTTCAGCTCCTTGATCTTAGCCTTCAGCTTCTCATTCCTCGAGTCCAACTTGGTATACTTAGTCCGGGCCCTTGACAATTGGACCTTGATTGCGCTAAGCTCATTTTCGAGCTCCTGGACCTGGACTATGAGGCCGTCCGTCTCAGTGGTGGATGCGGAAAGGATGCCGGACGAGTCAGCATGTCGAAGAGACACGATATAGACCTGCACAAGAAAATCAATGGCATCAGCAATAAGTAACAAAAATAAAAACACATGTGCATCTATGCATAATGCTAATCAACGCAAGGGGAAAAGCCTCACCCAGGCCGCGGCAGGCCTTAGCATCTCCCCGAGGTCTGATTGAGTCACGTTCCCCAGGCCCCTCCAGTCGGAGATAGGGAGACTCACGGCTATTGGAACGAAACGCTCCCCATAAACTGAGGCCATCCTGGTCACCCAAGGCTCTGCCTCTACGCTAGGAACATCTGGTTGGACAGGGACAGACGACCCACTCGCCGAGGCAGGAGGAGGCGCAGCAAAAGAGAAAAATTGAGACTCTGGTGCATCAGCAGGGAGCTCCGCCAGCCCGATGTAATCAGCATCCGGTACGCCGAGATCATGAGGGATCAGAGGGAAGGCATCACCGCCATCGAGGCCAGGGGGAGAGCAACCTCTTGCCGCGGCCTGCGAGTCCAGAGGCTGAAAGGCCGCGTCCTGGTCATGGGTGTCATTAGGAGGACATCCCCCTGGGGACAGGGGGGCATCCTCCATCTCCACCTCAGCCTCACCATCGTGTAATGATGGCCCAGCCGACACAGCCATAGCCTTCTTAGCCCCAGTAATTGACCACAGGAACTTGGGGTTAGAGACCGGGGACAATTGGTGCCGGTTAAGATTCGCCATGGTAAATAGGACTGCTGCCTTCTTCAGGGCGGGGTCTGCTTCAATGAGTCTGTTTATGGCCTCTGCCTCCGACCCGATGACCGAGGGATCAGCAAATTGCCCTGCAAGAACCGTACCAATATCAGTACAAGCAAGAGTGCAAAACGGTGAGTTTTAATAAGAAAAAGAAAAAGACCCGGATACTTACTAGGTCCAGCGCGAAAGCCTTCACGAACTAAAAGAGGCCCCTGTACCCAGAAAAACTCTTGTTTCCAGGGCCCTGGGTTGGACACCGAGCCATCTATTAAGGGAAGCTCACTGTTGGCCTTCTGCAAGTAGTAGAAGCCCTTGGAATTGTACACCCCAATAAGGTTATACAAGGAATGCACCTCTTGTGCCGTCGGGGCGCGTTGCTCGTTATCCTTGAACCAAAGGAAGAGGCAACTTAAAGTCAACCAACTGTTGGGCGACAGTTGGAGAGGGGCCAAATCAAAATAGTTGAGAACCGCCACGAAGAACGGGTGCAGAGGAATGGTGCCACCCGCCTTCATAATCTACTCACTCAAAGCCACGAAGCCCTTCTCAGGGCGGTCGGCCCGGCAGGTCTCCTGAGGAACATGCAGGGCGTATTCTGGAGGAGTTCGGTAGCGCCTCACGATGGCCTTCAGTTTGTTCGAAGACATGTGGGACACTAGGCTGGACGCCAGTAGAGGGGCGTCGTCCTCTTCCTGGACGGACACCTGTCTGCGTGCTTTCGACATATCTGCAAAATCAAAAGAAACATGTGAGGAAGAGGCAGAGCACTTAACCCTCCATTTTCTCTTCCTAGCAAGGGTTTTCCATCGAGGGAGCGATGGCGGAAGCGCTAAGCCAGGATCAACTGAGACTAGGGGCTGAGGAGAGGAGCTAATAGCCCCGTGACCTTCATCAGGCGAAGGGGGAGTGGGAGGTTCTGGCGGAATGTGTCCCTCCATAAACTCTAACTCCCACCGCAATTCAAAAAGAGCCGTCCTAAGATGCGCTATATGGTCACTAAGGCCCGGGGGTGAAGGTCCTCCGTCTCCCCTCGACACCGAGTCAATTTCGCTCTCTACCACCCAAATTTTATGCCTAAGATCAGCCATGCACTCAAGGTGGCGAATGCGGGCCTGCCTCAAAGAATCATAATCCTGATAAGGGTTGCCCTCAGGGGACTCGGGGTCTAAAGACAGGTCGATAAACTCAGCCCTCGAGGGTATGTCGGACGGGCCCTCACTGGCTATGAAACCACGTCCCAACAGCAAAAAGGGGCTCACGTATAAACAAGGGGAAGACTACAAAACACAAAGGAATAGGCTTAATACCTCTAGGTGCAAACGCCCTAAATGGACGACTACAGGGTATATATATAAAAAAAAAAAAGAGGAAGGGCGTGCATATGGTCAAAACAAGCTCGGACTAATGTACCCCATCCCAAGTGTTGCTGGTCTGAATCCGATAAAATAAGTAAATAAACGGGAGAAGAAAAGAAAATATACCTCAAGCGATTGAAAGAACGAGGTCGAAGTCCAAGGAAGGTTGGGAGGCGAAAAGCACCGAAGCGTTGAAAATGTGCGTCTGCAAGAATTAACCAGAAATGTGTGTTAGTCCTAAAATATACACACCAAGAAACTAGCTTATATGTAAAAAAAAAAAAATGATGAAAAAATGGAAAAGTGATGAAATTATAAAGAAAGTGTGGTTGTGGGGGATTGAACCCTTTACCTCTTGAAAGGAGCAAGGGTCTAACAACCATTATGCCAAGGAAATAAGGTGTGAATATTAAGCCATGCATGAAGGCCTATTTATAGGGACCAAGATGAATAGTCTACAAGAGCACCTAAAGACCCTCTTTTAGACTAGGGGGGCAAGTGTTGATGCCCATCCACGAGGCCGTCCCTCCCCGCGAGGCCATCAAAGAGGCGAGGCCATCATAGGGGCGGAGGCCGTCCAATTCCGCGAGGCCCTCCCGTCTCACGAGGCCGCTGATCCGCGAGGCCATTGGGCCACTCCCACCATGCCCATCCGCAAGGCCGTCCAATTCCGCGAGGCCATTGGGCCACTCCCACCATGCCCATCCGCGAGGCCGTCCCTCCCCGCGAGGCCATCAAAGAGGCGAGGCCATCGTAGGGGCGGAGGCCGTCCAATTCTGCGAGGCCCTCCCGTCTCGCGAGGCCGCTGATCCGCGAGGCCATTGGGCCACTCCCACCATGCCCATGCGCGAGGCCAAGAGAGGCTGCGAGGCCGTTCGTGGCGCCCCATGCGCGAGGCCACGCAAGGTCCCATGCGCGCACACCCCGGGAGGTCTATCAGCCCACCATCGTCCCAGGAGGCCGACACCCCATGACTTGATGCGTATGGGCCCAAGACCCCTACTCAACGCCACGGCCAGTACAGACACCAAGGATCCCCTTTTTCACACCTCGAAGTCCCTATGCTTAGGAGATCCAGTACGAGTCGAATGAGACATATTTGTACGACCAAGTACTAGGTACGGATACCAGTGCCAGTAAGGATCGTGGTCCGTACGTCTACGGCCATAGGTCAGAACCGACACCACTACCTCCTGCGCCAATACGCCTTCTACCACGCCTCAGGAAGGGGTACAGACAAGTAGTGGAGACATCCTCCTGACACCTGCTCCTGTACGGGATGTACAACCACAACCTCTGAAGCCACTCCCCTAATACAGTACGTTTGTACCACTTGGTCCCCTGGACCACTATGTACCTAAGGCCATTAGAGCCTACTATAAAATGAATTCCAAGGCCACCTGAAAAGGGGTTGGAAATTTTACTGTAGCAGAGCCTTAAGTGTGAATGAAAGATTAATTTCTCCATTGTTGTGATATCCTAGTTCTTGAGTTATTGTTCAAGTTTTGATAACTTTCCCGTTAGTGATTTTGATTTGATAATTTTTCCAACTTAACTTCGTTGACGAGTTCTGACCGTCAACATAAGGAGAAACAACAAGAGGATGAGTTTCTTCTTAAGAAAAAAGCAGCACTACAAAGCTCAGAAAATGTTGAACTTTTTATAACAAAGTAAGGTATGTTACAATATAGAAACCGAGTGTGTGTGCTAAATCAGGACATATTAAGAGAAAGTATGATGCAAGAAGTGCACACCACTCCGTATTCACTTCATCCAGGATCGACCAAGATGTACAATGATGTCAAGACAATATACTGGTGGCCGAGAATGAAGAAAGACATAGCAAAGTTTGTAGCAAAATGTTTTACATGCCAATAAGTTAAGGTCAAACATTAGAGACCCGCTGGAACATTACAACCGTTAGAGATTCCCAAATGGAAATGGGAAGATATAGCGATGGACTTCATGACGAGATTACCAAGGACCACCAATTAGCATGACTTTGTTTGGGTGATAGTAGATAGACTCACAAAAATCTGCTCACTTCTTGCTAGTAAGAACAGTTTACAAAGATAAGCAGTATGCAAAGCTTTATGTGGCGAAGATGATAGTCTCTGATAAAGGATTGATTTTTACCTCGAAGTTCTGGGATAGCCTACAGCATGCCATGGGCACTAAGTTAAATCTAAGTATGGTATTTCACCCTTAAACCGATAGTCAGTCAGAACGTACCATTCAAATTTTAGAAGATATGCTGAGGGCATGTGCATTAGACTTCTCAAGATTGTGGAGCAAGTATCTACCCTTAATAGAGTTCTCCAATAACAACAATTATCAGGTCGCGATAGGCATGGCACCTTATGAGATGCTATATGGATGGACGTGCCGATCACCACTTCATTGGGACGACGTTGGTGAAAGACGATATTTAGGACCTGAAGCTCTAAGAGAAGCAACATAAGCGATAGAAAAGATAAGATGAAGAATGTTTGCCGCTCAAAGTCGCTAGAAGAGCTATACCGGTGCTAAAAGGCGAAACGTTGAGTTTTCAGTAGGCGATCAAGTCTTTCTAAAAGTATCTCTGATGAACGGGATTATGCATTTTAGAAAGAAAGGAAAGTTAAGCCCAACGTTTATAGGTCGTTTTGAGATGTTGGACAAAGTAGGACAAGTAGCATATCGGTTGGCTTTACAGTCTTCATTAGCTGAAACACATAATATTTTCCATATATTTTTGTTGAGAAAGTATGTATCAGATGCTTCCCATGTGCTCGATTATGAGGCTCTAGAGTTGAAACAAGATTGCAGTTATGAAGAATGGCTAGTATGCGTCTAGGGCAGGGAACTAAGGAGTTAAGGTTCAAAAGTATATCAATAGTTAAAATCTTGTCGAGCAATAGCATTGAAAGAGAGGCAACATGGGAATTGGAGGAAGATATGAGGGAATGGTATCCCGAGGTTTCTTTAGCAAGTCAAATTTCGAGGACGAAATTTCTTTAAGGAGGGGAGAATTGAAGTAACTGAGGTTACCTTTCTCTTAGACCTCTTTATTTATATGATTATAGGTTGTCTTAATTTTATAGAATAGATTTAACTTGAGTTGTGGTGATAGAATAAGGTTTTATTTTTTTAAATATTTAGTGGTTACAATTATTATAGTATAGTATAGCTTTATGATATTAGTAGCCTTGTGTGTGGGAAAATTGGTGATTGTGTAAGAATAAATTAATTATGGTATTATTAAGAATTGTTATGATCGAGTCTACATAAAGCCCTAAAGCCCAATAAGACTTTGGGCTTAGTAAATTCAAAATCAGGCTAGAGAATTAGAGTTTGTTATTTTATGGTTATTTAGGATATTTGTGGAGTAGGTTGTTATTTAGATAATTAAATAAAAATTTTGTAACTTTAGGATACTGTAACTTCGGACCCATTTTGACCCATTTATGTTATGAATTTGGAAAAATATTTTTTCTTAAAAGTTATAGATAATTGAATTAGCTTTCTAACGATATAAAGATCATTTAAATCGGACTCCTACATGTTGGATGTGTTTATTGTACTGCAGGCGAGTCCAGAGTTACGAGATTTAGGTAGTTAGACGTTGAGATATTTTTCTTAGGTAGTGTGATGTTAGATTATTCCTCAATTATTTAATAAAAATATCAATAAGATAATGTAGAGATATTTTCTATAGAAGTTAGGATTCTATTTTATATAAATTTAAATTTGGATTATAGTTATAATGAAATTAAGATTTTTGAGAGCTGATAAATAGAGTCTATTCCTTCTCATTATTTGCATTCACTCTTACTCTTCTTGAGACCCTCACGCACTCTCTCTCTCTCTCCCTATTGTTTTCGTGCACCACCATAAAAACATAAACCCTAAGGTCGAAATCATCACCACCATCACCTCTTCAAATCTTTGACCCTAGTACCCAAAGAGGTCTTACTGTCAAAACCCTACAAGCAAGCATTTAAGGATCTAGGGTTTTTCTTCAAGATCAAGGTCTAGGTATAGTTACGTTTTGATCGTGTATGTGTTTCAGATCTATTAGTTTATGTTTTAATAATTGTATTATGTTTATGAAATAGGGTTTTAAGCGGGATTTCCATATAAAGGACTCAAGTATAGTTTTAGTGCACCACACTCAAGGTAAGGAAAATTAGGTAGTTTAGTTTATGACATAGTTTATGTTTTGTATGACCGAACATTTCAGGTTCAATCAAGGGGTAAGTGTCACTGGACCTAAGGTGTCCAATGATGTATGACGAACTTATGTCCGATAGGCTGAATTGCCGAACTTATATGACGGACCTAAGTTCCTGTCCGGTAGGCTCAGTTGCCAAACTTGTATGACGGACTTATGTCCGGGGTTTAATTGCCACCAATGTATAAGCACTTATCTTTTTATTATATCGGTCTTGTTATTATGACTATAACCTATCATTATGACCTATGATTATGACCTATAAATTAGTGTTGTTATGAACTGATGGTATGATTGTTATGACTAATGTTATGATTGCAGGATCAAATTTATGATCTAGATATGTGTGTGATCTTTTGTATGATGATGATATATGATAGATTATGACCTTGGTTTCTGTTAGGATTATAGTATTGCATGTGAAATTCTTCGTTATAAGTTTATGATTGATTTCTGTATGAATTGTTTTGTATTTTCCTTACTCGGCTTAGATGTTCATTATAAGTTATAAGTTAATCTTAGATGACCGGTGGCGAGCGGATTCCCAATAGCAGGACTGGTGTGAATATGTGGGGGTCGTGTTATTTTCTTGGGAAATTATGAACTTTATGAATAATGTTGCCTAGTTTTATTTTTATTTTATTGTAAAGACTATTATTTATTTTTCTTAAACCCAGGTTCTGTTTATTTTATATTACCAATAAAGAAGGCAACACTTTTTACGATTTATTAAGTTTATTTTTCAACATCTTCATTTTCTACAATTAAAGATAGAAATTAGGGTGTTACAAGTGGTATTAGAGCCCACTGTTATACTGGTCCAGAACGTTCTCACATATTCATACAAGTCAGGAAAAGGGGCCGTCTCGTTACCAAGTAAGTACCCTATTTTGTTAATATTGTTTATAACCCTAGTAATTTACAGTTTATTTTGATTTCAGAGTCTAGAACAATGATCATAATGTGATTAGAGTCATATCTGATATAGAAGATTAGATCTTTAGTTTAGTTGATATGTTTTAAAAACAAATAAGACATTTTAGTATAACTTCCTTTAGTTTGTTATGGATATTTATTTGCTTTAAATAAAGTTTTTTTTATTCATTTTTATATTAGTTTTGAAATTTTGTATAATTTTTTTTATATTGTGGATTTTTATAGATTTTGGTAATATTAAAATGGTTTTTAATATTTATTTTTGGCTTAATTGAAAGTGTAAGGTTCAAGTTCCTCTCATATGGGTTAGCCCATTTGTGAATGCCCATTGGCCTAATTAATGAATAACAATTAATAAGATGAGGATTCAAATTCCTGTATTTTGGGTCGAAGTGGAAGTTAGGGGCCATTACTAGTGGGTACGACATACTGAACCGAGCCCTCCTCCATGGATGGTTCTATTGTTAAGGCCCATTTACCCGAGTTGACTTAATTGTAATATGATATTTTTAATAGATAGATGGACCTAATAGACAGTAGTACAATAGGCTAGATTATAATTTTTTTTGTCTTCATTTTTACAATTTTCTCTTCCGGGGGAAACAGAAAAGAAAATGGAGCAAGAACTAAGAAGATCCGGAAGACTGAACGAACAAGAAATCAAACAGGAAAGAGGACAAGGAAGAATCCGAAGAATGGCTTCATTCGGTAGAATCCTTATTGGAACATATGCGCTTGGGAAATGAGGACCGAATCCGATGCGCCTCAAACTTGCTCAAGAAAGAAATCTGCATTTGGTGGGATATAGTGAAGCAGACTCGAGATGTCAATGTTATGACTTAGGAAGAGTTTATCCAATTATCTCATAAGAAATACGATAGCCCTGGGATTCTAGCCACAAGGGTGGACGAATTCATTGCGTTTACTCAAGGGAATTCGACTATGACGAAATACGTCAGAAAATTCGACCTACTAGCCAAGTTCGTAATGGACATGGTACTCACTTAGACGTTCCGAATGCAAAGATTTGTAAAAGGGCTAAAGCCAATGATAGCCCAAGACGCAAAGTTGGTTCGGGGAATAGCCTCATACGCAGAAATGGTGGGAATAGCTCAGAAGCTGAGCAGGCAGAGGATAAAATATGGAAAGTGTAAGTAGCCGTAAAGAAAACCAATTACGAACAAAACAACTACAAAAGGAAACACGTTGGTGGTCATAACCAAAAGGCGGACAAGAAAGGGAATACTACATCAAAAGGCAATAAGAATAAGAAGCCTTACGTAGAATATCCTCATTGCCCAATCTATAGAGAAAACATTTAGAATAATTTAATTAGAAGCTCATTCCTTTCTTTTATTTTTGCAGAATAAGTTAATCTTAGATGAACGGTGGCGAGCGGATTCCCAATTGCAGGACTTGTGTGAATATGTGGGGGCCGTATAGCCGCGTGTTATTTTCTTGGGAAATTATGGACTTTATGATTAAATGTTGCCTAGTTTTATTTTTATTTTATTGTAAAGACTATTATTTATTTTTCTTAAACCCAGGTTATGTTTATTTTAAATTATCAATAAAGAAAGCAACACTTTTTACGATTTATTACATTTATTCTTCAACATCTTTATTTTCTACAATTAAAACTAGAATTTAGGGTGTTACAAAAACGGCCGGAGGATATCGTTATTTCTAATCAGAATAATAGAGAGCTCCATCATAGTGGGAGGGTTGGTAAACAACCAATACCCTATGAACATAACGTTCAGATGCTTCAGTTTGACACAAACTAAGATGATCCATTGACTTATATAGATGCAGTGGAAGATTCTGGCAAAGAAAAATGGTTAAACGCCATGGACCTTGAAATGGAATCAATGTATTCCAATTTTTTCTGGACTCTTGAAGATTCGCCTGAGAATGTTAAACCTATTGGTTGCAAATGGATATTCAAGAAAAAGAGAGGAGCAGATGGGAGAGTAGAGACTTTCAAAGAAAGGCTAGTGGCAAAGGGCTACACACAGAAAGAAGGAGTTGATTATGAAGAAAATAATTCACCTGTGGCCATGCTCAAATCTATCTACATACTCTTATCCATAGCTACATGAATGAATAACTAGATTTGGAAAATGGACATCAAAACAGCTTTTTTGAATAGCTATCTTGACGAAACCATTTACATGTCTCAGCCAAAAGGGTTCGAAGTTAAAGGTCAAGAGCAAAAGGTTTGCAAGCTTCTTAAGTCTATTTATGGACTTAAACAAGCTTTGAGATCTTGGAATTTTATATTTGATGAAACAATCAAAACGTTGGTGAACCTTGTGTTTACAAACCAATCAAATATAAGATTATGGTATTCCTCATTCTTTACGTTGATGATATTCTACTCATTGGGAATGACATAGAAACATTATCAAAAGTAAAGAAATGGTTAACTGAGCAATTCCAAATGAAAGATCTAGGGGAAGCCAAATATGTTTTGGGAATTAAGATTTGTAGAGATCGAAAGAACAAAATTTTGGCATTGTCTCAAGCAACTTATACTAATAAAGTTATAGGACGCTTTGGCATGCAAAACTCCAAGTAGGGCACTATGCCTACCCGGTCAGGAGTTAAATTGTCTAAAGAAAAATGTGCACAAACACCTCAGGAAGAAGAGGACATGAGACAATATCCCTATGCCACTACAGTAGGCAGTCTAATGTATGCAATGTTATGCACCAGACCTGACATCTGTTATGCAGTCGGGATAGTCAGTCGTTATCAATCCAATCCTGGATTAATTCATTGGAGCGTAGTAAAGAATATTCTCAACTATCTTAGACATACTAGAGTTTACATGCTTGTGTATTCAGGTGGAGACTTGAACCCCACTAGATATACTGATTCTGATTTTCAATCAGACAAAGATAGTTGAAAGTTGACATCTAGACCAGTTTTCACACTTGGGGGAGGTGTTGTAGTTTGGAGAAGTATTAAACAATCTAGTATTCCAGACTCCACCATGGAAGCGAAATACATAGCAGCTTGTGGAGTAGCTAAAGAAGTTGTGTGGCTCAAGAAGTTCTATATTGATCTGGAAGTTGTTCCAGGTATGGATCAACCACTTGTTCAATACTGTGATAACAATGGGGCAGTAGCTAATTCGTAGGAAACCAAAAGTCACAAGAGGGAAATCACGTCAAGAGGAAATATCACTTGATCCGAGAGATAGTCAATCGAGGAGATGTTGTTGTCTTGAAGATAGTCTCTGATGATAATCTTGCATGTATGTTCACAAAGACTTTTTCTATTAAATCTTTTCAAGGTCATGTAAGAAGCATGGGGTTAAGGGGAATGCCTTATTTTCTTTAAGGTGGGTGGGAGATTATTCAGAATTGTGCCCTTAAAGCAATTATAGTAGACAATGGTTTTAATGAAATAAAAGAATGAATTTAATTATTATGTATATGTAGCTTATGTACTATATTATTGCTAATGATATTAACTAAATATTAGAAAATTCTCAAGTTCATCTATGTGGTCTCAATCTCATATTGGTATGAGAGGATCGAGATTGAGATAATGAACTTAAATAGTTCGCATTAAAATAAAGTAATGGAATCTTTACATTAATTACTGCTAGTATGGTCCACTAGTATTATGAATACATGTGACTTATATCCATGTTATTAATGTAGTAGGACACTTTAGTGGAGGTACTTTACATGCTGAGAGTATGTAGAACTGGACCACATGTGATTTAATAATACTTATTTAAATACCGTTTCGTAGTATTATAAAACACATCAACTGATGATCATATACAAACTAATCTTAATCCTTAAGTTACTTAATCATTAATCCTTAAGTTACGAACTAATCTTAATCCTTAAGTTACTATGAACTCCTATATATGTCATTTGATCCCTTGATTCATGTGTTATGGTTTGTCAGAATGATCAGGCTAGGTACTATTATTTTGGGGACTCAATGATGTATATGGTTGGGGACATAGCTTTACAGGCATGGAATCTATACCTTCTTATAGATTGAATGATGATTCCCTATTTGGTTGGCTTTTGGAACTGAAAAAGTTATTGACGTCAAATTCATAATCATATTATAAATTAATATACACTACTAAAGTCAATGGTACATTAGGAATCAAGATATAATTAAAAGGGTAAAACGATAATTTTATTCCCACTTAATTATGAATATTCAATAGAGGATTAATGTTTGTGTAATGATTATATCAATGGACACTTTATGGTTACAATAAAGTACTCAGTAAATATGTCTTTAATTCTCAAGAGTTCAGTCTCATATTTATAGTGGAATAATCATGAGATTAATATATATAACTATTGAATCAAATATTTTTGGTTAATAGTCTTTTATTTATTGAAGCTTGGAATTATTGGTCCATAGGTCCCCGAGGCAACTCTATCAACACTAATCAAGGTAAGAGTTGATACAAGGGTGAAACTGTGAATGGGCTATTTGAGAGAATATTTATTCTTTGGGATAAATGTGCAATTATGTGATAATTGATGTTGCACAATTTATTATTGCACTTGTGCAATTTTCGAAATTATATAGAAATCAAATAAATTGATTTTAATCAATTATTTTATTTAAGTGTGAATAGATAAATATGGATAGTAAAAATTGGTTTTGATTACTATATTTATTTAATTAATAATAAGATGATAATGGAAATTCAAATTTTGAAATTTAATTTCTTATCTTTTCCTTAAAAAGATGATACCTTATTTGGATTTTTAATTATTAATTAATTAAAATAAAAACCACATGAAAAATCAAATCTCATTTTTCAGGGATAGGCCACACGCATAGGGCTTGGACTACTCTATGCGTGTGGCACTTCTGATGTTATCAAATACTGATTTTTTATTTTTATTTTTAATTAATTAATAATACATTTTAAAATGGAATGTTAGACTTTGTCTTTTATCATTATTATTATTATAAAAAAATGATTGGTTTTTATTATTATTATTATTATTACTATTGTAATAATGTCTATATATTCTATATGATAGAAAATAGAAACAACAAGTTTAAACAAGTTTTATACAGAGAATAAAAACTATCACCTTTTTCACAAAACAAAAACCCTTTTCTCTCCAGCCTATAATCAAAAGTCTCATGAGTTAAGAATACTTTTGATTCACAAAATTGATCCTTGCTCTCTATGTGCCCACGCACATCTTGAGGTGTAGAGAACGTCTTGGAAGATCTAGGTGTGAGTATTATAGCGATGATAGGAAGATCGAAATATATACAAAAAGATTCAAGGATTCTTGATAGGCTACATGAGGTAAATCGTTTCGTATTTTTTATATACATATTATATATTTATTAACATATTACATATTAAAGGATCCTCATATAAAGTTATTTATATGAAGAAAAAAAAATTGTATACCATTACCACAATTTCTGTTGCGCACTAGGAACTGTTCCTAAAAGCTTTTGTACAACTACAGCTACCAACTACCATTGGGGTAGCACCATATGAAATGTTGTATGGAAGAAAGTGTAGGTCCCCACTTCACTGGGATGAATTGGGAGAGAGAAAACTACTTGGGCCAGATACAGTGCAACAACAATGAGGGTATTCAGGAAATCAGGGCTAGAATGGTCACAGCTCAGAGCAAACAGAAGTCTTATGTAGACCTTTAGCGTAGGCATGCTGAGTTTGAAGTTGGTGATCATGTATTTTTGCGTGTGACTCCAAGGAAAGGAATCTGGGTGAAGAGGTTTTGCAAGAAGGGAAAGCTAAGTCCCAGATATGTTGGACCTTTTGAGATTTTGGATAGAGTGGGCAATGTGGTTTATAGTGTAGCTTTACCGCCATCATTTTTCGGGGTGCACAACGTATTTCATGTGTCACAACTTCGAAAATATGTGTCCGACCCCTCGCATCTGTTGAGCTACGAGACCTTGGGTTTGCAGGAGGATTTGTCATTTGATGAGCGTCCAGTGAAAATACTCGATCGAAAGAACAAAGTCCTAAGGAATAAGAACATTTCCTTGATGAAGATATTATGGAGGAATAGTGTTGTTGAGGAGGCAACCTAGGAATTAGAGTCTGATATGCAGCAGCAATATCCCGAGTATGAGTAAAAATTTCAGGACGAAATTTCTTTTCAGGGGGGATAATTGTAATATCCCTTTTCCTTAAAGGGTAATTTTGTAATTTTTCCACTGAGATTATTTGTCATTTTACATATTTATGGGTTTAGATGTGTATGGATTCCAATTACAGTAAAGATTATCGATTTCTTATGTTTGAATATTTGGAATGATAGTTGAATTTCCGATATGAGTATAATGCCTAGTAAATAATTAACGACTCGGGTTAAGTTATTAATTATTTAATTGAATATTATTATTTTGGGCATAATAATAATATGCATGAATTTATTTTATCCTATGTGATTTAGCATATTTTACATTATTATATGATTTGATGTATCATTGTTATTTGATTGGATTAAATAATAATAACTTTGTGAAAATTGTGAAAAGACCATAATGCCCTTATGACGGGATTTGGTTAAGGGGCAATTAAGGGACATTAAATTGTGATTAAAAACTATATAAACTGATTAAATTTAAAATTTAGATCAGTTACAATATTATAGTTTTATTTATTTTAAAATAAGTGATAACCTAGAATTAAGGAGAGGGAATAGCTCCACATTCTAAACATATGATTTCTTGATTTCTTTTTGTTTGAGCACAATTTAGAAGGCCTCTCAACAATTCAAAATTGTGGGAAGAGAGGGAGAGTCGCACTAGTGGTAGAAAGAGACATTCTTGAATTTTCTAAATAGAGAAAGGGAGATTTTGTATTTGAGATTTCTAGGAAATTTTAGGGTGGTTTTGAGTGTTTGAAAAATATTTCCTATGATCTAAGGAACATTTTTAACGTGACAAAAGGGGCTAGAAAGGTTGTTCTCAAAAATCACCATTTTCACCATTAAAATGGGTGCTCTTGAATGATTTTGGATCTAAGGGAACATGAGAGGTTCCTGGTTTGTTTGAAGTGTTTAGAAATCTTAGAGGGACCCTAAGAAGTGTTTTGGACGTGAAGAAACGGATTAAAATGCTCTAAAATAAAATGTTGCATTTTGACCACCATTTTTGGCGGTACACTAGCGACGGGGAAAACAATCATGATTCGACCATCATGGATAGATTTTCTTGAGATTCAGGGTTATTTGAGGTGCTGGGATCTTTGGTAACAACATCCAACCGATTTGGAGTGTCAAAAACAACCAAAAAGAAGAGTTAGAATCTCATCGGTGACGAAGAAGAAGAAGATCCCGATGAGTCTTCGGCGAACCCAATCTAGGGTTTCTGGAGGTGTTTTTTTTTTCAATCTTAAAACTTTGTACATTAAGTTTAGAGCATTTTCCAAATGGTTTGGTATTTTTCTGATTTTTCTTTGAATTACTTTGATTTATTTAAGTTTAAATAGAGATTAATTATGAAAATTATTTTTATTGTTCAGAAAAATATGAGTTTATGTTTGAATGATCTATGTATGATTTAGAATGGCGTTGTATGTTTATATTTTTTTAGTTTTGATCATGTTTGATAATTTTCTTCAATTTTTACTTTTAAATATGTGATTTAAGGAAATAAATGTGGAAAAATTATTTAAAGTATTCTAAAAATTCCGATTTTTTTTATATGTTTAAAATGAGATTCTAAGGCTCTCTATAATTTTATTTCAAATTTGTATCATTTATGTAATTTCCATGATTTATTTGGATTATTCTATATTTTAATTATTAAAAATATTAATACTGTTCTGAACCCTAGGTAATTTTTGTGTGTTACTGCAGGGTGTAGAAACCGGTTTGTACAATTAGATTCTATTTTTAATCGGTTATGTATTTTTCTTGAATTAATTAGTTTTTCTATTATATTAATTAATAAAAATAGTTATTTTTCCAAGAAAATTCTAAAATACTTTTGATAAGTTTATTTTGGATTTTTTAACAGTTCTATATGTTTAGTTTGATTTTTGAGCTCGTTGTATATTTATTTTGGATTATTTGGGTTTTATTTGGGAAATTAAGGAAAAATAATTTATAAATGTTAAAAATTATTTTTCTAGTCTTATATGAGGCCTTGCTGATTATTTAGGGCTTTTGAAAGTTGGTTGTTAAATTTTCTTGTCATATGATAATCTTTAGAAATTATTGAGTCTTTATGTAATTATGATATTAAAGGGCATTTTGGTAATTTTCACGTAAAAAATATTTATATGAATTCATGCAAAATGTTAGATGCATCCTTGTGTTGTGCATGTGACATGCTGGTTTGAACCTTTGTGAAAAATAATTTTAATTTATGTGTCATGCACGTTAAAGTTGCATAGTTAAATTATTTCAATAATTAGGGTTTTATTTCCTAACATCTATTTTTTATTTTCCCTTAATTTTCGCTGTGTAATTGGGCGTCTAGGAGCTAGTGGTCGTCGAGGTGACACAGCTAGTGGTTCGGGATACGTCAGCAGACAATGCACTGCTTAATGCAAGAAGAGTGGACATCTGCGCCAGGGTGTATGTTATGTAATTATATTTGTGACTTGAATTGTTGCATTAGATTAACTAGCATGAGAATAGTGCTAGGGATGTTATTTAGTAGACATGCTTAGATGATAGAGTAGGCGTGCTACCAGATTCTAGCTGCTTGTGTGAGTATAGCACTTGCATGAGTTATCTTGGGTGTGCATAACTCAAGATAATAGGATGCCACCACGGAACTACCGAGTGTGAGTACAGCGCAGGCAGGGCAACGATGGCTCGAGGGAATGGCCGAGTGTGAGTACAGCGTAAGCTAGACTAGGGTATATCGCAAGCACGACACATTATAATTCATGTCCAATCATCATGACTTGTTAGTATTATGTGTATGGGTATAACACATTATGTTAGTGTGATATGGTATTTATATATCGCACGATGATTATTAGGTATCTGATGTTTATTTATGTTTAGTTGAAAGTTTATGTTTTCTGGTTTGGGGAGTTATATCCTACATAGCTCTTCTTACTGGGCATTTGCTCACGGGTACTATGTGTGCAGGTAAAGACAAAGCGAAGCAGTGAGTGGTGCGGGCTCGAGGTAAAGAAATTTGTTTATTATTTTAAACGAACTTCCTAAGTAACGTCTAAGGAAATCGGGGCGTTACACATATAAATCGTAGAACTGCTTTTTATAATTAATACATGTGTCACCATATTGGAAAGCAGGCATTGTGACATAAAATGCAATGAATGGTTCTTTCTTACTCCTACAAAGCAAAAGATATTAATATATAAAACAATAAAATTAACAAAAATACTTAATAAGTAAACCAACTTACCTATGCTTCTTAAAGCCAAGTTTGTACCATGACATAAATCTTTCTTCCAACCCCATAGAACGCATATCATTAAAATTGCTATCAAAAGGAAATCGTCCAATGAAATGAGCTTCCTTTTTTCTTCGTTCATTGGACAACGCAAAACCAATTTCTAACAAATCATGGGTGTATGGAGAACAAACATATTTGCTTGATTTCTTTCCCATTTTCCTTATTTATTATAATTTCTTTATCTCATGTGCATTATGATTGTCATTTGATGATTGTGATAATATATTGAAGGTTTGAGCAGTCTCAAAATTATATGATGATTGAACCATACCAATATCTTTATCTCCAACATCGTAAGATTTCGAAAGCATCTTCAATCTTGCACAATCATTATCATCACCATCATCAATTTTGTCAGTTGTTGTTTCTTTGAGTTCATTTTCAATTCCTTCAGCATTAGAAACCTAAAAATGAGAATGAGATACACAAATTAAGAAAAATAAACAAACAATTTGTAAAAAGTAAAGGAAAAATAATAAAAGGTTATTCAATTGAAATTAGGTTAAAAATTATACCGATATAATTGCTAAAGGAGCAACACATTCTCCACTGTCGAAACCATTTATACTTTGATGTAAATCATCTTCAGATAAGAACTTCCCCTCTTGAGAATAAGAATTTCCATCTTTGCTCTTTTGCTTCTCCTCTTCTCCTTCTCCAGGAGCTGCCTTGTTTGCATCATGTTGCTTCATAAAAAAACCCCATAAAATCCTAAAAATACTTCATTCCCTCCTCAATATCCTTCACCTTTATTTTAATCTCAACAACATCTTTTTTCATTGCAATATTGTCTTCTTTGAGTTCCTAAAAATATATATATGAGGTGAAAAATAAATGATAAACAACATGGCAAAACCATAATATAAGAGAAATTTTAAACAACATATTTTCAAAATGCAAACTAGACACAACAAAAACATAAACCTAAGTTGACAACAATAAAAATGAACCTTCAACAATGAAATAACTTCTTCATCACCACTACTTGTAGTAGTACTTTTTCTCTTCTTAATTTTGGAATTAACATCATCTTTTTCTCTCCCTCTTTTAAAACTTGAAGACTCACAAAGCATACAATAATTAATATGACAATATTAAAGGAACATAAACCTATACATAAAACAAATAAAAATATTAATATGACAATCCTAGATAGGAAAGCAAGATAAAAGAAAATAAAAAATAAAAAAAAATATTTACCTTCGATCTTTTGAAAACTTTGTTCCAAATTGTTTGTAGGTGACAATTCTTCTTCTCTATCTTCCAATTAAAAATTCTAGGGATTTTTGTACTAACATGAATGGCAAACGACGATCCCAAAATAGGAATAACCTCAAATCCCCAAATTTGGAAGGCAATAGGGAAGCCACACAGTTCATATTCTGTTTTCAATGAATCTAAAGTGCTTGTGAGATATTTAATTGTTTCATTAAAAGATCGACGACCTCAAGGATATGCCTCAAATTGTTCTTCATCCTCAACTAATTTCATAACAAAGTTGTCAACCAACCTATCACCTCTTTTACCTGCTTATATGTTTTCCACAGTAGACTTTGGTTGACTTAATGACATCTTCAGCATCATTATCAATTTTTCTAGATTTAATAAAATCTTTCAAGTCATTTCTTGAAATTAATGATTTTTCAGAGAAGTACTTATCAAGTAACCTACTGTTATGATTGCTAACATCCACATTGGAAGGAATTTCATAACAATTTAAACTTGTTAAAATACCAAACTACAGTTCAAATGATGCATCCAAATCCTAAAGAAACACAAAGCAGCATCATTTCAACTTTTGAATTTGTTCATTACTAAGAAAACTGTGTATGCACCCAATATCACTCCAATAACATTGGGCTCGAATGTTAGAATGGATAAAAACTAATTTTTCTTCACTTAAATTCTGCACAGAAAAAAAATGGAAAAAAATTAAGTCAATTATATAAACAAGCATTATAAAACGTAAACAAAAATTAAAAAACAATTGAATTTAAACTTGATAAAGCTTTTATATACATAGAAAAGTATAACATTTCTGACTTGAAACAGACCCTTTGTTTTTGTATGAACAATTGATAATGATTTGTTAACTTTCGTCATTGAAGACTTAGAAGACATATATGAAATGATGATAAAAAATAAACAATTAATCATAAATAACATTAACAATTAATCATAAAAATCTATCAAACATTTATGTTCAAATAATGCTCAATTAACACAATAATTGCCTTGAAACATAGGCAGTGACAAACTTATTTATACAATATAATAAAATATCAAAATTAAACCACATGCACAAGTATTCATAGAAGCACTTGTTGGGGTTTTATGCTTGAATTAAAACTCAATTTCTTTGTAATCTCATTTTCTATTCAATAAAAGAATATAAATCAATATTTGACATGGTCAATAACTTTGCTCACATGTTTTATTTTAATGATTATTTTTTTAGTATAAACATCTGTTAAATCCAAAATGTATAGCTGATCATATTTATAGTGACGTAATCACAGTGGAATATAAATATGATTATATGTTCAAACATAAGTTAGTCCTAAGATTAGTCAATGCACATGATTTACATTGACTTGCTAATCTACGATATGTTCTACTTACACATTGCAGTGTTATGTTCATTATAGAACATTAGCAAAGTAGATAAGAATGGATGTTTTTGTTACATCGGACTAGACCGATATTGACAGTAGATAAGATAAGTAAATATACCATTATTATCTATTCTAGTCATATCATATAGTTGACCATAAGTCAATTCAATCTCACTTCTGATTGGTTAGTATTCTAACTTATTGTATTATCTGAGTTCTTTGACTTGTTCGTTACCATCTTACCCTACGGACTAGCCCATACTTACATCTTGGCCAATCGGTAGTATAATACAGTGGGAGTGTTAATCATAGATATGAACATCTATAGCTTCTAATGAAGAAGTAAAATGATGGTTTCCTTTTTAGTTTGGTTCAAGGTGCTAAATGATAAAGATCTCATTTCAGTAATTAATATTAGTTTACTAAAATATCATTTACAAGGAACTAAGTGTTTTAAGGATAAAATACAAAGAGGGGTAAAACAGTATATTTAGTCCCATCTCATTGTAGACACTCTATAAAGGATTGATTGATAATTATGGTTCTAACTATGGATAACTAATAACGTATCTATATTGGTTATAGAGCATTCTATGAATTCAAGAGTGCAATTTTGAGTCTTTAGTAGAGTTACGAGGATTAATAAGTTAGTAAATTCATTTGTTAAATTTATGGTATCTTATTGGAGCTTGATTTCATAGGCCCGTGGTCCCCAATGTACCTTGGATAAAATCATCTAGATAGTCTCAATTAATTGATTTAATTATCATTTAGAATTATCAAAGTTGATTAGGTCAATTTGGCATAGTTTCACAGAGTTATACAATCTAGAGAAGAAAAGAAATTTTATGGTAGATTGATTAATTAAGACAATTTGTTTTCTAAATTAATAAATAAGTTTGAATCAAATTTTAAATTATAAATAATTTATTTGATAAAGGATTTAAATAATTATTTGATTAATTAATCAATAGAAAATCATACAGACATTGATTTTAAGTCCAACATGCTTATAATTAAATGGGAAATTTCACGGGCCTAAAGTCCATGAGAATTTCAACCTAATGGCTGATATTATATATTTTTTTATTGATTTTTTAATTAAAATAAATTACCTAATTGAGCTTATAAAAGGAATGCTAAGTGAGAGTTGAAATGAGATGATTAGAAGATCTGGAGCAGATCAGAAGATCAGAAGATCTAGTTTTGACACTTTAGGGATTTAGACTCTCTCTACAACAAAAGTCCTTTTCTAAGCCTCAATATTATCCTCTCTTCTTCTCTTTGTATCTATCTCATGTGTTGAGAATGCCCACACTAGTCTAGGTTATTCTAAGGATACTTTGGAAGGCTGTGAAGAAATTTGAAGATCGGTTCAGTTTCTTGGTGACACCCTGCGACAGAAAGGATTCAAGGGTCAGAGAAACTGAATGAAGGACTTATTTATTCTGTTGCGTATAATGTAAGAGTTCTTATCATTATCTTTGTTTAAATTATATTATAGAAACATGTTCTAGGTTTTCACATATTAATTTATTTAATATATGATTTACATGAAAATAAACAAGATCATGTATAAGTTTTCCCAACAGAAACCAATATAGTTGTTGGTGACATTAGTGACAATGATCCATTGTCTTTCAAACAGGCAATGGCTAGCCCTGAAAAGGAACTATGATTCAAAGCCATGAAACAACAAACGGAGTCCATTTACTAAAATTCCGTCTGGTATCTTGTGGAATCACCTAGTGACTTTAGGGCCATTGGGTGTAGATGGATCTACAAGAAGAAATGAGGTTTTGATGGAAATATCAAAACTTATAAAGCTCGATTAGTGGGGAAGGGTTATACTAAAAGAGAAGGCATGGACTATGAGGAAACTTTTAGTCTGGTAACCATCCTCAAGTTCATTCGTATCCTCCTATCCATAGCAGCCACTCTCACGAATGAGATCTGGCAAATGGACGTCAAGGCAACTTTTCTTAATGGGAAGCTTGATGAAGTCATTTATATGGATCAACCAGAAGGATTTAAAGTAGCTGGAGAAGAAAGAAAAGTTTGCAAGTTGAATAGGTCCATTTATGTTCTTAAGAAAGCTTCTCGTTCCCGGAACCTTAGGCATGATGAAAAAATAAAAACCTATGGCTTTGAACAAAATATAGATGAGCCTTCTATTTACCAACTGAATGCAAATCAAATAGTGTGTAATTCCCTGACTAATTCTAGACTTCAGACCATTAAAATCTACTAAACATAACTACTATTTTAGAATACATACATACATACATACATAAAATAATATAACTTTATTAAAAATTCAAAATATGGTACGAAATACAAAATAAGGTATGGGTACCCATTGTTTAGTACATAAAACATAAACTTTAATCAATCGTTTAAATACTAAGTGCGGAAATACATAAAACATAAGTTAAAAGTCTTTAAACAACGTCATCCTCGATCTTCCCGCAGTCCATTCAATCCATCCATCCCCAATACACATGCCAAGCTGCCACGAATCAGTCCCGCCTTCCAAGTTCATTTTCATGCACCATCTAAAATAAAAGGAATGAGCCTAATGCCCAGCAAGGAAAATCTACTAAAAACATATATCATAAATCATAAGACTATCATAAAACATATAATGTAAAAATGTATATCATATAGGACTACAATATTAATGGCCATTAACTCATTACTGTAGCATGTGATAAAACCATTTAGGTCCTCAGTCTACTAATCGAGGTAGGTTAGTGTTGTACCCTAATTTTAGCCCATGTTCATTCACTTAGCTCGGGTAAAGTTGGCAAATAAATATACGGAGAAATAACCAAGGGAATGATTATACTTATAATCCATGTGGGCAACTCTAGTGTCATGTGGTCACGCGTGGTGATTAGGCGTCCTGGGTTTAACCCGAGCTACGGACACGAAGGTTGTGAAGCGTGAGCTCATAATATTAAAACAGTTGTTGAAGCACGAGCTTGGAGAGGATATCCAGCTCGTGGTAGTTCTAGTATATTGCATATTCACGGATCCCTAGAGACTCAGGATCCCTTTATACGCATATTTATGACCAAGCTGTCATATTTAATATCTCGGATATTAGGAGTACATTTATCTTGTGATCAGATCATATCCCAATATAAATGGGAATTATTTGTATTAAATGTAATAATTATGTAAATACGTGATTGACTCACGCGGTTACCCAAACCTGTCCAGGGAATTCCCTTATAAATACTGGAATATTGGACGAAAAAGGGACGATTATTCTGTAATACCGAAACTCTGCCAAAATAGATAGAGAGAAACAACAATAATATAGACTCGTGGACTAGGTGGATTTTAACCATTGAACCACGTAAAAGTAATGTGTTCTTGAGTGAAGTCATTTTTTTTCATTACGGTTTATTAAGCACGAATCTACTTGTATTATTTCTTAATACACTGTTGGCGACAAATTGCGTCAATAGTTTGGTGCTTTCATTGAGAGAAAAATTAGTGCTTCGTCAAGATCCCAGTCGATTATCGTCATGGTACTCACTCGCTCAATGCACGATAATGAGATAGAACAGCCTGGTGGGCAGGAGGCCCATCATACCACTGTTTCGAATGAACATGGCCCTGAGATCCAGCAGCGTCTGGGAAAATGACCAGCGGGTCACGAAGACACTGAGAGTTCTGTGTAATTGCCACCGAATCCAAATCCAGACTACCTAACTGCAGTCTAATTTGAAAACATGCAATTGAGAAGCCATCTTGCTCATGCAAAAAGGAATATTGAAGAAGTTTTGGCTTGGTTACCCCCTCTTGCAACCGACGTTAATGTCAGAAAGAGGCAAAGTGGGTCTCACAAGTCCCATAGGAATAACCAATCCAAACCAAGTTGGTCAGTCAGAATTGCCACCCCAAGTTCTGTGCCAACAGGGCGAGATTGCCAGAATGCTCAACCCAGCGGCCCCCATAGGGGTCATCAGCATGTCAGTCGCTCGATTAGAACTGCAACCCCAAGCTCGATGCCTCCTTCACAAGCACCTAGGAATGCCCACGGCAATCCACAAGGAGGGGCTGGGATAGGCTCACACAGACAAAATGTTCCAACAAACCCTCCTACATCATGATCGGATCGTCAGGCGCAAAGAGCTATAAATAATGGGGCAGAACAAAGGTGGGCTAATCTAGTACGCCCTTATGGGACAAGGATTGCCTTGCCAATAAGGCATCCCCCGTCACCTGTAAGACATCTGACGCCACCTCGTCCTGCACGGGACATTCCAGCTTCTGGAGACAGTAGGAGAAATCCTCCTCCATCTGCCAATGCCTACGTTCCACGGACACGTGTTGAAAATCTAGATCCTTGGCCCCAACCGCGAGATGTAAGCTTCACAAATGGAAGTTACTAGACTGAAATTCATTGTAGTAGTAGGTCTGAGGGCAATCTAAGAAATTAGTTGAGTTTGGCGCAAAGCCCTCGGTATGAGTCGCAACCCGATTTGCACGATCGCTTGAATTCCCTGAGAAGGAATCCAACTCGGAATGAAAATGTTAGTTATACTCGACAAGAGGGAGGTATGTCCATAGTACGCGATAATGGGAATGCCCCACCAAACCAAGCTCGAGCTTGGAGGGACAATAACCCATCAAACGCATATGAAGGATGGGAGTTGTTGAACAACCCCCAGGTAACCTGGGGACCATGGACCAGACCCTCGAGAGGCTAGCTCTGATGGAAGAGCGAATGAAGAAACTTTTATCTAGAAAAGAAAAAGAAGATTGCGACTCAGAGGATGAGCTCGAGCCTTTTGCTCCAGATATTACGGCGGCCACATATCTGGTAGTCTTCAGAATGCCACACTTGTCAAAATTTGATGGAGATGGAGATCCGTCAGATCACCTCGGAATGTTTAACACCATGGTGATGGTGCACAATTTCGGACTCGATCTAAGGTGTATTTTATTCCATGCAACTCTGGTCGAGCCAGCCAGGCAGTGGTTTAAGCAATACAAGAGACATTCCATAAGCTCGTGGAAGAAGTCTTCCTTTGAGTTCAAAAAAGTATTCCGAGCTTCACAAGTAGCTCGAATAGAGGCTGATTCATTGGCCAATGTAAAGCAGCACCCTGCCGAAGTATTGAAGGCATTTTTGAATCAGTTTTCCAATGTTGTTGCACGAGCTAGGGATGCTGATGATAGCTCCAAGATCATGGCGCTGAGGACAGGAATCCTCGTCGGGGGTGACCTGTGGCAAGAACTTCAAAGGAAATGAGTTAAGAGTGTGTAAGAATTCTCAGCCTGAGCTCAAGAGTTGATTAACCTAGAGGAGGTGCGAGCTTCTGTCACAGGAACCAGCCAGATCCCCGTCCAGCTCGTTGGAGTCATAATGGATGTTGCAGCTACGGCTCAAACCGTTACCCAGAATAACCATGGGGGAAATAACAAGAGGAAGGGAAATGGTGAGGGTGACTAGAGCGGGACAAAGAAAAATAAGTCTAGTGAGAGATTCGAGCCTATTTACGCCACTTATACTGACCTAACAGATACTAAGGAGCGCATCTTCCTGGAAAATTCTACTTGGCTTCCATGGAAGAAGCCAGAGTCGTTGAAGAACCAGAGGGCGAAGAGAGATCCTTCAAATTTCTACCGATTCCATAATGATATTAGTCATAACACTGATGACTGACGACAGCTGAAGGATGTGATCGAAACTCTCATTAGAGCGGGACCTTTGGCCCAGTACACCCAAAATCGGGTGGTCCCTAATTAGCCCGCTGGATCAAACCCTCCGTCAGTCCCCGAAGCTCCAGAAAGTCAAACCGGAGCTCAAGCGAATCAGGATGATCCTCCTTCGATAATAGGGGGAGATATATCCACCATTTTGGGAGGACGTCATCTAGCAGGCACGCGCAGAGGGGCCCAGGAGAGGTACGTTAACGAACTGAAATCCCATAACGGAGTGGAGTTCATTCCAGAACTGCGATTGTCAAAAAAACAATGATTGGAAAAACAACCAACCATTTTTACATAGGAGGATGCTAGCCACGTCCAATTCCCACATAACGATCCCTTGGTCATAACCGTTCAGCTCGCCAACCGAAGGGTCCGGAGGACACTAGTAGACAACAGGAGCTCCTGTGAATCTACTTTTTAGGTCCACCTTGGGAAAAATGGGGTTGTCTGTAGCAGAATTGAAGGCGACCTCAATGACTCTGTACAGGTTTTCTGGTGAAGGGTCCGCAGCCATCGGGACGATTGAATTAGTTGTAAAATTGGGAGAAGGTTCACAAATTTTCTCCAAGCTACTTGAGTTCATGGTAATCGACTATCCTGATACGTACAATGCGATCTTGGGCCAACCTGCATTGATGGAATTTGAAGCCATAACCTCTATCCGCCACCTAGCAATAAAATTCCCCTCACGTGCGAGAATATGCCCCGTCAAAGGTGATCAGCTCGCTGCCAGAGAATGCTATAGCATTTCTATGAAGGGAAAATCACAACCCGGGAAGCAAGCTATGTTCATAAATGTCGGAGGTGAGGAGTCCCGGGAAGTAGAAGTTACTTGTCGGATGGAAGAACCTCAGCAAAAAGAGGACAGTAACGACGCCCAGCGCAATGGCATTGACCCACAGATAGACGAAAATAGGCCAGAACCCCACGCTATAGAGGAGCTCGAGGAGGTAAACATTGACCCCAATGAAGCTTCAAGAGTCGTAAAGAATGGGAAGAATCTTAATGATAAAAGGAAGAAGGAGCTGGTCAATATCTTACAAGAGAATCTGGACATTTTTGCTTGGTCATATGAAGACACGATGGGAATAAGCCCGAGTGTAATCATGCACGCTTTAAATTTGGACAAGAATGTGCCTGCAAAAATCCCAAAAATGGAGACGCTTGGGAACAGTCCGAGCTGAAACTCTTTAGGAAGAAGTAGCTTGACTATTAAAGTGCGGGATTTATTCGTGAAGCAAAATACTCAATCTGGGTCGCTAATCCCGTGCTGGTCCCAAAGCCAAATGGGAAATGGAGGACCTACATCGACTTCTCTGACCTGAACAAAGCTTGTCCCAAGGATTGCTTTCCACTACCAAGGATTGATCAGTTGGTAGATGCCACGGTAGGTCACGAGCTCATGTCCTTCATGGATGTGTATTCTGCATATAACCAAGTCACAATGAATCTTGCAGACCAGGAACATACTAGCTTCATGACCCCAAATAATGTATATTGTTATAAAGTCATGCCCTTCAGACTGAAGAATGATGGAGCTACATATCAAAGCTTAGTCAACAAAATGTTCGCTAATCGGATGGGGAGAAGTATGGAAGTGTATGTCGATGATATACTTATCAAGTCAAAGACTGCCAATAACCATGTATCCGATCTAGAAGAATGTTTTGGAATCTTAAGGAGGTATGATATGAAGCTGAATCCTCAGAAGTGCACATTCGGAGTGGCATCTGGAAAATTTATGTGTTTCATAGTCAACACGAGGGGAATAGAGGCAAATCCTGAGAAAATCAGGTCGTTGTTAGAAATGCCCTTGCCCAGGTCGCATAAAGAAGTTCAAAGCCTGACTGGAAAGGTGGCAGCTTTAAATCGTTTTATTTCAAAATCTACTCACAAGTGCTTGCCATTCTACAACTTGCTTAGGGGAAACAAAAAATTTGAGTGGGCTAAGGAGTGCAAACAGGCATTACTCGACCTAAAAACGCACCTGGCCGAGCCCCCAGTGTTATCTAAGCCTATGACTAGAGAACCCATGTTCCTTTATTTGGCCGTGATAGAAAATGCAGTCAGTGTCGTGTTAGTCCGAGAAGAAGACCGTGCTCAAAAACCAGTATATTATATAAGCAAGAGACTTCTCAAACCTGAGTCACGATACCCACTGATAGAGAAGCTGGCGTTCTATCTAATATTGGCCTCCAGGAATCTCCGGCCATATTTCCAGTCTCACTCAATCAACGTCATGACTGACCAACCTTTAAGGTAGGTATTGCAAAATCCTGAAACGTCGGGACGTATTTTAAAATGGGCTATCAAGCTTAGCCAGTTTGAGATATTGTACATGCCACGGACCTCAATCAAAATTCAGGCCATTTTTTATTTTGTAGTTCAATGCACCGGATTTCAAGAGGAGCTCTTGAAGGAACCGGTGCAGGAGTTATGGAAAATCTTCGTGGATGGATCATCAAACGAGAACGGATCTGGAGCAAAGATCGTCTTAATCTCCCCAGAAGGACATCGATTCCATACAGATCTGAGATTTAGATTCAAAGCATCCAACAACAAAGCCTAATATGAGGTTTTACTAGCTGAGCTGAGAGTGGCAAGGGAGCTCAAGGCAAGAGCCATCCATTTCTATAGTGATTCTCAGCTCATGATCAATCAGGTATTGGGAGAATACCAAGCTTGTATGAGTTTGTGTTCTAGTGTTTATAAAAGCAACCAAGAAAGTTTCTACATTCTGGTTACTTGGGGGGCATATAACCTGAGATTGGAAAAATTAAGCTTGCTTGATAAGTTTAAATCATTAAAATCCCTGGATACAACCAGGCCCAAAACTTAGAGGCTTGGAAAAATTGATTATTCGATGACTTTTTAAGAGCTTGAGTTTTCAATAAACCTAGCGCAAACTAAGTTTAAATCATTTAAAATCTTAGACGTAACCAGGTCCAAAATTTAGAAGCTTGGAAATATTGATTATTCAATGGCTTTTTAAAGTTTGAGGTATCAATAAACCCAGTACGAACTAAGTTTAAATCATTTAAAATCCTGGACGTAACCAGGTCCAAAATTTAGAACTTGGAAATATTGATTATGCAATGTCTTTTTAAAGTTTGAGTTATCAATAAACCTAGCACGAACTAAGTTTAAATCATTTAAAACCCTGGACGCAACTAGGTCTGAAACTTGGAAAGTTGGGAAAATTGTTTAATATCAAGGGCTTGTTAAAGCTCGAGTTATCAATAAACCTAACACAAATTAAGTTTAAATTATTAAAAACCCTGGATATAACCAGGTTAAAGATCTGATTCTTAATAGGTATGATACAAATAAGCACACAAAACTTCGATATAACCAAGCTTCATAAATTCTATACTGATCTAAAAATCAATTCCTAAAATCTCGAATGTACAAGTCTAAGGATTCATAAACATGAGAGATAGTAAAGGAAAGATAAATGGATCAAAAAGTTAGATGTATAATGAAATAAAGCAAGCAAATTATCCCGAGGAGAAAAAACCTCGAACTAAGCCTGAAGGCAATTGTTTAATAAAAAAAGCTGAAACAATTATAGAAAAATACAAGAGAGTATCATTGAGCTCCATCAGCTCGCCGTGAAGATATGACCTCCTCGCCACCCCCCTCAACTGCTCTAGAAGCCTCACCAGTCTCAATCGGTTCTTGCAAGATTCGAGCCTTGAATCTTACAAGGTACAGATCCCACAGCTCAGCTCCCACGAAAGAGAAGTTCCCATCCGGGTTGAAGGCCTAGCAATGGTATAGCATCTCTTCCATGGCTGATGATGAGGCCGCATTTTCTTCTTTGACTGCGACCTCGACCTCGAGCAATTTCGCTTTGGCTTCATCAACCTCAACCTGAAGTTGTGCAGTTTCAGCCTGGAGGGCAGACAATGCTGTCTTTGCAGCCTGCTCACTTTCCTAGGACGAGGCGAGAGCAACTGCCAAGGCAGCTTTGGGAGCCTGCTCGCCTTCTTGAGCGGCAATCAGGGCAGTGTTGGTAGCGTCCAGATCGGCCCGGAGCTCATCGTTTATAGCCCTAGCACGGGCTATGCTGCAATACTAGGCCAGGACAGACTGCAAAATAACAAAACAATTCAGATATATACCCTTGATCACAATAAGAAGAAATTTTTCACCAAGAAAAGACAACTTACAGTGAGGTTCATCCCCATAGATGATTCCATGACATTCTCCGGGTTGCGCTCCTCGATGGTCCTCAAATCCCTCGAGCTAACCTTATAGGTGTGCCGCACCATATGGCTCGCAATCTCATAAATGATACCCCGAAGACTTTAGGGATCTTCTCTAGGTCCTGAGGATCCACTGGTATTCGAACGATGGGAGCTGGGACAGTAGGAGCTGGGGCTCAGCTTGTATCACTTGATCCTAGGGAGGTACGAATCGAGGTGGAGCAGGAAGAGGGGGAACCTTAGCGGTAACAGAACTCACTGGAACTGATTCCCGAGTTGAGCTCGTATCTTTCCCCATGGCAGGAGATCTTAAGGTGTTTCCCGCTGCAAGGGGTTTTCTTCATGATCCTAAGCCTCTTTACGACAGGGCCCTAAGTCGGCTTTCTTGGTCGGGAAAGAAGTTTCGAGGTCAGGAGCTCCGGGTTGTTCCATCTCTTCGCCTAAAAAAAAAAAGGAATTAGTTCACAAATAAGGTTGTCAGAAATATATAAAGAAATAAAATAAACAAAGATCCTACCCTTCGAGCTGGGGGACGAGTCTATTATCACGACCTCCGGCCTTGGAACTAATGGAGGAGAGGGGGATTCTACGACTAATATTGCTGGGATCCTAAGGGATTTAGGTTCAGGTCCTTCCTTAGGGCTAGATTCCTCTACATACTATCTAAATCCAGGTGCAAATGCACCCTGGAGCAGAGAAGGCAGGTCCTATGATTAGTCGAATACTCCTAAAAAATGGCGGATCTAAAGTTTAAAGTGTTGTCTACTACGACTGTGCCCTTAGGATAACTGCTGTCATGGCATACCACTAGGTGGTCTATGCACTGCAGCAAGGTTATATTTCGATCCGGATTATAGGGGTGACGATGAATGAGATGGTTTGGATTAAAATGAACTAACCTAAAATCGACAACAGCCCTATCTAATTCCCTAAAGGGGTATGGGTTACCTTGGCTTGAGGGGCTAGCTGCTGCCCCTGATGCAACTCGTTCTAAATCGGGTTCCCGGACAGCCTCGGGAGCCCGCCTTCTTCACACTAGAGGCACCTCATCCTCTTCATCCCCCTCATCCTCAATGGCTGGCAAAGCCTCTTGAGAGGATGGGAGCTCTGGGATCAACGGAAGGGTAGCATGGGTCCTCAAGGCAAGTGTTTGGCCTTCGCTGATCAACTTGCAAGCCAGCATCATGATGTCATTCACGACCTGGCGGTAGTCCTTCTCATGGGGGGAAGCCCAGATAGCTTCTCATATTGACCCCCGAGGGTCACGGTCTTTCCCGTCCTCGTAAATATGGCTGCATAAGAAAAAAAATCAATTAAGACAGAAGAAAAATAATATATATATCTTAAATGCAAATTCACGAACTGAAGTCACATGGATGGAAGACTTACGAGGTCGGTTGAAGTAGCGATGTTCACAATTTCGGAATCCATTCGACATAAAACACACAAGTCTTTATAGTCATGTGGATGACTGGGAAGCTCTATGACAAAGGTAGAGTTAGGGAATCGTGTGAGGTAGTAGAATCCATCACCACGTCCTTTCTGGTCAGGATTTGCTTTGAGGCAGAAGAAATAATTAATGTCTACCAGAGTGGGGACCTCCCACTCATGTTTTAGGAATAAATACTTCCACCCCGCCAAAAGCCTATACAAATTTGGGGGGAGCTGAAATGGAGCCAGCTTCACGTAATTTAAAAAATCCGTGAAGTAGTGGTCCAAGGGGAGGAAGGTCGTAGCCTTCAGGTGTTCATCACTCTAAGCTGCAAAGTCATCTTGGAGTGGGGAGCACCTCCGTCCCCTTCGAACGCAGGTCGGACTAAGAGAGTTCCAGTTCTGACCCCTATGTTGTGGCTCAGCATAATTTTGTTCACCCTCCCTTGAGTCGTGATCTTGGAAATGATACGCTCAGCCTTGAAGTATGCGTTCGGGTCGACCACGATCTCCCTCTCCACCAACGAACTGAAGTGCGGGATGGGAGATTCTGGGGCGGTCTGTTTCCCCTTGTTCTTCTTTTGGGAGGATGAGCTCGAGGCATTCTTCTTTGAGGTGTTCTTCTTTCGAGGAACCATCAGATTGCCTAACGTCAGAACGACCTAGTTAGTAGGCGACCTAAGATGATCTAAAACTAGGACACGAGAGTATGAAGAGGGAAACAGTTTACTTTTGTTATACGAGCTAAGGTTAGCTTCAGCCCCATCGCGTGATGCCACGCGATATTCTAAGCTATGTGCCTCAGTTTCCTAACAGACCCCTGATATTTAGGGATCTGTGTGTCAGAATATCAGTCCACTACTTTCCTTGGGAGGCGGTTTAGTGCGAAATCACCCAAGAAACGTAACCTCAAAGCTATTTGGCTCTAAACCTAAAAAACCATTCATTTCCTTTACCCCAAATGGGTATTCTTTAAACTAATGCCCATTAGAATTAACCATATTTACCCAGAAATTTCCCAGTTTTATGAATGTCTTATTTCTAAAACATTTTTGGATTCACCTGTCAAACCTAAGTCAAAACCTATTCCCTAAGAACATTTATAAGTAGCCTAACAGTAACTACAATGAATGTTGAACATGAACGTGGTGAAGAACATAAATTCCATTGAAAAAAAAGGAAAAAACTCTTTAAACGAAATAATGAGATACTTACAGTGTGTTCTTCGATGGTAAGATGTAGACTCGGCGACGGGAAGCTCCTGGAAAGCTTCTGAGTTACTGGGTAAGATGAACGGTTTTTGGATTTCTCGGAAAGAAGAGAAGGTTGGAAGTGCAGAAAAGGAAAAAGTTTAAATGAAAGGTGGTGAAATTGGAACTCTGGCCACCCCTTTTATACGTAAATTGTGTAGATTAATCTGGGCCATCCAATTGGGTTAGTTCAAGATCCAAGGGCCAAGGTTAAATAGACCAAATGACGACAAAAAGGTGACAAGATAATTATTGCAGTCCTCGAAACCCGAACAGACTCCAATTGCGGTACACCACGTGTCCAGTACTCAAGAAGTGGGCAGGCATGGTTTTGTGTAACGGAAGTCTAAAAGACCCTACTGTGTAGGTCAGAAAGTGATGACGTCATACACAAGCAGCAGCTTTGTAGAGTCCAAGAACTTTACTTAGCTAGTTAGATAGTAGTAGCAATAGTAATAATTGTAGTATTTTTATGACTGTGGATTTTGGTTCAGACCGGGATTTAATTGGACACTCGTAGTAACACTTGTAGATTTTCTAAGTTCAACCTATAGTTTAAGAAAATTAATTTTAACCTAAGGTTTGAATAATATGAATGATATTGATGGTGATATTTATTATATTATAAGGTTTAGATAGACCCAATAAGAAAGTAACACTTGTCATGTGTATGTTTAATGATAATTAAGTATTTTTAGGCATAAGTTTATTAAGATCAATATTTGAATATCCTAGGGTCTATCAGCAGCTTAGAAATCGTTAGAGGACTTAGTCAAGGCTATTTACTCAATTCAAATTAGGCTGAAAATGTACAATTTCGTGTTTAAATATTCAGCATATGCCGATATATCGCAGCTATAGGGGGCGATATATCGCAATATGGGGATACGAAAAACACGTAACTTCGCACGACCAACTCGACGAGCCTCATGAATATTAGCCCAGGCGATATATCGGCTCCTTTGAATGTTTTTGAAACCGAGCTTAATTTAATCTTTAACCTCTTGATAAGTCCAGCATCTTTCTGACCGAGTCTTCAACCTCTACTAAACGTTAATTCAAATATTTTTCAATTAAAAAGCCATTATTTTATTCAAGTTAAATGAAGATCTTTTCAGTCTTGAACTCTATAAATAGGACCTAGTACCCAGCCATTTATTCATTCATCAAGCTAAGTTCAGAGGCTGCAAGTTGCTAGGTTATTTTTGAGTGCTTAAACACTTGGGTTGGGAAAATAAGCTTTAACTTTATAACCTTACTAAACACTCGGGAAGTAAGGTTCATAGTATTTTTCGGTTCGAGGTGTAGTTCGGTCATAGAAGCATTAAAGGTATTCCAAATTCTAGTTCATTTCTGTATTGTTTCCTTAAGTTCTTATAGTTTTCTACTCAAAATCCTAACTCTATTCTTTATTCTTGGTTAGGAAATCTAAGATCTTGAACATAAGGTTCTTGGTAAGTATCTTTCGATGGTATAGTTCTTTCATTATTTTCATCCCTTTTTCTTTAGTATACTCACCTACCTTTGATGGTTTTTAGGAGTGTTCCAAAGTCCCAAACCTGTTCTCATATCCCGGTATATTTGGTAAGGAAAATAGGATAGGATTTTATATGTTATGTTATATGTTATCTTATGATTTATGTATTATGTTATATGTTATATTATGTATGATTGTAGACTTGGGCATATGACTTGTATAACTAACAAGCCCCAATAAATTTATGGGCATATGACTTGCTTAGCTAGCAAGCCCCGCAAATCTAATGGGCATATGACTTGTTCAGTTTACGAGCCCCAAGTAATAATGGCCATTATAGTATGTGTGACATATGTTTATGATATGTTTTAGTATATGTTGATATTAATTTTATGTATATGATTTATGTGTTAGATTTTCCTTGTTGGGCATTATGCTCATTCCTTTATGTTTATATGTGCAGGAAAGTAGCTATGGTGGTGGAAGGGTTCTTGGCAGCTTGGGGGTTGTGTGTTGAGGCAGAATGGAAATGGATGGATTGAGCGTTCGGTTCGAGGATGAAGTCGCTTCCTAGTCTTTTAAAAATTATGCTTTATATGTATTTTCCGCACTTTATTTTGTAATCCATTTATTTAAGTTATGTTATGTTTTCATTTTAAAAATAATGGGATCCCATATCCTATTTTAAATTTTATGTAGTTTAACATTTTTCTTACAAGTTTTAATGAAGTTATGATTATTTCACTAGTGAGTTCTATTAAATATTAGTGTCTATGTATAAGTAGTCATTAATGGTCCAAAGTCTAGAGTAGTTGGGTCATTACAGTTGGTATCAGAGCAACAGTTCATCCGCATGAATTTCTCCTCGATACACACTCAAAGCTCTGAATCTGACCGCCAAGTAAGTATTTAAATTATAGTTATTATGCTTATATGTATTGCTAACGATTTTAGCATTTATGTTTTCAGTTAAGTATGAATGGAGCATTAACCTATGAGGATATTCGAGCCATTAAGGCTTTAAAGAATAAGAGAACCGAGAAACACCATAGGAACACTAGAGAAAATCATTCGGAGATTGCTTTTGTTCCACAGAGAAATAGGTCACCTTCAAGAGTCTAAGCAGATCATGATGAGAGCAACGGAACAATACGTTTTAGTAATTAGACTATTTAGAGATTTTCATCCCGTAATTGCAGCCTTATAGGAGATATGGGAAACAATGGATGATGAAGATGAACTGCCAGCAGCAATGCGATATTACTTTCTCTTAATTAGGTTCACTTCAAAATCATAATTTCAGTTTACAAATGAGCAAAAACATAGGATTTTTACGACCTTCCTCGAGGACATTTTGAGGCACATGATAATGAAGATTATGAAGAGCTAGATGATGATATGCTAGATGAAGGATCGGATGTAGAAGATCCTAATTTTTAGAATAGTTAGTTTCATTGTTTGTTTTATGGTTGTAATAAGTGAAAACTCTTTTCCAAATTAATATCATGTTATTTTGTTATCATGTATGAGTTTGATTTTTATTTCGCAATCATAATAGATAATAAATAATGACTAATTTCGGTGAGGGTGGATACAAATCAATGGACCAAGTTTCTATATTAAGAGTTAGAGGGCCATAGTAGTGGGAACGATTTTACTGATCCCAACCCTCCCTCAATATGGTTAACTTTGGAACAAAGATAAGTTTCGAGCCTGAGAATTTAGTCATATAGGATGATTAGAAATAGACTTAGAAATAATAAAGATGGCTTGTTTTTCATAAGAAGTCATAATCAATAGGTCCAAGTTATGTCTGTTTAGAATAAGTTTTGCCTTAAAGCCTATTAGGTAAAGTTCTAACATGTTTCTTTTAACTATTAGAACTCTGTTGTGATATCGCTCCGAAGATCTGCACGCACCAACGGAAACGCCTCCAACACTGTTCCAGTGAAAAATGAAGCCCCTCCAGTTCGCAGAAGGGGAGTGCATGCTACTGCCAGCCGCAACACACCGACACCGTCAGTTGACAACACTGTAGAGATCGCCAGACTGCGACAATAAGTCAAGGAACTTTTGCAGCAACAATGACAACAGGCTCAGCCCCAAACTCGGCCTCTGCCTCAGCCGCAGCCACAGCCACAGCAAATGGCCTCAGCACCCCAACAAGTTGGTCCATATGGGGGATGGTCAGTGGTGAATTACGCGTCGTATCCAGTACAACACATGGAGCAAGTTTATGAGAGGTTCCGCAAGCAGCATGCTCCAAACTTCAAAGGGACTACAGACCCCTTTGAGGCAGAAGAGTGGCTATGAAATGTGGAGCCAATTCTGACGCACATGAATCTCAATAATGCAGACCGTATACCTGCGTCTCGTCATTGCTCAAGAAGGATGTCAGGATATGGTGGGACTTGGTCCAGCGATCATATGATGTTGCCACTATGACATGGACTCGATTTGTGGAGCTGTTCCACAAGAAGTATTACAATTCGGCTGTACTCTCTTCGAGAGTTGAGGAGTTCGCCAACTTGAAGCAAGGTAGTTTATCAGTGGCAGAGTATGCTCGCCAGTTCGACCGCCTAGCTAAGTTTGCATCTGAGATGGTTCCCACTGACTATCTGAGGGTGTCTAAGTTCGTTAGGGGACTTCGACCGAAGCTCAAGATAGGGGTTAAGCTAGAAAACCCGGGGAATACTACGTATGCCGACGTTCTAGAGACGGCAATAGAAGTAGAGAGGCTACAGGCTAATGTAAGGAAAGAGGAAGCCAGTACACCTAAGCCTAGATAGCAGGGTCAACCTCAGACTAGTCAGAACAACAACCATAATAGCAACCATCAGTCCGGCATCAACAGTAACGCTCAAAAGAGAAGGCATCCTGATAACAAGCAACCTGATAGCGATAAGAGGGCACAAACAAATAATGGAGGAAATAGGCCGGGTTATGTGGAATACCCGCCATGTGCTAAGTGTCAGAAGAAACATCTTAGAGAATGCCACGCAAACACCAAGGAATATTTTAACTATGGTCAGGAAGGACACCGAAAAATAGATTGTCCTCAGCGTATGCCAGAAGGGAAGAAGGACGACATAATGGTTCCTGCTAGGGTTTTTGCCTTAACCCAAGGAGAGGTTGATGCTAGCAATAAGGTGGTAACAGGTCAGGTTTCTATCCTCAATAACATATGCTTTGTATTATTTGATTCGGGAGCCACTCATTCGTATATCTTGTTAGGAATGATACAAAAACTAGACAAACCTTGTGAATGATTTAGAACTAGGTTTGTAACTGAGTTGCCTTCGGGCAAAGTAGTTCTATCATCACGGATAGTACGAGGCGTACCAATCAAGATTGAGGACGTAGAACTAGATGGAGACCTGATGGAACTGGTGCTCAAGGACTTTGACTTAATACTAGGCATGGACTGGCTAGCACGGCATGGCGCAACCATCGACTGCAAACGCAAGAAGGTGATGTTCGAGACTCCTGACGGCCAGAAACTATGCTTCATGGGACAAGCTTCAGGATTACGCACGCCATTAGTATCATCTCTCAAAGCTCAAAGAATGATGGAAAAAGGATGTCAAGTGTTCTTAGCCAGCATCACAGATGTGGTAAAGGAAACACCACTCAAGGTTGGAGACGTCGTATTGTAAGAGAATTCCCAGAGGTATTTCCCGATGACTTTCCGGGATTGCCGCCGACTCGGGAAATTGACTTCACGATAGAATTAGTACCAGGCACCGAGCCTATTTCCAAGGCACCGTATCGAATGGCACCTATGGAACTCAAGGAGTTAAAGACACAACTACAAGAACTCCTAGACTTGGGTTTTATTAGGCCGAGCCATTCGCCATGGGGAGCCCCGATGCTATTCGTGAAGAAAAAGGACGGAAGCATGCGGATGTGTATAGCCTATCGCGAGTTGAACAAGGTAACAATTAAGAACAAGAACCCGCTACCCCGGATCGACGACTTGTTTGATCAACTCCGAGGCACGACTGTATTTTCAAAGATTGATTTACGGTCCGGGTATCATCAGCTCAAGGTAAAGGGAGAAGATATTCCTAAGACAGCCTTTAGATCTTGTTATGGACATTACGAGTTCTTGGTTATGTCCTTTGGTCTTACTAACGCACCAGCCGCGTTTATGGACTTGATGAATAGGGTTTTCAAGGACTACTTAGATAAATTCGCCGTAGTGTTCATCGATGACATCTTAGTATACTCTAAGGATGAAGTAGAGCACGAGGAACATTTGAGGTTGATTTTGTCATGACTGAAGGAGCATCAACTCTACGCCAAGTTCAAGAAATGACAGTTTTGGCTTTCGCAAATGGCGTTCCTCGGGCACATTATATCAAAAGACGGAGTTGCAGTAGACCCATCAAAGGTAGAGGCCGTGAAGGATTCGCCAAGACCAAAGAACGCATATGAAGTAAGAAGCTTTCTAGGGTTAGCAGGTTATTATAGGAGGTTCGTAGAGGGCTTTTCTAAGATAGCCACTTCGTTCACCAATTTAACCCAGAAATCGCAAAGATTCAACTGGAATGATAGATGTGAAGAAACTTCCAGTTGCTTAAGGATAAGCTTCGCTCAGCACCAGTACTCTGTTTACCAACACCCAATGATAAGTTCGTAGTCTACTGCGATGCATCAAAGCAAGGGTTGGGTTGCATGCTGATGCAAAATGATAAGGTTATAGCCTACGCCTCACGACAGTTGAAGGAGTACGAGCAGCGCTATCCAACTCACGATATGGAGTTGGCAGCGGTGGTCTTCGCGTTGAAAATCTGGCGCCATTATCTTTATAGAGAACGGTGCGAGATTTATACGGACCACAAAAGTTTAAAGTACTTCTTTACTCAAAAGGAGGTCAACATGAGGCAGCTCAGGTGGTTAGAATTAGTGAAGGATTATGACTGCGAAATCCTATACAACTGGGGATAAGAAACGTAGTTGCCGATGCGCTTAGTAGGAAAATTTATGGGAGTTTAGCAGCTTTAGCCAGAATAGAAAAGCCGCTACAGTAGGAGCTGATCAGTGCCAGAATAGAAGTAGTTGTTGGCAAGCTAGCTAACTTGTTTTTCCAGTCGAATCTGCTAAAAGACATACGGATTGGTCAGAGACATGACGACACACTAGCAGCACATATGGATGCAGTCCGAGAAGGCAAGACCACAGATTTATCAATATCTAGTCAAGGTTTATTAAGATATAAGGATCAGGTATGCGTGCCAAATGATCAAAGGATTAAGAAGACGATTCTAGAAGAAGCGCACAGTACCCCGTACTCAGTTCACTCAGGGTCGACCAAGATGACTCATGATATCAAGGCAATCTATTGGTGGCCAGGGATGAAAAATGACATAGCAGAGTTTGTGTCTAAGTGTCTTATATGCCAGCAAGTGAAAGCAGAACATCAGCGGCCTGCAGGCTTATTGTAGCCACTTAGCATACCAGAATGGAAGTGGGACGATATAGCTATGGACTTCATGATAGGTTTGCCAAGAACGAATAAGCAGCATGATTCTGCTTGGATAGTAATAGATAGACTAACCAAGTCAGCTCATTTCCTTCCTGTTAAGACTTCATACACGGCAGACCAATATGCAGACATCTACGTCCAAGAGATAGTACGGTTGCATGGAGTCCTCAAGACAATAGTGTCGGATAGAGGATCGGTGTTTACATCAAGATTTTGGGGGAGTTTACAGAAAGCTATGGGTACTAAGTTAAGTCTTAGTACAACTTTTCATCCTCAGACAGATGGGCAGTCCGAGCGTACGATTCAGATTTTAGAAGATATGCTACGCGCATGTGTACTTGATTTCGGAGGATCATGGAATAAGTACTTGTCGCTGATAGAGTTTTCCTATAACAATAGCTACCAGTCAATGATCGGGATGGCACCTTATGAATTGCTATATGGAATGAGGTGCCGATCACCGTTGCACTGGGACGAGGTAGGAGAAAGGCAGCTTCTAGGTCCCGAAGTTGTTAGACAAGCTCAAGAAGCAGTAACGCTTATTAGACAGCGTATGCTTGCTGCTCAAAGCCATCAGAAAAGCTATACAGATGCCAAGCGACGCGATGTGGAATTCAAAGTCGGAGATCAAGTCTTCTTGAAGATATCTCCTATGAAAGGTGTAAAGCGGTTTGGGAAGGAAGGCAAGCTTAGTCCCTAATTTATAGGTCCTTTTGAAATATTGGACAAAGTGGGAGCAGTTTCATATAGACTAGCCCTACCACTAGCACTAGCATATAGTCACAACGTGTTCCACATCTCGATGCTACACAAGTATGTGTCAGACCCATCTCACATCCCCAAGTACGATACGATAGCACTCCAGAAAGACTTGAGTTACGAGGAACAACCAGTTAGCATCCTGGATAGGGGGTGAAGCAGTTACGGTCCAAGAGCATTCCTATAGTCGAAGTCCTATGGAGTAATAGTTCTGAACGAGAGGCAATGTGGGAGTTGGAGGAGGACATGCAAGGCCGGTATCCGGAGTTATTTGGTAAGTAAATTTCGAGGACGAAATTCTTTTTAGTAGGGGAGAATTGTAGAGTCCAAGAACTTTACTTAGCCAGTTTGATAGTAGTTGCAATAGTAATAATTGTAGTATTTTTATGACTGTGGATTTTGGTTCAGACCGGGATTTAATTGGACACTTGTAGTAACACTTGTAGATTTTCTAAGTTTAACCTATAGTTTAAGAATATTAATGTTAACCTAAGGTTTGAATAATATGACTGATATTGATGGTGATATTTATTATATTATAAGGTTTAGATAGACCCAATAAGAAAGTAACACTTGTCATGTGTATGTTTAATGATAATTAAGTATTTTTGAGGAATAAGTTTATTAAGATCAATATTTGAATATCCAAGGGTCTGTCAGCAGCTTTAAAATCATTAGAGGACTTAGTCAAGGTTGTTTACTCAATTCAAATTAGGCTGAAAATGTGCAATTTCATGTTTAAATATTCAGCGTAGCCGATATATCGCAGCTATAGGGGGCGATATATCGCAATACGGGGACACGAAAAACACGTAACTTCGCACGACCAACTTGAGGAGCCTCGGGCATATTAGCCCAGGCGATATATCGCCTACTAGGGGCGATATATCGGCTCCTTTGAATGATTTTTGAATATTTTTGAAACCGAGCTTAATTTAATCTTTAACCTCTTGATAAATCCAGTATCTTTCTGACTGAGTCTTCAGCCTCTACTGAACGATAATTCAAATATTTTTCAATGAAAAAGCCATTATTTTATTCAAGTTAAATGAAGATCTTTTCATTCTTGAACTCTATAAATAGGACCTAGTACCCAGCCATTTATTCATTCATCAAGCTAAGTTCAGAGGCTGCAAGCTGCTAGGTTATTTTTGAGTGCTTAAACACTTGGGTTGGGAAAATAAGCTGTCATATTTAATATCCCGGATATTAGGAGTACATTTATCTTGTGATCAGATCATATCCCAATATAAATGGGAATTATTTGTATTAAATGTAATAATTATGTAAATACGAGATTGACTCATGCGGTTACCCAAACTTGTCCAAGGAATTCCCTTATATATACTGGGAATATGTGACGGAAAATGGATGATTATTCTGTAATACCGAAACTCTGCCAAAATAGAGAGAGAGAGAAAGAGAGAGAGAGAGAGAGAGAGAGAGAAACAACAATAATATAGGCTCGTGGACTAGGTGGATTTTAACCACTGAACCACGTAAAAGTTTTGTGTTCTTGAGTGAAATAATTTATTTTTCATTACGGTTTATTTAGCACTAATCTACCTGTAATATTTCTTAATACATTGTTGGCAAAAAACTGCGTCAATAGTTAGATCACAAAATAGTATATGATAACCCATCTACTTCCTCTGTCTACTAATCGAGGTAGGGTAAATCATAACTCTAATCCACGATAATGATAAAAATCTTGGGGTTTGTTATCTAAGCAACTATTACACCAAGTGACTACTAAACATATTTATGCATATATACATAGCACATATCATAGCATATAAACATATCATAACACATCATATAAAGACGTATAATCTAGCCTATTTTCCTTACCAAAAACCGGGATATTGGAGACAAGAACATGATTGGAACACTCCTAAAACCAATAGTAAAAAACATGAGTTTCTAAAGAAAATGAGATGAAATAGAGAACTAAACCATCAAAGTAGAAAATTACCGAAAACCTTAAGTTTCAAGAAACTTAAACACCTAACCAAAAAGCCATAACAATAAGTTAGGATCTTAAAGAAAATGGAAGGAAATAAAATGTAACGACCTGAAATTGGTAATAGGGCTTAAGGGCCTTTATTAGTGTCTCGGGAGGGCATAATTTGTATATATGTGAATAAATGATTAAATGCATGATTTTGTGGCATGCATGAATATATGATTATATGGATATGATTAAATGCATGTTTTTTAGTATTAAATATACATGTGGGCCCTGTTTAGCTTGGAAGGGCATATTTGTAATTTTGGCCCATTGAGGGCATAAATGTAATTATATGTGATAAATTGTTGGGACCACATTATTATGTGGATATATTCGCTATAAGTGGATTGAAACAGTCCTAGTGAGCGGATTGGCGAAATAGTCACGGTGGGGAGTAATACCCAGCTCGGGGAAGCTTGGGGTATTTTCGAGAATTTAGAATATATATTGGGGATTATTGGACATTTAGTAAATAACTGTTGATTAATTGGATGACAGGATTTAAGTGGTAGATATTAGGGGCAATTGAGGAATTAGCGGGAACTGGGAGCAAAATGACCAAATTACCCTTTGTGCACCCTTGAGAGATTTAAATGGTCAGAGGGGCAAGTGAATCATTTGGCTGTGGAGGATATACTCTGGATTGTTAGAACAATACAGAAAGTTATATAATAATCTAAGGAAAGAAAAGAGAGAAACAAAAAGTCTCTCAGCTCTCTCTCTCTTATCACTCACATTTTCTCTCTCACTCCCTCTTGTGTTAGGGCTTTGAATTTTCTGAAGGAAACTAAGCTTGGATTGAGGCTGGAAGTTGGTAAAAATCAGTTGGGAAGTCTAGGAGTCTAAACTCAAGGATCAGAGGATTGAAGCAGAGGAGTAGCAGTCATGGAGGTAAGGTTTCGGGCCTTTGAGTTTGCTGAGTTTTAGTTGAGTTTTATTTCTGAATTTGGGTTTGGGGATGGAGTTTTAAGGACTTAAGCTTGGGAATCTGAGGAAATAAAGCTTGGTGTAGCATTGGAGGCAACCTAGAGTCGAATTCCTCTCTAAGGTAAGGATTTCTTCAATATTCTGAGAAGTTTTCTGGTTTTTAGTTAGGGTTCTTGAGCTTCAAAGCTCAGTTTTGATTTCTGTGTTTGGTGAGGTTTTTAGCTAAGCTTGGATGTTTCTATGTTGTTTTGGGGGAGCTATAGTAGTTTATAGACACAATTTTGAGTATGGGTGATGATTGGGGAGGATTTTTGGAGCTTTGGCTCGAGGAGATTTGAAGGGAGAAACCTAGAAATTTGCATTTCTGGTTGCAGCGTTGTAGCACAAGGTTGCGAGTTTGGGGTGGGGGGGCTAGAGTCTCTGACTGTAGCACTGTAGCACCCATCAGGTAGTGCTGTAGAGCCCATCAGGTAGAGCTGTAGCATTACTCAGCTTTCAGAACATGGTTTTTGGGTACTTTTTAGGGTTTTTGTTTGGGGGCTCGGGGGACGGTTTCACCACTTCATTTGGTGGAATTGGAGGTCCCGAGAGCGCGAGTTTGGTCCCGGGATTTTCCTTTGGAATTTAAACTCATCGAAGTACCATTTATGGATTAAGACTAGATTTATCGCCAAGGCTCAGAGCTAAGGATCGTGCTCGAAACCATTTCACCTTCTCCGCTCGAAAATTAAAGGTAAGAAAACTGCACCCTTATGTGACTGTGTGGGACTGAGATTCCCTGTATTTGAATGCATATGTTGTGTGATTATGATATGCCCTGTGAGCATGAAATAAACGGCCTAAGAGTACTGGGACGGATATTTTCCCACAAGACGCAGCTCGGCCATTGGTGGCTGAGGACAGCTAAATAATCACTGAGCTTGGCTTAAGCGAGCCAGAGTCAGTGGGTTAAACACTGGGCTCGACTTAAGTGAGCCGGAGCCAGTGGGTTAAATAGAGGGTGCGGCCTAAGGTTTTTGACCCTGAGTATTGTATGATGATTTTGTTAAACAGTTGATTATGAATGTGTTTACTGTTATTAATCTAATGTTGATGGCTTATTGAATACATGGATGATAGACTAATGATTCTTTGTTTGTCGTCACTAATTTTGTGCCTGTTATGGCCTGATAAATATCTGGTTAATTTCTTATGAATCATTTGATTGTCTGGATTGTTTATGCTATGCTATATAGTTTTCTTGCTAGGGCTCAGCTCACGGGTGCTACGTGGTGCAGGTAATGGCAAGGGTAAGATGGTTCAAGCATGAGTTGGAGAGCTCTGGGGGCGAGGTGTACATAGTCAGCTGCTCCTCCGCCACGGTTGAGGGATTGTATAGGGGGGGGGGGAACCTAAAATGTGTATTTTTTCCATTAGAGTGGCCTTGATTGTATATAACTTTTTGGAATTTTGTAAATCTATCCTTTAAACTCTGTTTTTGGGATCCCATGTACTAAACATTTGTTTTAATGGGAAATTTTCTGTTTATGGCCACAATCTTTAAACCCTAACTTGTTTATGATTCTAGGATCACATTTTCATTTAAATGACTTGATTAGCAAGTCTTGAACTATTTAAAACACACAGTGTGATGGTCTTGGTTATCCAAAGCGTTACATAAAAGAACTATGATGGATTAAACCTGAGGATAAGAATACCTTGGATGATCTAGAACTCTGATCTACACCTCGATACTAAAAAGGCACTCTATCTTAATTCCCAAGTGTTTATAAAAGCTTAGATTGGAAAAGCTTTTAACCCAAAACCAAAGTGTTTTCTCTCTAGAGTAATCTTAGCAGCTTAGAGGTTCTGAAGAATGCTTGAATGATGAGTGAAATGGCTGAGTACTAGGTCCTATTTATAGAGTTCAATGAGTGAAACTAACCCCTTTTAAAATGAATAAAGAAATGAATAATAATTGAAAATATTTGAATTTTCGTTTCAACAGAGGCCCAAAACTCGGTCAAAAATGTTCAAGAGCAAGTCCAAGTGGTTGGGGGCTGTTTCTAATATCGGCCCTACGTATCTCCCGTAGGCGACATATCGGCCCCTATAACTGCGATATATCAGCATACGCCGATATTTTAAACACGTTTTTGCACACTTTCATAATATTTGAAGTTTGTTAAAACAACTTTGACTGAGTAAAACGTGATCCTAACAGCTGCTAAAAGGTTCTAGAGCTTCTATATTTATCCTTTATTAAATTATTCATCCAAAATGCTTAAGTCCTTAATAAAGATGCTTGTGACAAGTGTCACGCTCTTATTAATTCTATCTAAGCCTTAGGTTATAATAAATAATATTTTTAGGACCAGCTATATTAGTCAAACCTTATGTTATAATTAATTTTTCTAAACTGTAGGTTAAACTTATAAAATCTATAACTGTTTCTATGAGTTTCCAACTAAATCTCGGCTTGAACCAATAACCATGAAAACTAAAATACTACAAGCTATTACTATACTACCAATACTATTATCCAGCTTAAGTAAAATTCTGAGACACTACAATTCTCCCCTACTTAAAATAATTTTGTCCCCGAAATTTACTTGCCAAAAAATTCAAATACCGTGCTAAGATGTCTTCCTCCAACTCCCACGTTGCCTCTCGTTCTGAACTATTAATCCATAGAACCTTGACTATTGGAATACTCTTAGACTATAATTCCTTCATCCCCTTCTCTAGGATGCTAATCGGTCATTCCTCGTAACTCAAGTCTTTCTAGAGTGTTATCGTATCATACTTGAGGATGTGAGATGGGTCTGACACATATCTACACATCATCAAGATGTGAAACACATTGTGGCTATCTGCTAAAGTTGGCGGTAGGGCTAATCTATATGCAATTGTTCCCACCATGTCCAATATCTCAAAAGGACCTATAAACCGTGTACTAAGTTTGCCTTTCTTCCCAAACCGCTTCACTCCTTTCGTAGGAGAAATCTTTAAGAATACTTGATCTTCGACTTTGAATTCCACATCTCGTCGCTTGGCATCCGCATAACTTATCTGTCGACTTTGAGCAGTGAGCATACGCTTTCTAATCAGCGCCACTGCATCCTGAGTGTAACGCCTTGGATAACCAAGACCGTTACATTGTGTGTTTAAAATAGTGCAGGACTTGCTAATCAAGTCATTTAAATGAAAATGTGATCCTAAAGTCATAAACAAGTTATGTTTAAAATATTTTGGTCATAAACGGATAATTTTCATTAAAAATTAATATTTAGTACATGGGATCCCAAAAATAGGGTTTAAAGGACAGATTTACAAAATTTCCAAAAGTTATATACAATCAAGGCCACTCTAATGGAAAAATACACATTTTAGGATTCCATCCCTGTACAATCCCTAGACCATGCCGGACGAGCAACTTACAATGTACACCTCGCCCCCAGAGATCTCCAACTCATGGTAGAACCATCTTACCCTTGCCATTTCCTACACCACGTAGCACCCGAGAGCCGAGGCCCAGCAAGAAAACTATATAGCATAGCATAAATAATCCAGACAATCAAATGATTCATAAGATATTAACCAGATATTTAGCAGGCCATAATAGGCACAAAATTAGTGACGACAAACAAAGAACCATCAGTCTATCATCCAGGTATTCAATAAGCCATCAACATCAGAATAATAACATTAAACACATTCATAATCAATAGTTTAACAAAATCATCATAAAATACTCAGGGTTGACGCCCTTAGGTCGCACCCTCTGTTTAACCCACTGGCTCTGACTCGCTTAGGCCGAGCCCAGTGTTTAACCCACTAACTTCGGCTTACTTAGGCCGAGCTCAATGATTATTTAACTAACCTCAGCTACCAGTGGCCAAGCCGCGTCCTGTGTGCAAATATCAATCCTGGCACTCTTAGGCCGTTTATTCCATGCTCACATGGCATGTCATAATCATACAATATATGTATTCAAATATAGGGAACCCTTATTCCCATCACAGCCACACAATAGGGTGCAGTTTTCTTACCTTTAATTTCCAAGCGGAGAAGGTTAAATGGTTTCGAGCACGATCCTTAGCTCTGAGCCATGGAGATAAACCTAGTCATAATCTATATATGGTACTTCGATGAGTTTAAATTCCAAAGAACAATCCTGGGACCAAACTCGCGCTCTCGGGACCTCTAACTCCACCAAACGAAGTGGTGAAACCGTCCCCCGAGCCCCTGAGCAGAAACCCTAAAAAAGTACCCAAAAACCAAATTTTGAAAGCTGAGAAGTGCTGCAGCGCTACCTGATGGGCGCGACAGCTCTAGAGTTAGAGACTCTAGCCCCCCAAACTCGCAGCCTAGCGTTTTAGCGCTCCTAGCCTAGCGCTACAGCGCTGATACCAGAGCTTCAACAATTCTAGGTTTTCTCTTCAAATTTTCCCGAGTCAAAGCTCCAAAATCCATCCCTCGAGACCTCCAAACCCAAAATTAACTATAAAACTACACTCTACTCATCATAGGCAACAAAACCTAACCAAGCTTTTCCCAACAACTCCAACAAATCCCCAAAACCCATACTCAAGCTCTCAAACCCAAAACACCATAAAAATAGAGTAAGAACTTAGAAAATTCAGACATAATAGTCAGAATTTTACCATCTTCTCACAAGCTTCAACCTCCAAATTCTGAGCTTAAGTCTCAGCTAAACCCTTCCTAGTTCCAGAGCTTCAATTCATCTACAATCCCTTCAAAATCCCAAAATAAGCACATGCTCCAAGCTCAAACTACTTAGCCTAACACAGAGAAATAACAAAGGAAACCTTACCCCAACTATGACTGAAACCACACCAATTCCAGCTTCAATTCCTAGCTGAATTCCCTTCCAAAACCCCAGCCTCAAGTCTGAGTTCTTCAGCCCTTCTTCCTTAACTTCAATGTTTCATAAAAGAGAGTGAAAAGGAGGGAGTACGTGAGGTGAGAGAGGGTGAGCTGAGAGTTCCTTTAGTTTCTAGTTTCTTCTCTTTTGTTTCCCTAAATTTCTGAATATATTACTTAGACAAAAGACCAAGTTGCCCCTCTAATTTAACTAATCCTCAAATGACTCCTAGGGGTAAAAAGGTCAATTCATTCCCCATTCCAATCGATTCCTCAAATGTTCCTATTAACCACCAATTAATCTCGTCATCCAATTAATTACAATTTATTTTTCCCAATGTCTAACAATCCCCAATATATTTTCTAAATTCCCGAAAATACCCCCAGGCTCCCCTGAGTTGGGTATTAATCCCCACCGCGACTATTTCGCAATCTGCTCACTAGGACCATCTCGAGCCATATACTGCGAAGATATCCACATAATAATGTGGTCTCAACCCTTTATCACATATAATTACATTTATTCCCTCTACGGGCCAAAATTACAAATATGCCCTTATAAGCAAAATAGGGCTCACATGCATATTTAATACTCATAAACATGCACTTCATCATCTCCATATAATCATATAGTAATCCATGCCACACAATTATGCATTAAATCATTTAGTCACATAAATACCAATTATGCCCTCCCGGCACACTAATCAATGCCCTTAAGCCTTATTAGCAATTTTGGATCGTTACACTGAGCCTCTCTAACAGATTCGGGTCCAAGAAGTTGTCTTTCTCCTACCTCGACCCAATGTAACATCAATTGGCACTTCCTTCCATAAAGTAACTCATAGGGTTTCATACTAATCATTGACTGGTAGCTATTGTTGTAGGAGAACTCTATAAATGGAAAATACTTACTCCGCGATCCTTTCGAAGTCTAGTACACAAGCACGCAACATATCTTCTAAAATTTGTATGGTATGCTCGGACTGACCGTCGGTCTGAGGATGAAATGTCTTACTAAGGCTTAACTTGGTACCCATGGCATGCTGCAAGCTTCCCCAAAATCTTGATGTAAACATCGATCCTCTATCTAATAATATGGTCCTAGGGATTCCATGTAGCCGTACAATTTCTTGAATATAAATGTCTGCGTACTGGTCCACAGTGTACGTACTCTTGACAGGCAGGAAGTGAGCTGACTTGGTTAGTCTATCTACCACTACCAAAGCTGAGTCATGCTGCTTATTTGTTCATGGTAATCCTGTAACGAAGTCCATGGCTATGTCTTCCCACTTCCGTTCTGGAATATTAAGCGGTTGCAATAAGCCTGCGGGTTGCTTATGTTCTGCTTTTACTTGCTGGCATATAAGACATTTGGACACATATTCTGCTATGTCTTTCTTCATTCCTGGACACCAATATAGTGCCTTAAGGTCGTGAGTCATCTTGGTCGACCCCGGGTGAATTCAGTATAGGGTAGTGTGTGCCTCTTCTAAAATCTTCATCTTAATTCCATGGTCATTCAGCACGCACACCCGTCCTATATATCTCAAGAAACCCTGTCCTGATATAGAGAAATATGTGGCCTTGCCTTCTTTGACTGCAGCCATATGTGTTACTAATGTGTCATCATGCCCTTGCCCGATCTGTATATCTTCTAATAGATTTGACTGGATGGACAAGTTAGCCAATTGACCAATGATTACTTCTATTCTGGCATTGATCAACTCTTGTTGTAGCGGCTTTTCTATTCTAGATAATCTGCTAGATTTCCATAACTCTTTCGACTTAGCGCATCCGCAACTACGTTCGCTTTTCCTGGGTGGTATAGGATTTCGCAGTCATAATCCTTTACTAGTTCTAACCACCTGCGCCGCCCCATATTGAGCACCTTCTGTGTGAAGAAATACTTTAAGCTCTTGTGGTCCGTATAAATCTCACACCATCCTCCATAAAGATACTGGTGCCATATTTTCAATGCGAAGACCACCGCTGCCAACTCCATATCGTGCGTTGGATAGTGTTGCTCGTATTCCTTCAGCTTCCTTGAGGCATACTCCATATCACTTTGTCATTTTGCATCAGCACACAACCCAAACCTTGCTTTGACGCATCATAGTATACTACAAACTTGTCGTTGGGTTTTGGTACACTAAGTACTGGTGCTGAGCATAGCTTATCCTTGAGCAACTGGAAGCTCTCTTCACATCTATTCGTCCAGTTCAAGTTTTGTTGTTTCCAGGTCAGGTTGGTAAGCGAAGTGGCTATCTTAGAAAATCCTTCTACAAATCTCCGATAATAGCCTGCTAGCCCGAGAAAAATTCTAACTTCACAGCCTCTACCTTAGCTGGGTCTACAGCAACTCCATCCTTGGATAATATATGGCCGAGGAACGCTACTTGCGAAAGCTAAAATTCACACTTCTTGAACTTGGCGTAAAGTTGATGCTCCTTCATTTGCAATATTTTCAATATTAAATGTTCCTCGTGCTCGACTTCGTCCTTGGAGTACACCAAAATATCGTCAATCAACACTACGACGAATTTTTCCAAGTAATCCTTGAAGACCCGATTCATTAAGTCCATAAATGCGGCTGGAGCGTTCGTAAGACCAAAGGACATAACTAGAAACTCGTAATGTCCATATCGAGTTCTAAAAGCTGTCTTTGGTATATCCTCTTCCCGTACCTTGAGCTGGTGATAACCGAACCGTAGATCAATCTTAGAAAACACGGTCGCTCCTCGGAGTTGATCAAATAAGTCATCGATTCGGGGTAGCGGGTACTTGTTCTTAATCGTTACCTTGTTCATCTCATGATAATCTATACACTTTCGCATGCTTCCATCCTTCTTCTTCACAAATAGAACTGGTGCTCCCCATGGAGAATGGCTTGGTCTGATGAAACCCAAGTCTAAGATTTCTTACAACTGCGCCTTTAACTCCTTGAGTTTGGTTGGTGCCATCCGGTATGGTGCCTTTGAGATAGGCTCGATTCCCGGTACTAGTTCGATTGTGAAGTCAATTTCTCTACTTGGCAGAAACCCTGGTAAGTCATCAGGAAATATTTCTGTAAATTCCTTTATAATGCGGATGTCTCCAACCTTTAGTGGTGTTTCCTTTGCCACATTTGTGATGCTTGCTAAGAATGTGTGACATCCTTTCTCTATCATCCTTTGAGCTTTGAGAGATGAGATAAGTTTTGTCCGTAGTCCTGAAACCTTTCCCATAAAACATAGTTTCTGACCGTCAGGAGTTTCGAACGTCACTTGCTTGCATCTACAGTCGATGGTTGTGCCATGCCTTGCTAGCCAATCCATGCCTAATATTACGTCAAAGTCTTTGATTTCTAACTCTATCAGGTCTCCTTCTAGTTCTGTGCCCTCAATTTTGATCAGTACACCTCGTACTATTCGTGATGATAGGACTACTTCGCCCGAAGGCAATTATGTCACAAACCTAGTTTTAAATCTTTCACAAGGTTTGTCTAATGTCTCTATCATTCCTAACGAGATATACGAGTGTGTTGCTCCCGAATCAAACAATACTGAACATAATCGAGGATAGGAATCTAACCTTTGACCACTTTGTTACTTGCTTCGGCTTCTCCCTAGGTTAAGGCAAAGACTCTGGCTGGAACCATCTTGTTTTCTTTCTTTTCTTCTTGTTTGAGTTGTGTACATTCCTTCTTCCAATGACCTTCCTGGCCACAATTGTAACAACCTTTGGTGTTTGCACAACACTCCCCAAGATGTCTTTTCTGGCATTTGGAGCATTGTAGGTATTCTACATAACCCGACCTATTATTTCCATTGTTATTTCGTGCTCTTTTGTCACCATCGGCCTGGTAACTATCAAGATGCTTCCTCTTCTGGCCATTATTGTTGTGCTGGTGGTTGTTGTCGTGGTTCTGACCATTCTGCGTCTGATTCTGTTGCTTAGGTTTAGACTTGCTAGCCTCCTCCTTACTAACATTTTCCTGAAGCCTTTCCACTTCTATAGTCATGTCTAAAGCATCAGTGTAAGAAGTGGTTCCAGGATTTGCTAGCTTGACTCATATCTCAATATTTGGTCTGAGTCCCCTAGTGAACTTGGTGACCCTCAAGAAATCAGTTAGGACCAACTCTAGTGCAAACTTGGCTAGTCGATCGAACTGTCGAGTGTACTCGACTACCATTAAATTGCCCTGGTTCAAACTGGTGAACTATTCTACCCTCGTAGTGATGACTACCGAGTTGTAGTACTTCTTGTGAAAGAGATCCACAAATCTAGTCCATGTCATGGTGGCGACGTCGTGACTTTGTTGTACTAAATCACCCAGATTCCGACATCCTTCAGAAGAGATGAAACGCAAGATATGCGATCCATGTTGCCGAGGTTCATGTGTGCAAGTATCGTCTCCACATTCCTGAGCCATTCTTCTGCCTCGAAGGGGTCAGTTTTCCGTTCAAAGTTTGGGTTGTGCTACTTACGGAAACGCTCATAGATTGGCTCTATGTACTAAGCTGGATAAGGTGCATAGTTCACCATCAGCCATCCCCCATATGGACCTGCTTCTTGGGGCGCTTGAGCCACTGGCTGAGGCTGCGGTTGTGACTAAGGCTGTGGTTGAGTCTGAGGCTGTGGCTGAGACTGTTATCATTGTTGCTGCAGCAATTCTTCCACTTGTTGATGAAGCCTAACATTCTCAGCGGTGTTGTCAACTGGAGGTGGTGCATTTCTGTTGGCAGCAGCATTGGTAGCATGCGTTCCCCTTCTTCGAACTGGAGGGGCTTCGTTAGTCTCGTTGGCGGTGCTAGAAGCATTGCCAGCTATGTGTGCAGAGCTTCTGAGTGACATCTCCAGCAAAGTTCTAATAGTCGAGAAAAACATGCTAGAACTTACCCTAATAGGTTCTAAGGAAAAACTTAGTCTAAGAAAACATAACTCGGACCTATCAGTTATGATTTCTTCTGAAAAATTATGTAAGCCTTCTTTATAACTAGGGTGCGTTTCTATACTTAGAAAATTTAGCCATCTTAATTTTTTTTCTAAGTCTATTTCTAAGCATCCTGTATAACTAAATTCTCAGACTCGAAAGTCATCGTTGTTCCAAAGTTAACCATATTGAGGGAAGGCTAGGATCAGTAAAATCGCTCCCACTACTATGGCCCCCTAAACTCTCAATACAGAACTCAGTCCATTGATTTGTATCCACTCTCACTAAACTTAGTCATTATTTACTGAATTTATTATTTATTATGATGGTAAAAAATATCAAACTCATACATGTCATTCAAAAATAAAAATTTATTCATTTGTTAAAAGGCTTTCACTAAGTATAATCATAAATTCAAAAATAAATAAAGAAATAAGTAAACTAAACTAAAACAAAAATAACTAGGGTAAATCTAAAAATCAGGATCTTCTACATCTGACCCTTCATCTAGCATATCATCATCTATTTCTTCATAATCATCGTTATCTTGAGCCTCAAAACTACCTCGGTGAATATTTATCAAGATATTATGCTTTTGTTCATTTGTGAATTGAAATTCAATTTTAGAGGTGAACCTTAGTATAAGAAAATAATATCTCATGGCTACCGGTAAATCATCCTCATCATCTATAGTCTCCATAATTCTTCTAATGTTGAAATTATAGAAGGAAAATCTTTGAAAAACCTAATTAGTAGGACATATTGTTCCATAGCTCTCATCATAATTTTCTTAGTAGTTTGAAGGTGAACTATCCCCTTGTGAAATAGGATCAATCTTTGAGTGATTCTTTCTAACACTCCTATTGTATTCCTTGGCTCTCTAATCCTTTTCAATGCCTTAATGGCTCGGATATCATGATAGGTTAAGGCTCCATCCATTTTAACTGAAAAAATAATGGCTAAAATGTTAGCTATTAACATAAACATAATAATCATAACATAAACACTTACATAGGCAGTTAGATCCAGAGCTTGTTCGTGTGTATCAAGGAGAACTTCATGCATATGAATTATGGTTCTGATGCCAACTATAATGCCCTGAATAATTCTAGACCTCAGACCATTAAAAACTACTAAACATAACTACTATTTTGGAATACATACATACATAAAATATTAGAACTTTATTAAAAATCCAAAATACGGTACAAAATACAAAATAAGGTATAGGTACCCATTGTTTAGTACATAAAACATAAAAACATAAACTTTAATCAATCGTTTAAATACTAAGTGCGAAAATACATAAAACATATATTAAAAGACTTTAAACAACGTCATCTTTGATCTTCCCACAGTCCATTCAATCCATCCATCCCCAATACACATGCCAAGCTGCCACGAATCTGTCCCGCCTTCCAAGTTCATTTTCCAGCACCATCTAAAATAAAAGGAATGAGCCTAATGCCCAACAAGGAAAATCTACTAAAAACATATATCATAAATCATAAGACTATATCATAAAACATATACTATAAAACATATGACGTAAAAACATATATCATATAGGACTACAATATTAAGGGTCATTAACTCATTATCGTAGCATGTGATAAAACCATCTAGGTCCTCAGTCTATTAATCGAGGTAGGTTAGATCACAAAATAGTATATGATAACCCATCCAGATTCTATGT